>NC_030678.2:63512377-63867377 GCF_000004195.4 Xenopus tropicalis | reverse complement strand
GGGTGAGTTTTTATGTATACAAAATATTTATTTTGTAATTATGGGATGCATTTCTCTGTATTTAATGTGCCTGGAATGTCAGTACCCACTGCCTTTCTAGCTATAAAACTAACTAAAACATATTTAAGCTTACTGATCACAAACACTAATCAATGGAGAACCCCTCACAGAAGTGCATGTATAAAAACTTTTACATCCTCATACCCCCCAACTGTCCCGCTTTTCGCAGGACAGTCACGGTTTTTATAGCGCATCCCACTGTCCCGGATAGTTCCATGAATGTCCCGCATTGCGGGACATTTATTGAACTATCCAGCACAGCGGGATGCGCTGGCTGGAGCCGGACGTTCCGGCTTCTTCTGCTGCTTTGCTTGTTATGCCTCTCCTTGCGCAGCGCGACAGGCCCTTTTATAAGGTTGCACCCCATGCGTACGTGTGACGTCATTACGCACGGGGCACAACCTTATAAAAGGGCCTGTCACCGCTGCACAAGGAGAGGCATAACAAGCAAAGCAGCAGAAGAAGCCGGAACGTCCGGCTCCAGCCAGCGCATCCCGCTGTGCTGGATAGTTCTTTCTATGGAGTGTACTGTCTATGGGGGCACTTTCTATGGGGGGCCCTGTCTATGGGGGGTACTGTCTTTGGGGCACTTTCTATGGGGTGTACTGTCTATGGGGGGTACTGTCTATGGGGGTACTATCTATGGGGCACTTTCTAAGGGGGTTACTGTCTATGGGGGCACTTTCTATGGGGGGTACTGTCTTTGGGACACTTTCTATGGGGGGTACTGTCTAGGGGGTACTCTGTATGGGGGCACTGTGTATGGGGGCACTGTGTATGGGGGGGCAAAACTGGTACGTAGTTATAACTCACTTATAACTGACTGCCTTCTCTCTATATTTGTATTTTATATGTAGGAGTTGCTATATTGTTTTCCTTAGGTAGTACAGTATGAGGGTATAGCACATTTGCATCTGATCCCGCCATTTCATCTATATAAAAGGAGTATTTTTTTTAAATGGGGTGTGGTAATTGGGGCGTGGCGCTGCGTGCGCCAAATCTTTTTGTCCCTCTTTTCATTTTTCAAATGTTGGGAGGTATGCATCCTAAGCATTTTAGGATAAAAAAAGCACTCCCACCCACACTTTTGAACAGTATTACTGTCAGAAGGAACCGCAAGAGGTAGTTGGGAGGTCTATTTTTTACACCAGCAGCGAATCCACCACCTTAGCTTTAGGTCAGTCTATGTATGGCCCATCTTTAGCCTCCCCAAACAAAAAAAGTCACCCTCTGCCTATGATGCAAGCATATAAAATCACTGCTGCACAGTTTGTCTGAGATATAGCAACAGATAGCAACTGATGATAGTGCTCCTTTACACCATACCAAATGTTGTTATAGAAAAACTACACATATACTATGAATACTTAACCAACATATAGTTCATATTATGTTAAGTAACCTATTAAAGAATCTCATCAAACTGAAATATATATCAGTAAATATTGCCCTTTTACATCCTTTCCGTTGAACCACCATTTAGTGATGGGCTGTGGGCTCCCTCAGAGATCACATGACCAGAAATAATGCAGCTCTAACTGTAACAGGAAGAAGTGTGGAAGCAAAAGGCAGAACTCTGTCCATTAATTGGCTGATGTGACCTAGCATGTGTGTGTGCCTTGGCTTGTTTGTGTGCACTGTGAATCCTATGATCCCAGAAAGCGGGCCTTAATTCTTAAAATGTCAGTATTCATGAATCTGGTTTATTTAGATGACGCAGGGGTTTACATATCAGCTTGTTTATGATATATATTTTTATAGAGACCTACGTTGTTTGGGGGGTATAGTTTTCCTTTAAATAGGGTAGCAGTTTTTTAAGGAGTCTACTTACCGAGCTAACTTTTTCCTCTTGCGTTCCTCAGCCTTCGCTTTTTGAGCGGATGTGAGATTCTCTGCCTCTGCTAAATTATCAACTGCAATAGCAAGAAACACATTCAGCAAAATATCTATATAAAGTTAAGGATGTAGTACCCAAAGGCCGTGTGAATCCAATTCATAGAAATTTTAGTAATAAAGACAGAATGTAATTAAATAATTTTTTGAAGGGTATTTATCAAATAGTGAACTTTCGACCATTTATAAATTACCTTCTTAAAATCTCCTAGGAATGACTAGAAAGTGGGTGAATTTTTCTGCGGTGAGCTGTGATCTCACATTTTGATAAATCTGCCACTTAGTATCCTTACATTTATAATGCAAAATATTGACAACAAAATCACAAATTGCAAAAAAAAATATAGAGGTTAGTAAATTTGTCCATAAATAAAAGCACTGAACAACACTGCAATAAATGTATTTTTTTATACTATACTGCATAGTTTATCAAATAATAACTTGAGATAGGGGTTTTAAAGAACACCTTAAGAAAGATTAGCTAGAGACAAAATACAGAGAAGGTTTAGCACTCTTATTGAAAGGATACAATTCCCACAAACGAACAAGATAATGAAATAGATGCAGACAAACATTCCAGGGAAAGTAGGACCACCATAGGCCATTATTCCATTATACATGACAGAGTTCCAGTCCTCCCCAGTCAATATCTAAAATAACAACAAAAAAATACATAAAAAATCATTAAAGACAGACATTATTTTAGGGACACAGTTACAAAAGAAATGTTGTTGGTGTTTGGCACTATAATTTAGCAACAGCATTGCTCCTAAAAATGTAAATATATACACTTACTGTATATTCAATATAAGACTTATGAGCAGGGCCATCTGATCCAATTTTTTTTGTAACTAAATTTATATATATATATATATATATATATATATATATATATATATATATATATATAAATGATTATGATTAGACCAGTTTATATGTTTCCCCTATTTTTTGCATAATACTAAAAACAAATAGTAATCATGTTATGCTTGTTGTATTATCCCCAGTGATCCCTGACCAGAAGCATGTCCAGTTAAGATCATAGGCAAGTTTTAATTTCAAATTATCCTGAAGCAGGTCACAGTAAATCTGCAAAAAAATAGAAGGCTTCTGGATGCAGCCTAAAGGTAGTTTAATTCTCCTTAAATTAATGCCTCCTGGCACCTGATAGCTAGGGTTTTAAGGAATTTATCTGCTTTATTATTGCAGTTCAACAACTGCTAGGGAGTTGTTGGCGCATGTGGAGCATAAAAAAAAAGCAGAAAAGTAAAAGGGAAAGATGTAAGAGAAAGATGCCTAAATTGTTTATGAATAAATTAAGTCAGCTGATAATCTAAGAGCACAGTAAATCAAGCAAAAGTCCCTTTTGTATTCTCCTCCTTTATTCTGGAGTCACCTGGAAGACAGTGATCAGCGACTGTGGAAAGTTATCAAATGTACTCCTGCGAATCTCTGTATCCTCAAAGTCAAACTTGCCACCAAACATCTGCATTCCAAGCAGAGCAAAGATGATCATGAAGAGGAAAAGCAGAAGGAGGAGAGAAGCAATAGAACGAACAGAGTTGAGAAGAGAAGCCACCAGATTATTTAAGGATGTCCAGTACCTAGAACACAAGTTGTCAGCATACATTAGATTTCATGTAACTTTCTCCTCTCTATGTAAAATATGAGCCAATAACTAGACATCATGTGATCGAGGTAATCTTTTTGTTTATGTTGTTTACAGAAGAGAAGTGCTAGAAAAAGTAAATGCTGGTAAAAGTATGTGATTTTATTCACTGCTGGTGCTCAACAAAATAGCACCCCCCCTTGTGCATTTAATAAAAATTACCCACTAGGAGGGAGATTTATTAATATTTATAGTTGGATTTTTTTGCCACAAATTTGCACAATTTGGTGCAAAATCTCAACTGTGCTTATTAATAAATATCCCTCTATGTGTAAATGTTTTCAGTGTTTTGCATTGTCATTAATGTCTTCTTACCGTGTGATCTTGAAGATCCTCAGTAATCGAATACAACGGAGGACTGATATTCCAAGAGGAGACATAATGTTGCTGGAGACCAGCAAAATCTCTAGAATACCAGTACATACCACAAAGCAGTCAAACCGATTAAATAGTGACATAAAATATGACTGGAAGCCCAATGCATATATCTTCAGTACCATTTCTAAAGTGAACATTGCCAAAAGTACTTGATTTGCGATATCTGGAAGTAGATAAAAATAGCAGATTTGGGAAGTAAGTTAAGCAATCCTCCATTAAACAAGTTAAATGATATTGATAAATTTTACATATATGCACAATAGTTTAAAAACAGGCATATGCCAATTATATTAAACATTTCGCCCAAATAATTTCTAGCTAATGATATCAGAGAGTTATTAAATGAAGCCCTTATATCTTTACATAATCATTACATTCCCCTTAAGCCTCTCTTCTCCAGTGTAAACAATTCCACCTTGGCCAGACTTTCTTCATAAATGAAATCTGCCATACCATTTAATAGCTTAGTTGCTATCTCAGTAATGGGTAATAATTTGAATGCTTGTCTAGTGTAATGCTAATGTAAAATTTACACCAACATTTCCCTAATTCTGACTCCAAAGATAAATATATATGATCTTATGTAAGGGGGGTACCCTGTTCACACCACTGTTTAAAGAATCTGTTCTTAAAGGACAATATCTTTATTGTCCTTACTGCACTTGACAATGCTTACACTGCACTATACATTGTTTTCAAGGCCCTCTTCTGAAGCATTAATGAACAGAGTAAATAAAAGTGGGCCCTGTAACGAACACTGTGACCCACCTTTTAGAATCACTGTAAGCAGTATTCCAGCCTATGAAAGTATTGCACCACTAGCCTTACTAACAGCAGGTTCTCCCTTATTAGGCCTGTTGGGATGGGGTAAGTGCAGCTGGACTGGGGAAGGCTTTGGGTAGTGGCACAGTCAAGGCTGCTTTCTGCAATGAGGCAAACTGAGAAACTCACCTCAGGTGGCAGCACCTCTAAAGTTACCAGGGGTGGCAAAAGGCTGCTCCTGGAATCTTCAAGAGCCAAAATTTTTTTGTAAATCACTCTCTTTTAAATAGCACTCTCTGTACTAGCGATACAGCCCCCTTCACCCTCCTCCGAAGCAAAAAAACTAAGTGCAGAGGGTCAAGTGGGGGTGGCATCCCCTAGGCCAAAACGCCCCTGGGCATAGTTCTGCATTGTTTGTTATACAAGTATGGGATCTGTTATATGGAAACCTGATATCCAAAAAGCTCTGAATTACAGGAAGGCTATATTCTATATAGACTCTAATACCAACTAAGATATAATTAATCCTTACTGGTGGCAAAACAATATTATTGGGTTTAAATTATCTTTAAGCAGACTTAAGGTATGGAGATCCAAATTATGTAAAGACCCCTTATCCAGAAAACCCCAGCTCCCCAGCCTTCTGAATAATAGGCCCCATACCTGTAATGAGATTCTTATCATAATAGGAATGTGTCAGTATTACATTAACTGGTATATATGTAAGTAGATCATGAAATGCACTCAAGGCTGCTATTGTCAGAACTTTGCCACAGGTGTGGGACAAGGTAGCAGAGGCAGCAAAAAAGCAGCATATGGTAAACTGCAGAGCCACTTTTCTGTTTTTTGCAATGGGAACTCTTACCAGTTGCAAGCTGCCCCTTAAGATTTTGCAACTTAGATTTCAAAAGGAAAACCTACCTGCATTTCACACAAGAGAATACTCCCTGGAATCGTTTCTCCAATTTTGAGCAACAAAAGAAGTTGTGCAGTTTCAGACACAAACTACCATGTTTTATTTACCTGTAATTGTTGTTTCCATAATTTTAGCATAAATGGCATCTATGCATTGTCCTTGTGCTTTGTCTGAATTGTGCTTTGACTTAAATCAGATGCAAGTAGGGTTACCATTTTTACTTCCCGAGCTTGCATTGAAAAGATAATTTGCATTTAATTCACTAGACATATGTCTAGTGCATGTTTTGGCATAATAAAAAGTTAGGGGCTAGTCCCACTTGGGATCACCTTTGTGTGCTAGTAGCCCTAATTCTGATTGATATGCACCAAGCATATGGTGCAGAGGCCTGGATGTGCATGTGGTAATCCTTATCTGGAACCCTGGAGCTACCACTAGGCCCTGTGTGCCAGTAGATCAAGGGTTCCCCAGTTTCAATAAGTGCAGTTGCATGACATTTATCAGAAGAGACGGGCACTGACAACCATGTACAAGTGCAGACACATGTTTAAACACAATTAACAATTGATTCAATATGCACACTCCATTGTGTCCATTTCAGAAATATGTACTTGTGGGTGCATTTGTAAATGATCCCTAGATGGTTTCCTAGCCTTTTTTATTGATTTTTGTTTTGAAAGCCTGTAACTTTTAAATACTTATCTTCAATTATGCAATTATGCAAACTATGCAACATGGCTATGTAACCTGCAACATATACCTCTGCTGAGAGCATAGAATGATAGATGGAAAGAGCATAATATATAAAACCTGTATATGACATTGCTTACCTTGGGCTTTAGTCAGCCATTCTGGCTGGTTATGATGCTCTGTTGCTATGGTAATGGTGTTAAATAGAATGATAAGGATAACAAACCAATAGAAAAATCTGGATTTTACAAGATCACGACACTTCCTGCGCAGGAGCCGGTGCCAATGACGCCACTGTTTCCTACAGATATAACAAAATTAAATGATGTGTATATATATATATATTACAGTACACAGCAGATACTTTAAATTAGTTTGTTTGTTTCAATAAAAATACAACACATAAAATTATGTGTTGGAATTCAGAATCAGAAATTTTTTTTTTTATTTGCTTACAAATAAACATAGTGGATGAGGTTAAAAGAAGACACATGTCCATCCACTTTTTTGCAGACTAAAAGCTGTCTACCTGCTAGCTGATCCAGAGAAAGGTGAAAATCCTAAAGTCTGAACGCCTCCAGTTCCCCTCAGATGTAGACAAAAATCCTTACTGATTCCAAGAGGGCAATCGGACCTATCCCTGGATCAATTTTGAACTTACAACATGCAACCTCCTTTTTCTAATCTGCATGGATGCCCTTTGTGCCCTCTGGAAGGGTTTACTGGTACATAGCGTATCAGATATATGTTATTACATAGTTATGATACGCCCCCCCCCCCTTAAGTGCCTTTTCTCCAGTGTAAACAATCTCAACTTACATAACCTTTTCAAGTGTAGTTGCTCTTCTTTGGACTTTATTTTATTTTTTACTGCTTACTTTATTATTTATTACATTTATATGCCTTTTATGCACTGGAGACCAAAACTTCACGGTAAATGACTCTCTGAATATATGTTCTTTGAACATATACCACATTTAATTCAGGAAAATATCTTTCTGGCCCATCCTGCTGCTGATTTGTTACTGCTATGTTTATTACCATTGCACTCTTAAAGTTACCAGGAGAGGCTTTTTGCTGCCCGTGGTAACTTTGGGGGTGCTTCTGACCTGAGGCCAGTTGAGAAACTCGCCTCATGGTAACAGTGCCCTGCTAAGCCGTAGTTTAAAAAAATTAAAAGGTTTATGCAGCTGTGGAAAAATACCAAGTAGATTAAACCTACTAAAACTCCACAGTCCAATCTCCTACTTACATCATCAGGTCTGTGGTTTGAAGTTCAGATCACATTTCTCAATATAAGCAGTTTTTACATTTAAAGTTTCTTCCTGTTTTTTGCCCCCGCCTACCCAACCACACACTTCTCATCATGTCCAGTTTGCAGCAACAGCACTTTTGTTTTGGTTTAATATCTCGCCTGGACTACTGTAACTCCCTATTAATTGGCCTTCCCCTCCAAAGACTGTCCCCTCTCCAGTCCATAATGAATACTGCTGCCAGGCTCATACACCTCTCCAACCGCTCCTCCTCTGCCGTGCCACTCTGCCAATCCCTGCACTGGCTTCCCCTACCATCCAGGATAAAATTCAAACTAATGACTCTCACATTTAAAGCAGTTCATAACTCTGCCCCACCCTACATCTCTGAACTTATCTCTAGGTACCATCCAACCCGCTTGTTACGCTCCTCTACTGACGTGCTCCTCAACTCCTCTCTCATTTCCTCCTCACACGCTCGCATTCAAGACTTTGCAAGGGCTGCCTCCCTTCTCTGGAATTCGCTCCCACAAACTATCAGACTTTCTCCCAATCTCTCTGCCTTCAAGAGATCTCTAAAAACACATTTATTCAGAGAAGCTTACCCTAATCTAGTTTAGCAATACCCTGTGCCACACCTCTCACAACTCTGGTCATGCCCATTCCCACACCTTGTGTCTCAACCCTTTCTCCTTGTAGATTGTAAGCTCTTTTGGGCAGGGTCCTCTTCACCTCTTGTATCGGTTATTGATTGCTTTATATGTTACTCTGTATGTCCAATGTATGAAACCCACTTATTGTACAGTGCTTCGAAATATGTTGGCGCTTTATAAATAAATGTTAATAATAATAATAATTTTAAATGCTTTCCTCTTCATTCCTATTTACATTTTTATATCAAAGCCACATAGTTCTGAATAATTCAGACAAATAAATAACCAATAGATAATTAATATCATAAGTGACCTGTTACAGAATCTTATTAAACTGGCATATGCATATCAGTAAATGTTTCCCTTTTACCTTAAATGGGATGTAAAGGCAAAAATAAAATTGCACTGCTTCTCCACCTAAAAAGAAGCATATTTGCATTATACGTTTGTTAGACAATATGTATTGTTTCTTTATGAAGAATGATCTTCTGCAGCTCAATTCACCATTCGTCTGCTCTCCCTCTGGAAGCAGCTTGTAGAAATCCTTTGATGGCTGGATGGCAGGCCAGAGTCAGCCCTCTGGAGTAGTGTGAATCAGTCAGCACTGCTCTGCATTCCCAAGGGCAGGGAAGCAGAGTGGAGTTATTGTATGTTGGTATATGGTGGCTAACCTCAGTAAGAAGCAACCCTGCTCTGCTTTCCTGCCCCTTGCAGTGCGGAGTAGCGCTGATCGTTACTCACTGGCTGGCTGGTCATCAATGGATTTCTGCAAGCCATTTCCAGAGGGAGAGCAGATGAGTGGTGAACTGAGCTGCAGAACATTTTTCACTTTTTAAAGAAACGGTACATATTTTCTAACCAAAGTATACATTTATAGCGGTAACGGTTAAATATCATTTTAAATGACAACCATTTCTGTTCTATTTTTTAAGCCAAAACCTCATGCCCCATCTATTGGTTGAATTAATGATTAATGAGGTAGTTTATCAAACATTTACTGAAAATTGAATTTCCCTTTCACATAACAAAGTAGATAGACTTTTATCAATTTTAATTTTCTGTACCACTATATATTAGCATTGTATACACATGCCAAAGGTGGCAGATTTCCCACATTATCAGTACTATTTCAATACATCTCTTTAAGAATCACTTACAAGAAGCTTATAAACTTGTTTATTCCCTCCAATTCATAGAGACTTTCTGTCTCTGAGCAACCTTCTTCTAATTGTGAAAATCCTAACAGAGGAGAGAAAAGGAAAAGAAAAAAAGTGAAATCTGGTTCAGGTTTAGGGAGAGTTTGATGTAAAAACAAATAACAATCCCAAATAAGATAGATTGTCAGAAAGCATAAGCCACACCAAGTCCCTCAGTAAGAGGTTAGAGAATTAAAGAGTTAAGTTTATAGGGCAGAGGTATTAAGTATGGAAAACCCTGCGATAAAAGATACGTTTTATTAGTAATAAGACTCGTTAAAGGTAGTTACATTGGCTATAAAAGAAAGAGGCCAGTATATAACTGAAAGCACCAGTAATATTATAGAGGGTTGCCCTCAGCTGGGCCTTTTCCAATAGGTTGAAAAGATGCACTCTATGAGCACAAAAAGTCCATATGTATGCGATAACATACCAATTACCTCTGTAGGTAAGTATCACTGAGGGTAACTGAACCTTAGGCTAAAGGCTAGTCGACAATCACTTGGTATCATGCCCTTAGCTGAGCCTGTCCTACAGGCTAACTGAAATTTGGCAGCTCCATACCTTTACAGATCAACATTCCATATTGGCTTTTTTTAGTACTCCGATGCAATGTAAATAATGATTAATATTGTTACACATTAACACATTATTCAGATTTACAGCCCCTTTTCCCCTGTGACTCTTAGAAATGAGCAAGAGACTAAAATAAATGATTTGATCTTTCTGAGTACCTCCTTACCATCTCCTTGTTCCATGTCTGGGTCCATGACTTCAGCATGTGTGATCCAGTCCAAATAACCCCGCAGATCCTCATCCATTGCCTGTTGTTCTCTCAACTTCTGGAAAGCACCCCGTGATTTTGCTTTTTCACGCTCCTTGGTGAACTCTCTAGGATGTTTAAAAAAATGCATATTTTAAGGATGCCAAAACAGCATCAAAATGTGAAATAACAAATACCAAATTTCACAAATGAAATGTTGAAAATAAAAAACACAAATAGAAACTGTATTCATAAGTGTAGCGTAACATAAAAATTAGAAATCAAGAGCCAATATGGGATAAACACTTTGTATTTTGCCAATATAGGTGCCACTTCTGAAGGAAGAATATGCCTTGCAGTTTTGGTCTCTACTGCTCAAATGGGATATTATTCAGTTAGAGAGGGTACAGCGAAGGGCAACTAAGCTGGTAAAGACTGGCCAAGTTGGGGTTGTTTGCACTGGAGAATAGGGATGTAGCGAACCTGAAAAAAAATGTTCGCGAACCCGTTCGCGAACTTTCGTCAGAAAGTGCGAACGTTCGCGAACTTTGCGAACCCCATAGACTTCAATGGGAAGGCGAACTTTAAGACCTAGAAAAGCCATCTCTGGCCAGAAAACTGATTTTAAAGTTGTTTAAAGGGTGCCATGACCTGGACAGTGGCATGCAGGAGGGGCATCAATGGCAAAAATTTCTCTGAAAAATACGTTGTTGACACAGCGTTGCGTTTTGTGCTGTAAAGGGCAGAAATCACACTACATTCCTAAACTTATGTAATAAACTGCTTTAAAAAGTCCGGCATCTACATTCCAATCAAGTCGTGTAAAGGTTACGGCCGGTTCACACGCAAAGACAAAACGCCGCATTTACTGCAACGAAAAAAAACGCAAAAAGCTTTAATGATACTGTCAAGTGTGCGAATATTAGTTTTTACTAGTTGCTTGTCACCTCCAGGACGTTCGTCCCGTCGGTGGGAATATTTCTGTAGTGGTGTGTTTAGCAGTCACCGTGCTTGTGCGCACGTGCATGGTCAGGCAGAGGTAATTCAATGTAGAGTAACGTGAACCAAAAAACACTGATTCTGCAGTGTGGGCCCAGGTTTGTCCTACCTTTTCGATCACCTGTGGTGACCATAAAAGATACGATTTTGCCGCAGTTGCAGAACCCTGAAAAATCAGGAATGTGTACATTCCTAAAAAATTATGGTTTTTTTGTTGCAGCCACTGAAGCACAGAGGACAGAAAAAATATCTCAGATAGATGGTATCATAACCATGCCCCAGGCAAACCCTTTCAAAGAACTAAGATAGGGTGACAACAAGCACAGAAGACATTAAAAACATCAAAGCTAGATGGTATAATAACCATGCCCCAGCCAAACCCTTTCAAAGAACTCAGATAGGGTGACAACAAGCACAGAAGACATTAAAAACATCAAAGCTAGATGGTATCATAACCATGCCCCAGCCAAACCCTTTCAAAGAACTCAGATAGGGTGACAAGCACAGAAGACATTAAAAACATCAAAGCTAGATGGTATCATAACCATGCCCCAGCCAAACCCTTTCAAAGAACTCATATAGGGTGACAAGCACAGAAGACATTAAAAACATCAAAGCTAGATGGTATAATAACCATGCCCCAGCCAAACCCTTTCAAAGAACTCAGATAGGGTGACAACAAGCACAGAAGACATTAAAAACATCAAAGCTAGATGGTATCATAACCATGCCCCAGCCAAACCCTTTCAAAGAACTCAGATAGGGTGACAAGCACAGAAGACATTAAAAACATTAAAGCTAGATGGTATCATAACCATGCCCCAGCCAAACCCTTTCAAAGAACTCATATAGGGTGACAAGCACAGAAGACATTAAAAACATCAAAGCTAGATGGTATAATAACCATGCCCCAGCCAAACCCTTTCAAAGAACTCAGATAGGGTGACAACAAGCACAGAAGACATTAAAAACATCAAAGCTAGATGGTATCATAACCATGCCCCAGCCAAACCCTTTCAAAGAACTCAGATAGGGTGACAAGCACAGAAGACATTAAAAACATCAAAGCTAGATGGTATCATAACCATGCCCCAGCCAAACCCTTTCAAAGAACTCATATAGGGTGACAAGCACAGAAGACATTAAAAACATCAAAGCTAGATGGTATCATAACCATGCCCCAGCCAAACCCTTTCAAAGAACTCAGATAGGGTGACAAGCACAGAAGAGTAGAAGAGAGAAAAATTCAGGATTTACCTGTCCAAAAAGTTTGGCTTACAATTAAGCCAGTAGGATTTGCACCCTAGTTTGTACGGTGGTGGAGGAGGACGCTAAAGGACAGCTGTGTGTGGTGTCAAGCGGCGTGCAGAGAAGGACAGCTGCATGGGCAGTCAGAACAAGTCTTCTGGCGTGCAGTAACCCTCCGAGATCCATGCCTCATTCATTTTAATAAAGGTCAGGTAATCAACACTTTTGTGACCTAGGCGAGTTCTCTTCTCAGTTACAATCCCTCCTGCTGCACTAAAGGTCCTTTCTGAGAGGACACTTGAGGCAGGGCAAGACAACAGATTTATGGCAAATTGTGACAGCTCTGGCCACAGATCAAGCCTGCGCACCCAGTAGTCCAGGGGTTCATCGCTCCTCAGAGTGTCAATATCTGCAGTTAATGCCAGGTAGTCCGCTACCTGCCGGTCGAGGCGTTCTCTGAGGGTGGATCCAGAAGGGTCCTGGCGCTGCCTTGGACTGAAAAAACTTTGCATGTCTGACGTTACAGAGTGGCCAAAGTGCATTGTCCTTGCAGGTGTGCTCGTGGGAGGATTACCGGCACCTCTGCCCCTGGAATGTGGAGTGACATCACCCTTAAAAGAATTGTACAACATGTTTTGCAGGCTGGTTTGGAAATGCAGCATCCTTTCGGACTTGTGGTACGTTGGTAACATTTCTGCCACTTTATGCTTGTAACGAGGGTCTAGTAGCGTTGCCACCCAGTACAGGTCCTTCTCCTTAAGCCTCTTGATACGGGGGTCCTTCAACAGGCATGACAGAATGAAAGACCCCATTCTCACAAGGTTGGATGCAGAGGTATCCATCTCCCCTTCCTCGTTATCAAGGACTACGTCCTCATCCACCACCGTCTCCTCCCCCCAGCCACGTACAAGACCAGGGCTCCACAAAAGGTGACCACAAGCCCCCTGGGAAGCCTGCTCCTGTTGGTCTTCTGCCTCCACAAAGCCACCTTCCTCCTCTGACTCCGCTTCTGACACCTCTCCCTGCGTTGCAGCAGGTGCCTGGGAACGTTCTGGTGATTCCGCCCAGAAATCAGGCTCTTGGTCACGCTGGTCTACAGCGTCATCTGTCACTCGTCGCACGGCACGCTCAAGAAAAAAAGCAAAGGGTATTAGGTCGCTGATGGTGCCTTCAGTGCGACTAACCATATTTGTGACCTCGTCAAAAGGGCGCATCAGCCTGCAGGCGTCGCGCATAAGCACCCAGTAACGGGGGAAAAAAATCCCCAGCTCTGCAGATCCAGTCCTACCACCCAGTTCAAATAGGTATTCATTGATGGCTCTTTGTTGTTGCAGCAGACGTTCAAACATGAGGAGCGTTGAATTCCAGCGAGTCTGGCTGTCGCAAATTAAACGCCTGACTGGCAAGTTGTGCCGCCGCTGAATGTCAGCAAGGCGTGCCATGGCTGTGTAGGAACGTCTGAAATGGCCAGACACCTTCCTGGACTGCCTGAGAATGTCCTGCAATCCTGGGTACTTCGAGACAAACCGTTGGACTATCAAATTTAAAACATGTGCCATGCAGGGCACATGTGTTAAATTGCCCAGTCTCAGTGCTGCCAACAGATTGCTTCCGTTGTCACACACCACTTTTCCAATTTTCAGTTGGTGTGGGGTCAGCCACCGATCGGCCTGTGAGTGCAGAGATGACAGGAGTACAGATCCGGTATGGTTTCTACTTTCCAGGCACGTCATGCCCAAGACAGCATGACAACGGCGTACCTGGCACGTCGAATAGCCTATGTGGAGCTGGGGGTGCACAGGTGTGGAGGAGGACACAGCAGCAGAGGAGGAAGAAGCCGAGGAAGAAGTCAAGTTAGAAGACGACTTAGAAGACGACTTAGAAGACGACTTAGAAGACGAGTTAGAAGACGAGTTAGAGAGCAAAGGAGGAGTAGAGGTGGTGGCAGACCCGCATGCAACCCGTGGCGGTGACACCAACTCCACTGTTGTTGAACCACGCATTCCCTGCTTCCCAGCCATCACCAGGTTCACCCAGTGGGCAGTGTAGGTGACATACCTGCCCTGACCATGCTTGGAGGACCATGTGTCAGTAGTCATATGGACCTTTGCCCCAACACTAAATGACAGAGATGCGGTGATTTGGCTCTGCACATGCTGGTACAGGTGTGGTATTCCCTTCTGTGAAAAAAAATTGCGGCTGGGTACCTTCCACTGCGGTGTCCCAATTGCTACAAATTGGTGGAAAGCCTCAGAGTCCACCAGCTGGTATGGTAAAAGCTGGCGGGCTAAGAGTGCAGACAATCCAGCTGTCAGACGCCGGGCAAGGGGATGACTCGGAGGCATTGGTTTCTTACGCTCAAACATGGCCCTCACAGAAACTTGGCTGGGGGCAGATGAGCAGGAACTGGAAGGCGGAGTGGAGGGTGGTTGAGACGGGTCAAGGACAGCAGAGGTAGAGCAGTAAGATGCTGGAGCAGAAGGAGGGTGGCTTAGCGTTTGGCTGCTGCCTTTGAGGTGTTGCTCCCATAGTGCTTTGTGTTTGGCGTTCATGTGCCTTCGCATAGCAGTTGTACCTAAGTGGGTGTTGGGCTTCCCAAGACTCAGTTTCTGACTGCACTCATTGCAAATTACAGCGCTTTTGTCAGAGGCACACACATTAAAAAAATGCCACACTGCTGAGCCTTTTGATGTGGGCTTTCTAGCAGTAACAGTAGAAGTTGGCGGGTGCGTTGGCTGGCTGACCACAGGTGCCGATTCATGTTGTTGCCCTACTGTTCCCTAGGAGCTGTCCCTGCTTCTTCTAAGTCTTAATCTCCTCCTGCCTCTCTGACTTTCCGTCTCTCCATCTGAACTATCCTCCTCTTGCTCTCTTCTTGTGGGCACCCACAAAATATCACTCTCCTCATCATCATTCTCCTCAGATGCATCAATTTCTTCTGACAGCTCACAGAAGACAGCAGCAGCGGGGACCTCATCATCATCACACCTTATGTCCATCTCTGTTGTGTTGCCTGCCTGAATTATGATATCTGGTGTAACGTCCGCATCTCCTTCATCTTCTTCTGGCAATAATGGTTGCGCATCACTCAGTTCAACAAACTCATGAGTAAATAACTCCTCTGATTCCAGTGAAGAAGGGGCGGCGGTGGTGGAGGAAGTGGTATGTGGGGTGCCCATAGCAAAGGAGGATGAGGATGTTGTGGCAAAGTTAGAAACAGTAGAGGATGGGGTGTGCTGTGTAAGCCAGTCAACTACCTCTTCAGCATTTTGGGAGTTCAGGGTAAGTGCCTTCGGAAAACTGGGCAATTTCCTAGGGCCACAGGATATCATAGCAGCACGGCCCCTAGTGCCTCTGCGTGGCGGCCTGCCTTTGCCTGGCATTTTTTTTATTTTTACAAAACAACAACAACTTGGGTGATGTTTCTGGACACGGAATTATTATTGTTATTTAGACAAATTGTGAAAAAGATCACACAGCTAGGTGGCACTTGGTTGCAGACACCGGGCAACAAGGCCTGCAAGGGCAACGTATACAGTAGTGGATACGGAATATTTTATTGCTGGTGGAAAACCGTCACTCAAGTGATGTTTCTGGACACGGAATTATTATTGTAATTTAGACAGATTGTGAAAAAGCTCACACAGCTAGGTGGCACTTGGTTGCAGACACCGGGCAACAAGGCCTGCAAGGGCAACGTATACAGTAGTGGATACGGAATATTTTGTTGCTGGTGGAAAACCGTCACTCAAGTGATGTTTCTGGACACGGAATTATTATTGTTATTTAGACAAATTGTGAAAAAGATCACACAGCTAGGTGGCACTTGGTTGCAGACACCGGGCAACAAGGCCTGCAAGGGCAACGTATACAGTAGTGGATACGGAATATTTTATTGCTGGTGGAAAACCGTCACTCAAGTGATGTTTCTGGACACGGAATTATTATTGTTATTTAGACAAATTGTGAAAAAGCTCACACAGCTAGGTGGCACTTGGTTGCAGACACCGGGCAACAAGGCCTGCAAGGGCAACGTATACAGTAGTGGATACGGAATATTTTATTGCTGGTGGAAAACCGTCACTCAAGTGATGTTTCTGGACACGGAATTATTATTGTTATTTAGACAAATTGTGAAAAAGCTCACACAGCTAGGTGGCACTTGGTTGCAGACACCGGGCAACAAGGCCTGCAAGGGCAACGTATACAGCAGTGGATACGGAATATTTTATTGCTGGTGGAAAACCGTCACTCAAGTGATGTTTCTGGACACGGAATTATTATTGTTATTTAGACAAATTGTGAAAAAGATCACACAGCTAGGTGGCACTTGGTTGCAGACACCGGGCAACAAGGCCTGCAAGGGCAACGTATACAGTAGTGGATACGGAATATTTTATTGCTGGTGGAAAACCGTCACTCAAGTGATGTTTCTGGACACGGAATTATTATTGTAATTTAGACAGATTGTGAAAAAGCTCACACAGCTAGGTGGCACTTGGTTGCAGACACCGGGCAACAAGGCCTGCAAGGGCAACGTATACAGTAGTGGATACGGAATATATTATTGCTGGTGGAAAACCGTCACTCAAGTGATGTTTCTGGACACGGAATTATTATTGTAATTTAGACAGATTGTGAAAAAGCTCACACAGCTAGGTGGCACTTGGTTGCAGACACCGGGCAACAAGGCCTGCAAGGGCAACGTATACAGTAGTGGATACGGAATATATTATTGCTGGTGGAAAACCGTCACTCAAGTGATGTTTCTGGACACGGAATTATTATTGTAATTTAGACAGATTGTGAAAAAGCTCACACAGCTAGGTGGCACTTGGTTGCAGACACCGGGCAACAAGGCCTGCAAGGGCAACGTATACAGTAGTGGATACGGAATATATTATTGCTGGTGGAAAACCGTCACTCAAGTGATGTTTCTGGACACGGAATTATTATTGTAATTTAGACAGATTGTGAAAAAGCTCACACAGCTAGGTGGCACTTGGTTGCAGACACCGGGCAACAAGGCCTGCAAGGGCAACGTATACAGTAGTGGATACGGAATATATTATTGCTGGTGGAAAACCGTCACTCAAGTGATGTTTCTGGACACGGAATTATTATTGTTATTTAGACAAATTGTTATTTAGACAAAAAATACAGAGCAGTAGAAAGTAGATTACTTGCCAGAAATCCTACTTAAACTCTCCCTGAAATGAATGCACAGCTCCTATCCCCACACAAATACAGAGCAGTAGAAAGTAGATTACTAGCCAGAAATCCTACTTAAACTCTCCCTGAAATGAATGCACAGCTCCTATCCCCACACAAATACAGAGCAGTAGAAAGTAGATTACTAGCCAGAAATCCTACTTAAACTCTCCCTGAAATGAATGCACAGCTCCTATCCCCACACAAATACAGAGCAGTAGAAAGTAGATTACTTGCCAGAAATCCTACTTAAACTCTCCCTGAAATGAATGCATAGCTCCTATCCCCACACAAATACAGAGCAGTAGAAAGTAGATTACTAGCCAGAAATCCTACTTAAACTCTCCCTGAAATGAATGCACAGCTCCTATACCCACACAAATACAGAGCAGTAGAAAGTAGATTACTAGCCAGAAATCCTACTTAAACTCTCCCTGAAATGAATGCACAGCTCCTATCCCCACACAAATACAGAGCAGTAGAAAGTAGATTACTTGCCAGAAATCCTACTTAAACTCTCCCTGAAATGAATGCACAGCTCCTATCCCCACACAAATACAGAGCAGTAGTAGATTACTAGCCAGAAATCCTACTTAAACTCTCCCTGAAATCAATCACAGCTTCTCTCCCTACACTATCTCTTCAAGCACACACAGGCAGAATGTAAAATGGCTGCTGGGCTTCGGTTTATATATGGAAGGGAGTGGTCCAAGGGGGGGGTGGGGTGGCCCAGGAGGGAGAGCTGCCTGATTGCCTGACATGTATCTGCTGGTCTGGGGTGAGAGGTCAAAATTTGGCGCCAGCTAAGGCGAACCCAAATGGCGAACATCGCCAAAAGTTCGCGAATTTGCGGACTTGCGAACACCCGATATTCGCGCGAATTAGTTCGCCGGCGAACAGTTCGCTACATCCCTACTGGAGAAGAGGTGCTTAAGGGGTGATATGATAACTATGTATAAATATATAAGGGTATCATATAATAACCTCTCTAATGCTTTATTTACCAATAGATCCTTCCCACTGATATGAGGGCACCCATTCTGATTAGAAGAAGGGAGGTTCTGTCTAAGTATTCAGAAAGGATTTTGTACTGTGAGAGCTGTGAAATTGCGGCATTCTCTCCCTGAATCAACTGTACTGATACATTATATAGCTTCAAGAAGGGGTTGGATGGATTTTTAGCAACTGAGGGAATACAGGGTTATAGAAGATAGCTTTAAGTACAAGTTGATCCAGGGACTGGTCCGATTGGAGTTAGGAAGGATTTTTTTTTGCGGCAAATTAGAAAGGCTTCAGATGGGGTTTTTTTGCCTTCCTCTGGATCAACTAGCAGTTAGGCAGGTTATATATAGGTATTAAGGCTGACGTGTGTCCTTTTTTCAACCTAACTTACTATGTTACTTTTGTACTGGTTTTTGTTATTTGCACCACTGGTTAACAGAGTACTGTAGTTTTTAATATACTGTATGGCCAAACAAATTAAAAATTGGAACACTCGCTGTACAGCATAATTATAATACAGTAGACCCCCTATTTTGTTTTTTCAGGTGACCAGAAAAGATCTGGAAAAAAATCTGAAAAAATGTAAAATCAGAAAATGTATTATGCATTTTATAGTTGTGTGATAGTAAGGTAAGGAGCAGCAAGATAGAAAGGTTTAAGATGAGAGAGCGCAGTGGGTGTGGATGGTGTAAAAAGACGGAGGCTCTGAGAGGAGCGGAGGGGGCGATCAGGAACATGCAGGGAGACCAGTGAAGAAATGTAGTGAGGAGCAGAGGAGTGAAGGGCTTTGAATGTTAGCAGAAGGATTCTGTAAGTTATCCTTTGCTTAACAGGCAACCATGCAAGAGAGCTTATGTGAGTCTGAACAGGTTCCCTCTTCGGAGAAAGCAGGAGGATCCTGGCAGCAGAGTTTAAAATTGATTGCAGGGGAGAGAGGTGGGAGTCTGGGAGGCCGGTTAGTAGGAGATTGCAGTAATCTAAGTGGGAAAGGATAAGGGCATGTATTAGTGTTTTAGCTGTTACTTGTGAAAGAAAGGGGCGTATCTTGGCAATATTGCGGAGGAAAAATGGCAGGTTTTGGCAGTATTATTGATATGGTTGGAGAAGGAGAGTGACTGATCAAAGATAACCCCAAGGCAGCATGTAGAATTTACAGGGTTGATGGTCATGCCATCAATAGTAATGGTGAAAGGAGGAGGAGGGCCAGGTTTGGGTAGGAAGACCATGAGCTCTGTTTTAGCTAGGTTAAGTTTGAGCTGGCGTCGGTTCATCCAGGAGGAGATTCCCCAGGAGGCAGTTACCAATCTGGGTTTGAACATCAGTGGTTAGTGCAGGGGTGTCTAAATATATCTGGATGTCATCTGCATATAAGTGATATTTAAGACCAAAAGAAGAAATAAGGTCTCCTAAAGAGAGAGTGTACAGAGAGAACAGTAAAGGACCAAGCACAGAGCCCTGAGGCACCCCCACACTAATCGGAACGGGGGTAGAGGATTTGTTACCAAGAGCAACAGAGAAAGAGCGGTTAGAGTGATAGGAAGAGAACCAGAATGCTGCTTGATCCCGGATACCCAGAGAATAGGGAATTTGCATAAGGACAGAATGGTTGACAGTATCAAAAGCAGAGGAAAGGTCTAGGAGAATGTGGACCGAGTAGCGTTCTTTGGCCTTGGCAGTCTGGAGATCATTAGCCACTCTACATAAGGCCATCTCAGTGGCCAAAAACCAGACTGCATAGGGTCCAGCAGATTATGGGTGCAGAGAAAGTTAGCGACACGAGAAAAGACAAGACGTTCCAGGAGTTTAGAGGCTAGGGGCAGGAGAGAGACGGGACGGTAGTTAGAAAGGCAGGACGGGTTCAGCGTAGCCTTTTTAAGAATAGGTTTGACACATGCTTGTTTGAAGAGAGAGGGAAAAGTACCAGAAGCCAGAGAGGAATTGAAGAGGATCGCAGAAGCTGAGAAACTTCAGACTCTGTTACGAGACTGAAGGAGCTGAATATGGAGAGAGGAGATTTAGCAAGGTTGAGATTACCGGTATCTATGTAAAAAGATGACAGCAAAAATCACAAATTTCTGCACAGGGGCTCTGACTTTTGTGGGTAACACCATTAAAGAATATACTAGGATGCTGACTGCTAGTCTTCTGTATCAGCTGATTTCCACCAACAACTGCTTGAGTTTCTGTGCCTCTGTTCTCCCAAATTAAAATGCTGGTAATTGTACAGGTACTTCTCACAAATCAGTTTGGGCCTTCCTGACCATAAAGCATCAGGTGTTGGGGGTGTCTCCTACTGCCATGACCTGATGTTCCTAGGAGAAAGGTATGAGCAAACCCCACAGCACCCCCCAGTGGAAACACCAATGGCTCAGTAATATGAAATCTTCCAGGACATGCTACAGGCTGTAAGTTTTGTTTTTTTATTCTTTTTTATGTGTCAGGCATGTTGGGCGAGGCTTAGCCTCCCCAGACCTTAATGAAAATCCACCCATGACAACATTTATTTAATATAAATAAAATTTAATTTAAAATGGATTTAAAATGGATGCATCAAAATCATCTTAATTTGTATGATGATGACACGTAGTAGATTCTTCCTCATAGACAAATATTAATAAAGGGTGTATAAGGTATCAAATACTAGCAATGTTAATTCTTACCCGCTCAGGACACCCAAAACTAGATTGAGTACGAAGAACGATCCAAGTAGGATAAGACTTACAAAGTAAATCCAGGGCCATTCATTGCCAATAGCATCATTGACCTAAAAAAGGTATGTGAAAAAGTTTCAAGTTTCTGAGGCCACAGGGATCATAGTAGAACTACTGACATATAAACAAAGCTATTGAATCTTACATTAATACTCCTTTAATTGATATTGAACATGCATGTCAAGATAAAAAACAATCTGAACATTTATTGTCCCAGGAAGCCCTTCTAGTTGCTGACTGACTAATAGGTTAGAGATGCAAAGAAGAAGGTTATGTTCTGGCTATTATGTTAGATATCCCACATAAATGGTGTATGTTTTATTTCTGAATTACAGTGTTTACATTGCAAATAATTAACTCTACCATATAGAATGTTATTCTTGAACCAACAAATGTATTTTTTAAGCTGTAATATTGATGTGTAGGCAGCCATCTCAGAAGGAGCCAGCACTACACAATAGAACTGCTTTCAGATATGCTATTGTTTCTCCTACTCAATGTATTTTCATGTCTACCACTAGGTGGACATCTGAGCACCTTTAGAAATGCAACTGATTTCTGAACTCATTCTGATGTCAACAATGCTGAAATCTTCAACAAACGTCTGTAATTCTCCTTATTAGTGATAAGCTAATCTGTCCTGGTTCGCTTCGCTGTAAAATCCGCAAAACTGTGATGCAACTTTGTTTTAATGCAACCGCAACTTGTTCCTCACTTGGCAAATTTTTCCGAAATGCGAAATGCGGAAATTTGGTGTGAATACATATACATATAACTTAAAAATCATTGCCAGAATCGGTGGCAACAGGGAATTATTTAGTGAGGGTTAGAAGTGTGTTGGATGCTGTTCTATCAGAGAAGGATATGTATATAATATGCTAAATCTATTAAAAATGCGCATGGAGTAAACGCTCATTTCCATTCAATAATGGTGGCTAGCCTTTTTCTTGTTTTTTAAATAGTTTAGAGATATGGCAGCCAGGCTTGCTAGGCAGGTTGCTTTTGGAAAACATTAGAGGGGGGAAGAGAAACAATTTTTTTTAGTGCGAAGTTCCGAGAAATATTCAAAAAACCAAATAGAAAGCAATTGGATAGTAGTAGTTAGGAATGCACAGAATTCACTTTTTTCTGATTTGGCTGAATACCGAACCGAATCCAAATCCTTTTTAGGTTTACATGAGAAAAAGTGACATGATTTTTAGGATTCAGTTTGGCCAGGAGCGTGGATTCGGCCAAATCCTGCCGATAAAGGCTGAATCTTGGCTGAATCCTGAACTGAATTCTGAATTTGGTGCATCCCTAGTAGTAGAAATAGTTTTTGTAGTATACTATTTAAAACCAATACATTTTGTAAAGGTGAACTAGCACTTGAAAAACTAGCCTAATTTACATCACCTCTGCGCTACGAGGTTAGGGTGATTGCTTTCACAATAAATAAAAAAGGCAGTTGACAACAGTAAACCTAACACATACCAAATGATTTTAACAAAGTATAAATATTGTAGACTTTATAAAACACAATCTATATGACCACTCACCCAGTAGAGCACCTCTGTCCATCCCTCCATGGTGATGCACTGATATACAGTCAGCATGGCAAAACCGAAATTGTCAAAGTGTGTAATGCCATTGTTAGGTCCTGGCCACCAGCCTCTGCATTCACTCCCATTTATTGCGCACTGGCGACCCTGACCTGTTGTGCTGCATGGGGAGGGTTTCTCAACTGTGGCAATTACATCTAAAAACAGACAGCATATAAGTAATTTAAAGAACTGCATATTTATGACTAGATCCCAAAAGTAAAGTATTTGAGTGTGTAAATACACACTCAAATACAAACTGTGCTCAGCAATGTTGTAATTAATAGAAATATTTATTTTATAAACTTTGTTTCATACAGTATATTGTGCTTTTTTATAAGTCTAAATGTCAGATTAGGGTTTTTAGCCGTTTGGACACATAGTAAATCACGAAAAAGTCACAACTTTTAGTACTAAAAATCCAAACTGGAAAAAAAAATCTGACGGTTAGTAAATGGCACCCTAAAAATAGGTATGCGTAAGTTTAGGGTGCCATTTAGAGTAAGTCAATTTCAGTAAGCCGTATAGTTATAGTATTCTCACCTGTTGCTTTGTAATAACAAGTTTTGTGCATCTTCCCAGAGAAAAGTTCTTTTCCAACAATAGCATATATTATGATCATGAAAAGGACGAGCAAAGCAATGTGGAGTAATGGAACCATTGCTTTAATTATAGAATTCAGCACTACTTGAAGACCTGCAAAAGAAGCAAGTATTAGAATGCATGAAAAATAAATTATCTTCAAGTAAGTGCAGCAGGACTGGGCATTAATATGCAAATAATTGCAGCAAAATGCTGAATGTAAAATATGTTATATATCATTTGACTGATGTATCATAATGCCAACCCACTATCTATTATTATAACAGTACCAAAACAGTATCGACAGTTACACACAATAATAACACAAGTTATTTTAAAAAGTATCTATTATAAATTATTTATTACTACTCATAACACCCCAAGTGCTTTGGAATACTTACTTGGCACTCCAGACACCAAACGAAGAGGCCTAAGAACACGGAAAGCTCTCAGGGCTTTAACATTAAAGCCAGTTCCTCCTGGTGCTGTTACACCCTGAACCTTATTGATTTGTTCCAGGACAATTGTGAAAAGTCTGTTAACAGAGAAGTATATAAACAGAAAGTCACTGGGGGTCATTTATAAAGTCCATGCAGCGCTTATTATTCTTGCATAAGGTCGCTTTGCTTTGTGCACACGTTTTCCAATAAACATTTACATTTTACACTGCTGTGCCCTCTTTCCCTTTTCTGCAGATTGCTGTGAAATGCACAATGCATAAAAATTTGCAAATAGCTTGCAAATAAGACTGAGCTTTGTGTGAGCATGGCCACTGCATTTGTTCTACACTAATATAGCACAATTTTTAATTTGCGAATAAATTCACAATTGCGAAATCTGTTTAGCGAATAGTTGTTATGCCACAAAAGTTGTGGCATAATACGGACACAGGGTGTGTTTGTAAATACTTGCAAATTGCGATTATGCCATATTTAAAAAACCTTAGCACATTTGCACTGCAAATAAAAGTTTGCACAGTCTTGTCCAGCTTTATAACTATAAACATGGGCAGGGCAAATATGTTCACTGTACAGGTATCGGACCCCTTATCCGGAAACCTGTTATCCAGAAAGCTCAGAATTATGGAAAGCCTGTCTCCCATAGACTCCATTTTAATCAAATAATTCAGAATTTTAAAACTGATTTCCTTTTTCTCTGTTGTAATAAAGCAGTATCTTGTAATTGATCCCAACTAAAATGAGGTGGGTGGGGTTTGATTAGTTGCACCTGAACAGACAGTTTAAATAGAACCACTGGGACTTCAGTGGTGCTTGCTCTATAGGCTAATGCCAGATGAGGCGTAGGGCGGATATTTTCGGTAAGCGGAAAAGCGCTTGCCGAAAATTCCGCCCTATGCCTCCTACTTGTGCCTGCACCAAATGAATGGAATATGCTCGGGTGCATGCACATGTAGTGAGTCTTGCCTTTTTATGCGTATTTCGCCTACATGTGCCTGCACCCGAGCATATTTCATTCATTCGGGTGCAGGCACATGTAGGAAGGCGTAGGGCGGTATTTTCAGCAAGCGCTTTTCTGCTTGTCGAAAATATCCGCCCTCGTCTGGCATTAGTCTTAAGTGAGTTCTCTGCCTCTATGCCTAAGGCATAGAGGCAGGGCAAGCAATATATAATTGACAGCTGGGATTTTTAATTGCCTTTATAATGGGTTTGGATGTGTTAATATAAAAATGAATGTGGGTTTCATGTTTAATTTGAAAAGGACTTTTATTATACAGCTTTTTATGTCTGGGTGACAGGTCCACTTTAACTAGGTAACTAACATCAAATGCAGTTCCAGGTGCTTGGTCAGTTGGAAATAGCCTAAGGTGTGTAAATACGTGCTGGGGGTTGCTGTGGTATCCACAGGGGAGGAAGAGGCATATGGATTTAAGGGTGTGTCTTAATATGACATAATCTAATTCTTTCACATATGAATGAATGCAGTGAGGACCAAGCATTTGGGTTTTTGCTGCACTACCACCATTGTGATTACATGGGTGTGGTTTGAAGTGGGTGTGGTTTAAAAAAGGGGAGTAGTCAAAACTGGCTTCCATTAGCAGCCCTCCACTATGTATTCTAGAGAAATTCCGGCCCACGGCACCACAGAAGTTGGACAGCACTGATGTATCCCATACTTGTCAGCATGTGTTAATTTGTATGATCATATTCAAATAAACATTGTTGATGAAGATACTGTTTTTTTTAACCTTACCTAACATTTACCTGTAAGGAACTGCAAAGATTGTAACTTGAGGATGAAGACACAAGCAGCAACTAGTCGCTGTGACGTTTTAAAAAGTCAAGTAATCACATCCACTTTCCTGCCATAGGTATATTATCCAGAATACTGGATTCTTATTAAAGGATCTTTCTGTAATTTGGATCACCATACCTTAAAATTGCTAAAACATATATATATCCAATAGAGATTTATGAAGCTTAGCTATGATGAAGTATAAGGTATTTATTTTATGATTTGTAAGCAGGGCTGTATTTAGGTTAAAAGATTGTAAACAAGTCCGTATTTAGGTCCGGTGCAACCCTAGGCACCATACCTAAACACGTCCCTCAAGTTGAGGAAGTGATGTCACGCGCACAGTTTAAAAAGTTTAAAACATATTAGATACATCAGCATGTCTACTTTTATATATTTTTACTTTGGTTAGAATATGACCTTAAATTTCAGGAATCTGTTCTAAACTTTTAACTACTGTCAGGTAAGCTAACACTTTTGAACTAGAAAGGGAAGTTTGAGAAGGGAAACTTGTTGGTTTGAAAAACATGTGACGTTACTGAATGAAATCTTATTGGCTTTTGGTGCCCACTTTTACTAACCTTGTACTGCAGTCCACCAGTGACTAACTCAGTGACTAGTCTCAATGAAATTCAATTGGTGAAATCTGATTGGCTTTTGGTGGATTTCCCTACTTTTTTTACCCCAAAGTCAGTGGAAAAATTGGGGTGTTTGGAGCGGCACCACAAAAAGATGGAGGGCGGGATCGCTCAGAAAAGCACAAGCAACCTGCTCCGCTATAGCACAAAGAAGTGTGGTTGTTGTACCCCTTAAACTGTAGGATGAGAAGCACTTAGAAACTGGGGGGTGCTAAGAATAAGAAAAAGAAGATTAAGAAGTGGAAGAACAAGCTGAAGTCGAAAAACAGTATGTTTCAGGATTTTTCAAACCAGCATAATAAATGTTTGAATGATGCCAACATGAAGGATAAAAAAAAAAGAAGACCCTACCTCATTTTTAAAAATGGGCACACAAGTTTAATGCACAAGTATGCACAAAATAATTTTCTTATGCAAATAGCCGAGAAGGAATTGAAGGGAATATTGCACGAAAGCAGTGAAACCTGACCTTTTGATTACTACATTACTGTAAAATAAATATTTGAGGCTCATTCTAAATCTACCAATTTGGCTTTAATCCTAAAAGTGCATAAATAATTTTTTGGGGAGTTCATAGTTTAACAGAATTAAAGACCCAGCTGCTGAAAACTTATGCTATTTGGCATTCAAAATATTGTTTAGACAAGATGCTAGATTAAACCAGCTACCTAACAGGTTTATAATATTATTTAATGTACTTTAAACCCCATTTTGAGCAATAATGCTAAAATATGCATCTCTTGGTAAATACACCTCTAAAATTTAGGTGTGTACTGTTGTGGCCAATTTCTTTCCATGTATTGTCATAGCTGCTTGTTTATTTTGCTTATTTTTTTTATTTTTCTGTCTATTACAGCGATTGTCATCAAGTACACATGTCATAGTAAATTAATTAGGGGAAATATATCCTCTCTTTTTGGCATGAGCTAATTATTGGGGCTTATGTAAAAAAGGTGCAAACACACTATCTGAGCATACAGTGTAAAGTAACCTCACCCCCCTCACCATGTTTCATTGTGAAGCAATGGATTCTGGGATTTGAAGTCCTTCTGCTTTACAAAGAATATATGCACCACCAATTGTCCCATAATCTATCACTTAACAATGGAACATGGGGGAAATGGAGTAACTAGTCCCAGCAAACATGATTTCCTTTCAATTGTGAAATTAGATATGTCTGTAAAAAGAGTTCAGATGTTTATATATCTTTTCTTTACATAAACCTAACTGAATGAGCTCATGTCAGAAAGAGGGGTATATTTTTTCCTTCAATTGCCTACCAGTGGAAAAACTAAGAAAACATCAAGATTGAGAATTCCTTACCCAACAGAGACAATGGTGAAGTCCAAGATATTCCAGCAATTGCGTAGGTATGCATCAGAATGTAGAATAAACCCATATGCTACTATCTTTAGAGCTGCTTCAATGGTGAATATAAAAAGGAAGATATATTCAATCTTTTCCTGAAGTGAGACACAAATTAAATAATATTAAAACTAAAAATACATGATATTGTTGATGTTAGTCACAGTGTCCTGGCTAACAGCACTAGCGGCCAAATTAACCAAATTATCAATATAAATACTGATACATTTTGTAGGATGTAATACTGATGTCACTAAAACCTAAAGTGGGTCAATGAAATACTGGCACATTTATAAGTAAACTCAGCTATGGTCCACTAAGTTCATTATTAATAAATGATAGCATGAGGAAATGATAGGATTGGACAAGTATGCAAAAAAAAAAATTTTCTGTGATAACTCCTTACACATATTTTAAACGAATGTTCATGAAGGGCAGGTGTAGGCTAACAAAGCCCTTACTGCTTGTGAGCACTGGCTTGCCAAGCAGTCACCAAAGAAAAGTAAAGGTACCAATAACTTTCTGCCCAAAGTAAAATATGAAACGATATTTCAGTAGGGCTTGAAAAGGAATGCAGCAGAAGATCATCAAGTGAGTGGGTACAAGAGGCTAAAATGCAGCAAGTGGGAGTGACTTTATTGTAGTAGAATCTATTTGGCCAGATTTTAGTATGCTAGCTCTGGAATAAGTCACAGTCACTAAACCCTATAATTGAAGTAGCGAAAAAAAATACTGCGCAGATTAGACAGGCGTAATTGTATGCGCTCGGTACCCAGGTATGTAGATGCACACCAAAAGTGCTTTATTTGTGTTTAAAGCAGACTACAAATTAAGTATGGATAGGTAAGTGGAACATGTAATGCAGGTAGCACTTGTAATTAGTAGCATAATGAGGGCATACATTTTTGAATAACATGGACTTCAAGGATAATAGTCATAACTTCTACTAAGGTATGCAGAATTATGCAGAGTTCTATTAACATGATTTAATGTCCGCTAATGGTATTTTTGGTAATTCTACTGTAAGGAAACAGAGAGTCGAACAAGAATGAAAGTACTACCAGGAGTAGGCTGCCAGTTACAGGTGACTTAAATGACTTGGTCACACTATAAATACTAGGGTTGCATAAGATGAGAATGAGTCATATAAAGCAGAAATAGTGTAAATATGTATGACATAGGGTTAGTGCTGAGATATTTTTCAGCACCATATTAAAGTTATCCCATTGCTTACTTTCAAGAGGTAGAATAATAGATAAGTAAACTTCATGGATTATATTTATTAAAGAGTGAAATTAGAGCTCACCCCAGTCCACTAGAGTTAAATTTAGAGTATTTAGCCATGAGTGAAAGTGAACATTCACCCTTTAATAAATATTCCTTAAAAAATACTATAGAAATGAATGACATGTGACAGAATGAGAGTAGCAGAATTTCACCTAAACTGTGGCAAGCTCTTACTTCACTCTTGTGTAAGCAGAAGTGCAAAATTCGCTCTGAATCCATGCCTGGGAAATTGTTTCCCCCATCACTAGCAGCTACTTCTAATTGTCTTTATGTGCACAGGCAATTGTTAGTATTGTCAATGGCAGGGTATTTTCTGCTGTTTAGTTGCCATGACAAGTAGCTGCTACTAAGTAGTAAGGGTTGAGAGCAGCAGTACTGTGTAATTATACACATCTGAAGAAGGCCAGTACAAATAGCCAGGCACAGTGTGTCTTATTTTGACATTAATATTATAATTTTGTAAAATGCTTGGAAGAGTTGAAGGAAAATGACCAGCCATAAGATGGTTGTATTTAATTATAGGGATGCACCGAATCCAGTATTCGCTTCAGTATTCGGCAAAGATGCAGCCTTTTTCCAGCAGGATTCAGATTCAGCCGAAACTAAGGGGCCCATTTACTAAACTCACAAGTATTTATGAGATAAATTCGTATTTTTTCCAACTTATAGAACATTTCATAATGTTCATGATAATTTCATTAAAATTCCACAACTTTTTCGGACTTGGTGAATGGGCCCCTAAGTGTCTGGCTGAACCGAATCCTTAAAATCACGTGACTTTTGGTTATATGAACACGGAAGTAAAAAAAATGTAAGTTAAATTTCCATGCAAATTAGGATTCAGATTTGGCTTGGTATTCAGGCGAATCATTCCCAAAGGATTTGGGGTTCGGACGAACCCAAATATAATGGATTCAGTGCATCCCTATTTACTTATAATAACTTGCTCCTGTATGTGCCTCTTTTTCTTCAATCTGTGCAGGATATTAAGACAGTAATAATTGGACCAGCTGCTTGGATGTCACATTCATTTTTATCTGAACTAGATCTGTCGTCCAATGCTATGCAGATGTGCATATTTCCTTTTATCAAGCCAATACGATCTTTTGTCTTAGTATATAAATGCATTCTGAAATCTAAACATTTATGCCCCTGATAAAGTCCAAATCAAGAAGAAATGTGTTGGGCCACTAATCTGGACTGTACTATTTAAGATGCTGATTGAACTACTTTTGTAAAGGCAATATTTTTTATTCAATAAATATTTATCATTGATTTTACACTAAGGAAGTGTGTTTCTCTCTTTTCTTTTGATTGTTCACGGAATCTACTGGCTTGACCAGCAGTATTGAGGAGGTGGCAACACTACTTTGGATTTAACTACAGGTATCGGACCCCTTATTTGAAAACCCATTATTGAGAAAGTTCCAAATTACGGAAAGGCCATCTCCCAAAGACTCCAATTTAATCAAATAATTCACATTTTTAAAAATGTCCTTTTTCTCTGTAATAATAAAACAGTACCTTGTACTTGATCCCATCTAAGATATAATTAATCCTTATTGGAGGCAAAACAATCCTACTGGGTTTAATTACTGTTTAAATAATGTTTTTAGCAGACTTTAGGTAGGAGATCTGAATTACAGAAAGACCCTTTATCCGGAAACCCCCAGGTCCCGAGCATTCTGGATAATGGGTCCCATACCTGTACTGATCAACTGTACTAAAGCTCCTGTTGATTATACACACTTTGGTTTAGCGCCCTTTCTTTTTGGATTTTATCTTTTACGTAAGTTGTATAACCTTTTTATTCAAAATTGTTTATTCAAATTTTAGTTTTTGTCTGTCTACTTAAAATGTACTGTGAAAATGTACATTACTGTATGATGAGTAAAGCTACATAAACATATGCATACATACATATTACATGGCTAAACTACTTTCCTTTATACTAGCCTGTACCAAGAAAATTTTAAAAATATCAGAGTTTCAGAGAAATAAATGTAAGCAGAACATTTGACTAAGACTGCAATTCCTTTTGAAATTTTACTGTTCAGCCGAACCAGTTCAGATCAGATTCTGGGCTCCTATTGTAAGGCTACTGGGAATCCCACCATAGTACTTCACTGACTAAAACATCTAGAGCATAAGGAACCTGTTTCCCCTGAGCCTATAAAAACAGATATGTCTATATTTGAACCTCTGTTATCACTGGAGCACATGCTTTGGGCTTAGTGCCCCTTTAAACATAGGTAACAGCAAGCGTAGGGAATGGTGGCACAGAAGTGGGCTCCGCAAACTTGCTATTATACTCTCTTACCTGGACATGCTCACTGTCTGACTGTACTGGCCCTTATTATGTGACTTTATTCCTGCATTACCTAATACTAGATAGCCCTTTTAATAGTGCTTAGAATCTTCTATATACAAAAATGTGCATATGAAGACACCCCTTGATATATATATATATATATATATATATATATATATATATATATATATATATATATATATATATAAAAATATATATAAATATATACGAGGATGAGCTTTTTTTTAAACCCGAGTATTTTCATTTTGGGAATTTAATGTGCATTTGACTACTTGGATATATTCTGAAAGCACATTAAAGGAACAGTAACACCAAAAAATGAAAGCGTATAAAAGTAACTAAAATATAATGTGCTGCTGCCCTGCACTGGTAAAAGTTGTGTGTTTACTTCAGAAAGTCTACTATAATTTATATAATAAGCTGCTATGTAGCCACGGGGGCAGCCATTCAAGCTGGAAAAAAGGAGAAAAGGCACAGGTTACATAACAGATAACAGATAAGTTCTGTAGAATACAATAGTGTTTTATCTGTTATCTGCTATGTAACCTGTGCCTTTGAATGGCTGCCCCCATGGCTACATAGCAGCTTATTTATATAAATTATAGTAGACTTTCTGAAGTAAAAACACAATTTTTACCAGTGCAGGGCAGCAGCACATTATATTTTAGTTACTTTTATACGCTTTCATTTTTTGGTGTTACTGTTCCTTTAAACACATAAATGCAGTATTCTATGTTAAATGCTAAACTGTGCTAAAAAGCTAAAAAGAATATGAATTCTTGTGGGTACAAAAGGCAGAATAAAATGTCATTGACTGGCACACACATTTAAGTGCATTTAAATCTTCATCTCAAATGCCTAAAAAAATAACTGTGTGTAAATACCCTTTAAATAATTATCAGACTCGGACTCGTGGGCAGGCCACAAAAGCCTGGGCCTAGGGCAGCATGTCGCCAGCTGGCCAGATCTGCACTGGGGACTGAACAGGAGATTTCTGACAGCCTCAGTTCAGCCAATCGGTACAGGAGGTGGTACAAGCACTGAGGAGCAAACACGTGGGGGAGGGGTTGGGGAAGAGTGTGACTGCGTGGGGGGAGCAGGGTGCAAGTGTCCGCAGGTAAATCCAGCCTGATAATTATTTGAAATATGCATTGCAAGGCTGCCTAGTGCTGGTAGCTATACATACCTCCCAACATTTTGAAAATGGAAAGAGGGACAAAAAGAAATGGTGCGTGCAGCGTGGCGAAAATTTTTGACCATGCCCATTTTTGCAACGACACCCCCTAAATACCACTACCATTTGACTGGTTATTTAAAGTTTGAACACATTTCTGGGGGTTTTGGGGTCTTATTTTATGTGTTCTAACAGTTTTGTTAAAAAAGCTGAAATTGCCCTTTAAGCTGCAAGTCTCAGTTTCCCCAATAGACCTGTTTAGCTTATTAGTTACACTTGTATCTCAGTGCAGGTGGGGCTTTTTACCTTTCTGGGTTCTCTGCCATAAGCCCACTTATTTAATTAAATAAGTGCAGGTGACTCTTGTTAAGATTTCTGGGCTCTCTGCCAACAGCTACTTTTTAATTAAATTTGTATCTTTTTTAGCATTCAGTGCAGGAGATCAAAGGAAAATGAGGGACTTTTCAGTAAGAATCTGGGACTGCGGGTTGAGCTGTCAAAAGAGGGACTGTCCCACGAATATCGGGATAGTTGGGAGGTATGAGCTATATGCATCAGAGCTATTTTTATGTTTGGAGGTGTTTACTTCTAAATTAATGGGGTGGTGGAAACAATTTTAGTGTGCCAGGTGTCCTTTAATGTCAATTGCTAGAAACAACAGACAGAACTAAATATGCATTCTTTAATATTTCTTACCAGGATTGTGTTAACTGAGTTGGTGTCATCCTCTGGCATGGGCAGGTAGATGGCTAGTGCGATGCAGTTAGCAAATATGGTCAACAGAATGATCATCTCAAATGGTCTGTATTCAGAAGTTAAGAAAGGATCTGGGATACAACTTTAAATAATGTTAAACAAGTCTATGTTTTATAATGGCAGGGCCTATGAAAGAATTGCAATGGCCCCAGACCAGCTTGATTAGAGGAAACACTGAAGTTTTGGCAGTTCTCTGTCCCCTTCCTAAACTGCAGGTACCACTGGGCTGGGGGTGGCATGGGAGAATTTAAAGCATGTAAATGCCTAAACTCTGACAATAATACTGACACGTTCCAACAATAATACTGACAAATGGATTTTTATAGGAACGTGTCACTTTAATTAATGTTATGTGTGGTGCATCCAACAACTCAGTGCAGCCTTTTCTCCTTAAAGGGTTCACAATTAGGAGACCCTGTCTTTGGTTTATTAGGAAACTGATGAGGAATCCTGAGAACTTCAAAACTAGTATGTGCTGCTGCAGCAAGTCAGAGCAGGCAGCTGTCTCTTGCTGCTTAAAAGTGACAGGATGATTGATGGAACTGCATGTGCACTCTTCTTTAGACAATAATGTAGATTTAAATGTAATTTAGCAATAATGTAATAACGGTAACAGGTATTAATTTAAACAGAACTGTACAGTTGTGTAATTCTAGGGTTCCGCTGAGTTCTTGTGCTCTGCAATTTGCACTTGCAAATCCTACATTAAAGGCTGAATGGGCCCACAGGTGCTACACACAAATTGCATAGGAGCAAAGTGCCTTTTAGGCTGATGCCACACCAGGCGTAGGGCTGATTTTTTTCGGCAAGCGGAAAAACGCTTGCCGAAAATTCAGCCCTGCGCCTGCTACTTGTGCCTGCACCCGAATGAATGGGATACGCTCGGGTGCAGGCACATGTAGCCGATATACGCATGAAAACGCGAGAGAATGCAAAGTCTCGCGTTTTCGTGCGTATATCGGCTACATGTGCCTGCACCCGAGCGTATCCCATTCATTCGGGTGCAGGCACAAGTAGCAGGCGTAGGGCTGAATTTTCGGCAAGCGTTTTTCCGCTTGCCGAAAAAATCAGCCCTACGCCTGGTGTGGCATCAGCCTTATCAAAACCCCCTTACATTGTTTGTTGAAAAAAAGGGAATATTGCTGTTGGTCTTCTTTTTAAGCATACATGAAGCTTTCACAAGTATGCTGGATCGACTGACTTGCAACTGAGAATTCTCCAAATGAGAGGATCGTATGGATGGATTTACAATTGAATTCTAATCCTTGTGGCATAACAAGTTCTTATGAAAGTGTGGGGCAGTGGCGTAGCGTGGGCTTTCGTCGCCTGGGGCCGACCGGAAATTTGCCGCCCCTCTATTTAGTTATTCTTAAAAAGTTCCCCCAATAGAAAGTGCCCCCATACACAGTGCCCCCATAAACAGTGCCCCCAATTGCCCCATACAAAGTGCCCCCAATAGGAAGTGCCCCCATACACAGTGCCCCAATTGCCCCATACACAGTGTCCCCATAGACAATACCCCCCAAAGACCTTGCCCCCCAATAGAAAGTGCCCTCATACACAGAGCCCCAATTGCCCCATACACAGTGCCCCCAATAGGAAGTGCCCCCATACACAATACCCCACAAAGACCTGGCCCCCCCCATGGAAAGTGCCCCAATTTCCCCATAGACAGTAGCCCCCACACAGTGCCCCCAATTTCCCCCATAGTACATACCCCCAACAGACCATCGGCGGCGGCTCCTTCTCTCTTACAGGCAACAGGCGCTTCTATAAGGTTGCGCCTCGTCGCTGACGTGTGACGTCATACGCACGGGCGCAACCTTATAAAAGCGCCTGTTGCCTGTAAGAGAGAAGGAGCCGCCGCCGATGGTCTGTTGGGGGTACGTTAAATATCATGGTGATTGCCGCCCTTTCTGATACGCCGCCCGGGGCCATGGCCCCCTTGGCACCCCCCTCGCTACGCCACTGGTGTGGGGAATCCCAGCACAGTATTGAATATATACTATTATCCATTTGACATTAGAAATCTATACTATTGATATAAGTTATGAAATTGATTGTGCTAGATATATGTGTCATATAGAGAATAATTTACACATTTGGAGGGGCCCCTCCCTTTCTATAGTGCTGCTTAAGTTTTTTTGGGTTATGGGTATTTTTTTTAACCACTTAAATGCTGGCAATAAAGAATGCCTTTTTAATTTGGCTTGATTTGCATAATTTTGTGACACCATACAGGGGTTTCAATTTGAAGTTTGGTATAATATTCTATTTTCACACCACAACACTGTAAAGGATACTTCCATTCAACAATATTTATGCAGCTTTTCCTGAATGGGTTTTGCAGTCCAAGGCAGAAAAGTGAACGAGGGGGGCGTGGAGAAGGTGGCACTAGCGGCTTCTTTTTTTTCTTCTGAGTTCCTTCCTCCATTGTGGTGCCACTTGGAAGCATTTATTTCTTAGTCCTTATGCCTGTTGTCTCCAAAAGTTCCACCTAAAATGTACAGGAATTAGAAATAGTTAAAACAGCGCCAAATGTTAGGGGCAAATCTATATTTGCTGCTACAGGCACACAAGGTTTATCATAACTGCTCTAGACTATACGTCTATACCTGTGTTTTTAGGTCAGAGTCTTTCAAATGCAATATGTAAAATATAATAGAGTTCAAACAGCACTTTTAAATAAAGACAATAAGTGCTTAATTATAAAAGAAGTTATTCTGGCAAAGGCAGATAAGAGTAGGTTACAACATTTGAATAATCCATCAATTACTAGTGTGAAGAAAAAGCTGTCAATTATGGCTCTAACACAGGGGCATTTTATGCGTTGATGCCAATATATGGAAAACATCATATAGGCCAGTTGGACTCACCACAAAGATTTGGATTAATCACTGGAATTTCAGCAAAAATGAGACCAGATAGTCTGCCAGTGTCACTGCTAAGCATGTCAGCCTTGATCTGCACAGTAAAAAATTACTGTATATGTGCTCACAAATGTGTGTGTCTCTGGGGCTGTGGGCCTCTTGTGTGAGACCATGCATTAACAATTAATTTTCTTACATGTAGTACCAATGTGCATTGATGGGGTTATGTAAAAAAAGACAAACAGAGATCATTTACTCAACCCCTCCGTGCAAAGAGCAGTGTCAGAAGGCACAGCTCAGCCATGTAAGGACACAGCTCCAGTGCGGCTTTGGGTCCTGCCATTCTATACCATGCACCTCTAACTGATGCACAAGGTATAGGGTAGGCGAGGTACATCTGCGTTTCATTCCCCCACCCCTCTTAAGCTGAGCACATGCCACAGATTTCTGCTCTTCAAAACAGAAAAAAGGAAATAATTTTTATTTTATTTATTTTGCTTATTATGTACTCTATTGGATAATTGGTTCCTGCATATACACACACACACACACATATATATATATATATATATATATATATGCACACTGTTCTTACTTTCAGCCTGTCCTCATCTATCTTTTGTACTTCTGTTTACACAGCTAAAACAGTTGTTTGCATATACAGAAATAGTAACAGAGGGAGATTTTGGGTCTAGGCCCACCCACAGTCTTGTAAATAACAGGGGGTGGGGTGTGTGCATGTACAAGTTCTCTTATCTTGTTCTTACATAAACAACACACAAACACCTGCTACTTTAACTAAAACAATAACAATAAAAACAAAATAAAAGCAAATGGAAGCCTTGGTTACATACATGTATCAATTGTTAATCTAGAGCATGTGTAAACAAAAGTTCCAGCCCAATTATGAGTTTAGCTATAACCTATACAATAATATTTCTAAATGAATATACTATCATGTAACAGTTAAGACTGCAACTATGCATTATAATGAAGCCTAGCCTCAATTTAGTCCTAAGTTTCAAGAATTCTTTTGTTTTCAAAATTCAAGAGTGGATGGGGAGCTGTCAGGAAAGGGGTTCATGACGATCTAATTCGCAAATTGGCCCTGACTGTACCTGCCTGGAATAGTCCTATAATCAAATGTACCATGCGCTAAAGAGGCAGTTTCCCTTTTTTGCCATTTTCAGCAGTATTTTCAGTTTAAGAAATTAACCCTTAGCCAGTGTACTAAGCCATGGACTTTGGCTCATGTACTAATCAACTACCCACACCCTTCCTAACACACATGCAGCACACAGTTGTGGAGATATATATATATATATATACATATATATATATACTTCAGTAGGAGCAGGCAGGCACTCTCGTTTAGAAGAAATATTGCAGCCTGGGTGCAGTATTGGCAAAGAAACAGTTTAGAAATGCCACACTCACAGGACTTGCTTAAGTCTGTGAGTGTGTCATTCTAGACTGTCATCATATTTTTTTCCTATAGTTGACTGTCTTTCACAGAAATTTGGCGCCGTAATTATGTCTGCTGAAATGGACGCATTCGCACGTGCTGTATGCAGCAGGTCCAGACTGGAACTTAAAATAGGCACTAGCATTTACACAGCCCCCCCCAGCCAACTAAATAGTGACTATGGCATCTTAACAGCAGCCCCTACACAGATCCAGAATTCACTGATTGCTGGTCCTGATATACAGTATAAAATATAATATAGGTGAGCAATTTGCAGTGGTATACCCTCCCCCCACCCCTGGGGGAAAGCCGGGGGGGGGGGGATGTTGTCTTGGTCAAATTCTGTACTGAAGGAAGGCTTGGCCACATATGTTTAACATATATTAAAAACTTCCATAAAAACTTGTGTGACTTTTCTACGAAACGTATGTAACTTTCATAGGGGCTTAAGGTGGCCAAACAGGGGAAGACCTGGCCAAACGAGCAGATCATCTCCTGATATGCCCACCTAAAGGTGGGCGATATTGGGCTTATTTGATTGTTTCGCCCTAGGACCAAATGATCGAATTACAACAGCGGGCATAGGCTCTGACGATCGGGTATTCCTGTTGGGGGTACACATGGGCAGATAAGCTGCTGAAACGGTTTGAAAGACTAAAATCGGCAGCTGGAATCTCCCCATGTATGGCCACCTTAACATACTATATTACAACTTCTGTGTCAAGCAATTACAAGGCAGAGTAGTGTGATGGGCATTCAGGAGCGTGGTTTAAATTTAGGGAAAACTCTGCTGATCCCCCATTGAATCGACTGAATTATTAGCTATTTAATATTAATATGAGCTGCTTACTCTAGGGACTCATAGGGTTAATCTGCCTCTATGGCTTTAAACCCTACCACTTCCTCATTTCTGCAAAGACCCATTTATCAGTTTAAAGTTATGCACTTATACCTATTAGTTATTTTGGTTGATCACACCCCTTGCAAACTCATATAGTGTTTAGCAGGAGGGTGTGGCTTCCTCTTTGGCTGCCTTCTGAATCTCAAGGAACAGCTTCACTGAGCCTTTGATCAGAATAGGCCCCAGTAAAGCCATTTGCCCTAGAGTACCCATCCTATACTCTAGAGAAGTTGGGGACAGGGACCCCGGGAATGAAGACCAATTAGATAGTTACTCTTGTAAGAAATAGAGAGGGTAGGAAGCAAGAGCAGCTTAGCTCCAACCAGGAAAGTAGGAAAGGAAGTACCCTTCCATACAGGCAATGTTGCCTCAGCATAGGGCCACAGTTTTAGACATAGGAGACAGGCAGTATCTCAACCCTGTTCCACAGTTGGCTGTAGGACTCTCAAGCTATGGGTTATCAACCTGAGGACTGAGGTATCTATCCTGACTGCTTCCAAAGGGGTGCCAAGCTGACCAGGTGCATTTACCCTGCCCAGACTCCCAAAAGAGGTGGGATAAACCGGTGTGCATCCTCTCTTGTTGTCTATAGTTCAACTGCAAGAACCTTCTGGCATCCATCTTTGCTAAACTGCACTGCACACAGCTACAGTGAGTTGTAGTTCCACTACACACTTGCTCCGCATGGTCTCTTCCATATAGCGAAGCCCCATCCTGTCTAAGAGAGTCGCATGTACCCCATGCTCTAAACCACACTAGCCTGGGTTTTAACTAGTTTATAACCAAATAGATGTTACATCACTATAGAGTGACATCATAATATGTATTTACTAAATGATATGAGCTATCTCCTACATTAAATTTGCAGCAGTGGAACGATTAATTATTGGGCCCTACAGCTAAATCATTTGGGAACAAAAAATCACATATTCTATAAACATACAGTATATTGCTGCTGATTATCCATCCCCTTAAAATTCATGGGCCCCTTTATAGTTACATCCTGCTATTCAGTAAAATGATTTGGGGGTTTGCATTAAATTGTTTGTGTAGCACACTTGCCTATTTCCAGGCAGTGTCATTCTGTGGCTACTAAAGCAAAGTACTCTGGTAAGACCTCACCTTGAATATGCAGTGCAGTTTTGGGCTCCAGACCGTAAGAAGGATATTAATGAGCTGGAGAGAGTGCAGAGACATGCAACTAAACTGGTAAAGGGGATGGAAGATTTAAACTATGAGGTTAGACTGTCAAAATTGGGTTGTTTTCTCTAGAAAAAAAAGCACTTTGGAGGGGACATGATTACTCTGTACAAGTACATTAGGGGGAATTATAGACAGATAGGGGATTTTCTTTTTTCGCATAAAAACGATCAGCGCTCAGAGGCCACCTTTTTAGATTAGAAGAATGGGACTTTCAAATGAAGCAGCGTTTCGTGTCCCTTTAAGAGGGGCTTGGATGAGTTCTTGAACAAGCATTGTATCCAAGGCTATTGTGATATACAATCTACAGTTAGAATTGATGTTGGTATATATAGTTTATGTATGTGAGTGTATAGATAGGTCAGTATAGGTTTGTGGGTGCTGGGTTTACTTGGAAGGGTTGAACTTGATGGTCTTTTTTCAGCCCTATGTAACTAGCAGTATGGCCTAATATTTTGGTATTATTTACTTGTGTTGACAGGGGGCCCAGATAAAAAACTTTTAGGGCCGTGGCACACAGGGAGATTAGTTGCCGTGCGACAAATCTCACTTGTTGCGGGCGACTAATCTCCCCGAAGTGCCATCCGGCTGAAATGTAAACGCAGCAACTTTGGTGATTTCGGCAAATCGCCGCACCGCGTATGCCATCCCACCAGCGATTTACATTCGGGAGAATAGTTGCCCACGACAAGGGAGATTTGTCGCGCAGCGACTACTCTCCCCGTGTACCACAGCCCTTAAAGTTACTGATGCCAGCCCTGTTGGAAGGTAAACAAGTCTTTTTTAAAGAGGGTAATCTCACAAGTGAGTGTATCTAAAAAAGGGAAAATGGTTAAAATTGTTCACATACCATCCCTTCAGTCACTGATTAGCATAGGATACTAAGGGCTACATATGTCGGGCTACAGGCCTACTCAGTTAACACTGAGCACAGATGTTTATTTTTAAATCTCTGCACTGTACAGTCTCCCAGACTGAACAATGGGATCTTCAGCAAGTTCACATTATTTACAAAAAAAGAGTAAACAAATTAATTTTTCAATTAGAAAATTTATTCACTGTAAAATTAGAAACTGTACTATTTGAGACATGTTCTTGGAGTGCTTAGGTATCGGGTTCTCTTCCTCAAGTTCTTTATTATAGCTAGGCACACTTTGGCCTTACTCAAATATTTAGGTTAATGTCAGACAAGGTGGTTTCACCACCAGTGTATTTTTTTTTGTGGGAAACACCTGAAATCATTAACCTGATTCTCCATTGAGTCTGATGGAAACTGCCAGGTACACTGCTTGTACAGGTGGTTAAAGATCTGAAAATGTGAATTTGGGATGAAAACTGATTATACCGAGGGCCAGATTTGATAACCCGGCACCCAAAGGCCGCCCCCTTTCTCCGCCCACCCACCCCCCTTCCTTCTCATGCGCATGCGCACCCACTTAGCTCACATATGGAGTGGGGAGAGGATGCGTTTCTGGTCTCCAGTGCTCCGTATGTGAGCAAAGTTTCATTGCGGCTTGGGTGGCATGCCGCCCCTAAATTTGTGCTGCCCTTGGCCTGGGCCTTTGTGGTCTTGCCACAAATCCAGTCCTGATTACACCTTTGTGGGCAACTTCCATTTTGCTCGGTGGGGAGTGGCATAAGTCCTTTCAGGCATTTCTCTGCCAGCAGAAATAAACTTTGTTTTACGTTATTAGCCTTAATCATACATACATACATTCCAAAGATGAAATTAGCCATTTTTCCAGCCTCAACTACTATTTTTGTAATTATTAAGTTTTGGGGCATCATGATAAGTGCACGAAAACGTTGATGGAAGCGCATCAAATTAAAAAACAAATAATAAATAGCTATCCTAGTTATCCCACTACTTATCTTAGTACCAAATTTGTAGACAGTATAATTTCCAGGGATTTGAGGAAAAGTGTTTGAAGAGTTTTATACAATGCAAATTACCTATCTATAAGTGTGGTACATATACTGTAATCCTGTATTTAATGTCACTTAAAGTGCATAATTCTTTTAGCAAGCGACCAGAATAACACATAGTTGGCTTTTTTTGGTGTGCTTGCTACATGTATCTGTAGCTATTATGGGAATGGTAACTAGAACACACGATTTGTGTAAGGTATGTTGCAGTCATTGTGCCCTCTAATTGCTTTTTGGGCCATTTGCCTTTTGATACAGTATATATCTTGATGATAGGTGGTTTACTGCATATTGTACTGACTTTACACTCAATGTGTGCTATCTAATGTATTATTTGTGCTGGTATGTAGAAAAATAAATGCCCACAGTAAAGATCTTGTCCTATATAGTTATTGTGTGACTAAGGGCTGTATCTAGTCCAAGTTAACCCAACATTTAACAAACATTTAAAACTTCCAAAATGAAAGGGTATACAATAAAACTACCCTTCATCCTGACCATGAGTTTCAACTTATTGTATAATTAATTAATGATTATTCAAGCTATAAAATCAGTATAAGAAATACTTTCTTCAGACATTAATTTATTTAGCATGTTCATACATACCTTACAGTCTTACTTCTTAGCGCTCACCCCTTGGAATTCTCTTAAAGATATAATCCCTCTGTATTCAAAAATTCAAATCAGCATAAAGTAAGTCCACTTTTTCGGTCACAGTGCATATTAAGTGTGGGTCTTTAGAAAAGCAGCCATATGTTAGAATCAGATATAAGCAGTGTTATTAGGAAATTTGTTGTATGAAGGGGAGGCTCATTGTTGTTCCTAGGTCTTGCTGGTGTGGAGTGGCATCAGATGAGAGTTAGGCTTCCGATTAAATTTAGAACTTTGAAAAAAAAAATGTCTTTGCGACAGCTGCACAGCTCAGATTCCCTCTCTGTGGGGGAGGTAAGGGAACTAAACCAAGTAACATCTTAACAGTATAATTAAAAGTAATTTGTGAGCGTATACAAGTTTTATTTGCCTCAGCATTTGTTTAGTCCAATGTGTTTTGATTTATAAGCATGATATTGTAGCTCAATACAGATCATAGGCAAACTAACTAAATGTACAGCACAATAATTCTCTTCTTTAAATATATGAAGTATTTTGTAGATAATATTGCCCCCTATTAAAGGACAACAATGTCAGGACTTGGGAATAATACATTTAAGGCCTATTTATCATGCGGTGTAAAATAATTAATGCCAGAAAAATGGGGTGTAAAATAAATGTTGAAATTATCAAGGTGTGTGTTTTATTTTACGCAGCCCAAATGCCGGATTTGTCGCTGTTATTTTACACCACTTCAGACCTTGCATAATCCATTAAAGTTGATGGGAAAATTTCAAGTAACATAACAACATAGTATGAGATCTGTTATCCAGAAACCTTTTATGAAAAAAAGCTCTAAATTATGGGAAGGCCATCTTCCATAGATCACATTCTAAGCAAATAATTCTAATGTTTAAAAATACTTTTGGAAAACAGTATTTTGTACTTCATCCTTACTAAGATGCATGAATCCATATAATCCTATTGGGTTTATATAATGTTCAATTAAATAATAATTCAATTTCAGCAGTCCTGGTGTGGTGATCCAAATTACAGAAAGATCACTTATCTGTAAAACCATATCATACAACCATATCATAACCCAAAGCTGGCTATACACGGGCTGATCTTGTTGCCACCGTACAAACAATCTTATCGGCTAACCGATCATTTTAACAAATAATTCATTCTTTCATGGTTAACAATATGTGAGGAGACTTTTGTCTTTGTCATGTTGGCTGCAAGATCATACATATATTAAACAATTACTTTGTTTACTTCTCCATTTAACTCAACCCTTAAAAATAAAACTATGTGCAGCAAATGTTTGCTTTACTATGATAATCTGTTCCTCCCATCCACTGATCTATTTCATAGTTTTACAACAAAATTTTTTAATCCTGTCTGATTAACTGTATGGATATTATTTTACACTACATCAGACTGCAAAATCAGGTAAAGCCGATGACAAATTCAAGTGGCAAATGATTTTGGGTTGGAAAAAAAAAGCCATGATGAACTACAAAGGGAAGTTTGAGAACAAACTTCATGTTGGTTTAAAAAACGTGAAGTCACTGAATGAAATCTGATTAACTTTTGTTGGCTCCACCCATTTTTTCTAACCTTGGACCACAGATATATAGTAAAAACAACTGTGCAAAGTTTGGGGACCCTGGTTTAATAGTGTCAGTAATTTAATTTTCTCCACTGAAAGGGGTTGGTGGTTGGGGGCTCTGCTCACTTTTTCTAACCTGGAACTGCAGTTACCCAGTGACTAACTCAAATCAGTGACTGCAAAGTTTATGAACCCTAGCATTTAATAGTTAAAGAATGGCAGCAGTTTAAATTTAAACCAATAAAAGTCAGTAAGTAATTGGAGGGTGTGCCCACATTTTCTAACCTTGAGTGAAAGTAACCCAGTGACAAACTGTGCAAATTAGTGACTGCAAAGTTTAGGGACCCTAGGATTAATAATTAAAGAATTACAGTATTTTACATTTAATCCAATAAAATTCATTGAATGAAATCTGAATTTTTTTGAACTGCAGTCCCCCAGTGACTAACTCTGCAAAGTTTGGGGACAAAGTTTGGGCTTAAAAATTGTGGGACTGACAGCATTTTACATTTCACCACTATATATGTGACATTTTTCTGTATATATATATATATTATATACGGAAAAATGTCAGGGCCTACCCTTAGGTTTATGGCACATGTTACATTTCTCTGCTGGTGAAATGCTGGATAGCCTTATATATAGCATTATAGCATTTTCAGGCTAAAAAGTGCCTACCATGATTGATGGCAAGCTGCTTTCATTCGTACCAAAGGCATGGGGGATATCATTAGTTCTTGATGTCTGAAATACTCTAGTGGAGATACACTAGTGTGTGATAGGCCCTAGGATTTCTGTACAGTTAGATAAGCTAGCCTAGACATCAATGCAGCTTGGCCTGTCATATGTACCTGAGAACTTCAGGCCCAATTTTTTAACCACTGCGCCTAATGCATATCCTCTTTTCCTTGCCCAATCATGCAAAAACATCTTAAACTTAAGGGGATGGGTACTCACCAGGGGTTGGATGACCCCATAGTCATTATCTAAGTTACCTAACTGCCAGACTGGTCAGAATTGTAGTTAAATCCCCAAGCAATCATTCCAGGTTAAAAATTGGAGCTTGCAGGTGTGGATGATACCTACTAACCAAATAGTAGTTGAGTTGTTTGCTCTGGCCCCACATGAAGTACTTTGTTCAGAGGAATGTAGTGGGGGCACAGGTTAAGGTGGCCGCCTCAAAGCAGAAGCAGCAATTATTCTTCCATTAGTTCCAAAAAGAGTGATGCAATAGACTCAATTAGGACTGTGTTGCTATAGCAATGCAGTTATGATTGCAGCCCCATTGTTCCCCCATTACTACAGGGATTGCCTCCCCAGCCTAAATACACAAGTCAGCAGTATATATAAAATAGATCTTTTGGTACATTTTCACCAGGTTTTCATCAAAATGATATAGCAAATATATTCAAACGGAATTTCAAAGGTACATCATGTACAGAATTCTGCTGCATGCCTTGTTTATTAACAAAATAAATGTTTCCAGCACACTAGCTCTCTTTTATGCATAACATTCCCCAAACCTTATGCCAAGAGATAAAAAAAGCTGTTACAAAAGATACTGGCTGGAGAAATCTTTAGGAAAAACCAGAGTACCTAGACCACTTAAATTGCCCAGTGTGAAAGAACTTCAGTGCTTACGTTTTGTGTGGTTTGCCAGAAGATGAACATCTGCTCCTATTGGTATGCATTTCCACTTATCTCACATCCTTGGCCACCCTGTCACCTTTCTCCCATTCTTCTTTTTAGCATCACTTACATTTACCCTATTACCTCTAGCTATTTTCTCCTTCTTTCCGCATCTTTCTATCTGCTGTTATTTCTCTAGAATATTTAATCTATGTATGACTGTACTGGGTATTAAAACAAGTATTTGCAGGAAGGAGGCTTTATATAAACTAAACAGTCTCTGGTAAATGAATATAACAACAGTTTACCACCCCCCTGGTGCTGATGCCTGTGCCCCCCCCACCTCCTTAGTGACACTGCCATCTTGTGGTCAACAGGGATCCAGAGAGGATGAAAGTCTCTCTGTCTAGCACCATCTGAATAAAACAATGTTCATCCTTCTTCAGTCTCGGAGTCTCTGGCATCCCCCTTGTTTGAGAGGGTGTTGTGGTGACTTTTTTATGACAGAGGAGACAACTGGGTACAGTGTGTGGCATTATTAGGCCCTTTAAAAGGCTTTCCTCTGCAAAATATGTGCAGCCTTAACACAACCTACATCAATATGCTATAGCTTAGCCCTGCTGAAACAAGGGACACAATCCCGGCAGTGTGCCTCATAACACTGAAGTGCCTGTATTTATAGTGGGTGTACAATTAATTACAGTATATTGATTCTGTGCTTTTTGATCTTAAAGTTCATTGGGCATATTGTCCTGCCAACACAAAGCTTTGGTAAGATGATGATTGTCATGATATCACTTCACCTAGCACATGGATATGGAGGTGGAAAGTAGTTCCGGGGAACAAGGAAGTGAGAGAGTAAACCGTATTGAACAGATTTGTGTCTCTTGTGTGCTGATTTCAAGACATATAGCCACATGGTGTCAGACTTGCACCTGCAGAGCAAAAACTGAAGATGGATAATATTAAACCACCTACAGGTCTTGATATTTTACAAGGAAAACTGGAGAAGGTTTCATCAGTGCTTTGAACTATACCTTGCTGCCACAGGAGAAACAAGTAAACCAGTTCAGGTACAGTCCTCTCCCTTTTTCATGTTGCTGGGGAAGATGCACTGGAAGTATATAATACATTCACATTTGCCACTGAAGAGGATAAACTGGATTTGCAGGATATTATGAAGAAGTTTGAGGAATACTGCAATCCAAAAAAGAATACCACATATGAGAGATAAATCAGTTCAGTTGTATGGCAGCAGAAACTATAAAGATGCAGTTAAAATCTATGCAGGATGATAAGAACACACAGGCCCTTATGCAGGAGAGCAAGAATGTGGACACTGCAAAACAAGGCAACTTGCACAGCAACAAGCAAACTAAAAGTGAAACTAAAATGCAGCACAAGTTCTTTTGCAAAAGATGTGGAACTGAGCCCAGAACTATCCAGGTTATTGTAAACTTTGTTATAACTGTAAGAAACCAAATCATTTTGTAAGAATGTGCAGATCCATGAAAGTGCATGCTGTAGAGCAGTGATCCCCAACCAGTGGCTCGTGAGCAACATGTTGCTCACCAACCCCTTGGATGTTGCTCCCAGTGGCCTCAAAGCAGGTGTTTATTCTTTAATTCCTGGCTTTTGGGCAAATTTTGGTTGTATAGAAACAAGATGTACTACCAAATAAAGCCCCCTGTAAGCTGATAGTCTGTACAGAGGCTACATAATAGCCAGTATTAGCCCTTATTTGGCTCCTCCATTATTATGCTTGTGTTGCTCTCCAAGTCTTTTTACATTTGACTGTGGCTCACGAGTAAGAAAGGTTGGGGACCCCTGCTGTAGAGCATATATGTCAAACACAAGGCCCTGGGGCCAAATCCAGCCCACCTGGCTGTTTTATGTGGCCCTTGGTAAGTGTGTCTGACCATCCAGCCTGATCAATTTCCATTTTCCTCACATAGTAACTAAGACTAGAGGGTATATTTATCATGCTGTGTAAAAAGTGGAGTGAAGCATTACCAGTAATGTTGCCCAAGGCATCCGATCAGTAATCAGATTTCAACAGTAGCAAAGCATCTATTGGCTGCTATGAGCAACATCACCGGTAATGTCTTACTCCATTTTTTACACATTGTGATAAATATACCCCTTAGTATCTTACTAAGTATATTAATAAAACATTTGGCCCGCGACTTCAGCCCCCTTATATGATTGAGCTTGACACCCTACTTCAAACAAATTCCAACTTTGTGCAGAATTATGGGAGTTTTGTCATACAACATCAAGCCCACATCATCCACAGTCCAATGGATTAGCAGAAAAGGGCATACAGACTGTTAAATCGATACTAAAAAAAGCCAAGTAAATGAAAAAGACCCTTTTCTGTCTCTTATGAACTGGAGAAACACACCAGTGAATGAAATTGGAGTATCCCCAGCTCAGTTATTGATGGGCAGATGGATAAGAACAAGATTGTAAACACCCCCACATCTCTTCTACTCTAAAACAACTTCTGCAAATGTAGAATCTGAAAAAGAAAAAAGGAAAATGACAATATTTTGATCAAATGGCTATACCTTTACAGGAACTAGCCGATGTGGTCACCGATCCAACTAGATTTTTTAACCTGCCCGACCAATATCTGCCCGATTTCAGGCCAGATATCGGTCGGGCAGGCCCGTCAGTAGTGCCCATACACAGGCCGATTAGCTGCCAAATTGGTCTAAGGGCCCGATATCTGCAGCTAGAATCGGCCCGTGTATGGGCACCTTTACATTGTACAGACACTTGATGGGCAGAAAAACAGAAATAACAGAAGATTCTTAAGCAAAACTCTAGAAAAGGACTTAAGTGAACCAATGGCGAGATGGTTTGATGATTTGAGTCAAGAACATACAAAGAGGAGAAGAACAACACCAGATTGGTGTTACATCTGAAAGAAACCTTAAAGAGTTTAGAGACCCACACATCTCCAGTTGGAATCTCAAGTGAGAGAATTGTAAAGAAGCCACAGAGACTTACAGTATAGAAGAGTGAATGCACATAACTGTTTTGTTTAATATGTTTGCTTGTTAAAAAAAAAAAAGGAAGATGTCATGATATCACTTCACCTAGCACATGGGCATGGAGGTGGAAAGTAATTCTGGGGAACAAGGAAGTAAAAAGATCTGTGTCTCTGTGTGCTGAGTTCAAGACATATAGCCAAAACAACACAATGACCTTGAGAACCTTTAATAATAGAAGTGCAGCAGTTAAAATGTGGTGGTGGTGATATACTAATGTTATACAACACACCCTACATGTGACATTAGGCTAAGACTACCTTAAAATAGTGAGAATGATTTAGTGGCTTTGTCCTTCAGGGTACTACAAACATTTATGGCTCTGGCACACAGAGAGTGCCAACTAATCTCCCTGAAATGCCATCCCACCGGCAAAAATGTAAATCGCCGGTGGGATGGTATACAGGTCCTTTTCAAAAAATTAGCATATTGTGATAAAGTTCATTATTTTCTGTAATGTACTGATAAACATTAGACTTTCATATATTTTAGATTCATTACACACAACTGAAGTAGTTCAAGCCTTTTCTTGTTTTAATATTGATGATTGTGGCATACAGCTCATGAAAACCCAAAATTCCTATCTCAAAAAATTAGCATATTTCATCCGCCCAATAAAAGAAAAGTGTTTTTAATACAAAAAAAGTCAACCTTCAAATAATTATGTTCAGTTATGCACTCAATACTTGGTCGGGAATCCTTTTGCAGAAATGACTGCTTCAATGTGGCGTGGCATGGAGGCAATCAGCTTGTGGCACTGCTCAGGTGTTATGGAGGCCCAGGATGCTTCAATAGCGGCCTTAAGCTCATCCAGAGTGTTGGGTCTTGTGTCTCTCAACTTTCTCTTCACAATATCCCACAGATTCTCTATGGGGTTCAGGTCAGGAGAGTTGGCAGGCCAATTGAGCACAGTAATACCATGGTCAGTAAACCATTTACCAGTGGTTTTGGCACTGTGAGCAGGTGCCAGGTCATGCTGAAAAATGAAATCTTCATCTCCATAAAGCTTTTCAGCAGATGGAAGCATGAAGTGCTCCAAAATCTCCTGATAGCTAGCTGCATTGACCCTGCCCTTGATAAAACACAGTGGACCAACACCAGCAGCTGACATGGCACCCCAGACCATCACTGACTGTGGGTACTTGACACTGGACTTCAGGCATTTTGGCATTTCCCTCTCCCCAGTCTTCCTCCAGACTCTGGCACCTTGATTTCCGAATGACATACTTTGGACCACTGAGCAACAGTCCAGTGCTGCTTCTCTGTAGCCCAGGTCAGGCGCTTCTGCCGCTGTTTCTGGTTCAAAAGTGGCTTGACCTGGGGAATGCAGCACCTGTAGCCCATTTCCTGCACACGCCTGTACACGGTGGCTCTGGATGTTTCTACTCCAGACTCAGTCCACTGCTTCCGCAGGTCCCCCAAGGTCAGGAATCGGTCCTTCTCCACAATCTTCCTCAGGGCCCAGTCACCTCTTCTCGTTGTGCAGCGTTTTCTGCCACACTTTTTCCTTCCCACAGACTTCCCACTGAGGTGCCTTGATACAGCACTCTGGGAACAGCCTATTTGTTCAGAAATTTCTTTTTGTGTCTTACCCTCTTGCTTGAGGGTGTCAATGATGGCCTTCTGGACAGCAGTCAGGTCGGCAGTCTTACCCATGATTGCGGTTTTGAGTAATGAACCAGGCTGGGAGTTTTTAAAAGCCTCAGGAATCTTTTGCAGGTTTTTAGAGTTAATTTGTTGATTCAGATGATTAGGTTAATAGCTCGTTTAGAGAACCTTTTCATGATATGCTAATTTTTTGAGATAGGAATTTTGGGTTTTCATGAGCTGTATGCCACAATCATCAATATTAAAACAAGAAAAGGCTTGAACTACTTCAGTTGTGTGTAATGAATCTAAAATATATGAAAGTCTAATGTTTATCAGTACATTACAGAAAATAATGAACTTTATCACAATATGCTAATTTTTTGAAAAGGACCTGTACACGGCGGTGCGATTTCACTGAAATCGCGGAAGTTGCCTTAAGAGGAAAAAGGGGGATGCAAGAATAACAAAGAAAGAGACCTATTTTTAGAGCACCATTCTTCACAATAACACAGCTATGATAGAATTTTGAACTATATATTGCTATTTTACCCAAAAAAATGTGTATGCCTAATATCTGGTATCTATGCCCCCAATTATGTTTTTGGTGACCCACAACACTTTTGAAATGGTATGTTGGGGATTCTGAGAACATCACTGATCACCCATGAACCCCCTACTCCCCTAGACCCCTCCCCAAAAATATCCCTTTTGCACACTTGAGACCGAAACTCCATTGCACTGAGGCTTTACAAGTAGCATGTCAAGGTAAGTTTTGCTGGCGACTAAGACCTGGTACACAGCCATTCCACCTCCGCCAGTACAGCCAAGGCCTCACATACCCACCCATGCCACCACTGATGATCACTCATAGCTCAGTCATAGCTCAGCCACTGTTCACGCACACAATCATGTCCACCACTTTGGCGACTAAGTTACTGACTCTCCCCAGTTTGTGCCCCATTCTGTTGCACCCTAGGCAGCTGCTTACTCTACCAACTCCTAGTCCCAGCCCTGCTTACTAGTGCTTTAAACAGGAGAAAGTTTACCCTCTACTCCTATGAATCTATACCCCTATGATTAAGTGTCACCGGGAGGCACAAACAAGACTTTTTTTGTGATTATCTTAAAATGTAAAATTAATTGGACTTAATATAAAACAACCAGCTGCTTATAGTCCTCTACTTATCAGAGTCAAAGCCAGTGCCAGCTTGTCATACACTATTTCTGTTTATTCCCTATGCTAAAGATGTGGGGGGGGATTGTGCCGTTGGACCCACCATTTACCTTGGTATGCTTATACATTCTCCTTACTACATTTCTTTGCAATATGAGTAGTCATTTTTACGTTGATACAGCCCCTCAGTGAGGGGACTGATAATGACATGGTCATAGTGCTATATTTATTTGCTGATACAGGTATGTAAGATTAAATAGTTTTTCACATATCATTTAATTTATTATCCTATATACACATTTTTAATGGTTTGCTTGCTTAGGCCTTAATTGCTAATTAATTGTTTTAAAATGCTAACAGTTTTGGCCCTGTATATCTAATATGTTCCTTTCTTCACACAAGTGACAGCATTTGAACATTATTGCCTATTTGGAAATATGCTATATTGGTGACACTATGCTTTTTTTTTTTTTTTTTTTGTATAGAGGATTGGAATTGACAGTGCTTTTGGACAGTAAAGGGTAGTGTTTTGTAAACTGTTTGGGAGTTATCATACAAATCTAGTTAAATGTGGTTATATGTTAATTCATGTGCCAAGCAGTACTGGAGCTGTCCTTTAGATGGCAATTTATATATAGATGAAACAAATTTAGGAGCTGATTTACTAATCCACGAATCAGAATCCCGAATGGGAAAAAATCGGATTGGAGACGAACATTTTGTGACTTTTTCGCATTTTTTGCAATTTTTTCGTCACCGTCGCAACTTTTTCGTAGCCGTTACGACTTGCGCGAATTGTCGCGACTTTTTCATAGCCATTACAAATTTCATGAATTGTCATGACTTTTTTATATCCATTATGACTTACGTGAATTGTCGCGACTTTTTCATAGCCATTACGACTTTCGTGAATTGTCACGACTTTTTCATAGCCATTACGACTTTCGCGAATTGAGCGTATTGAGCGCTCGAAAAAGTCGCAAAATACTGATCATTACGAAAAAAACGCATTCGGACGCTTTTCGGACGTTTGTGGATTAGTAAATGTGCCCCTTAGTCTTAGCTACAACGCTATGAGTATTAAATAAACCAATTGTTTATTGTAACACATTATTAAAATCTAAAGGAATAACAGGTGTAAATATAGAGAGAAAGCAGACCCTAGGAATACTGGCGTGCCAGTAAGTATAAGTGGCAAAATGAGGCTGTATGGCCCACTAAACTTAAGTTAAATGGGTTGGTTGTTCGCTTAAAAAATAAACTTTTAGTATTATACAGAGAGTGATATTCTTAGACAATTTGCAGTTGGTCTTAATTTTTTTATCATTTGCAGTTTTTTAATTATTTATCTTTTTGTTCAGCAGCTTTGCAGTTGTGAATTTCAGAAGCTATTTGGTTACTAGGATCCAAAAGAAAGATCAGCAATACAAAGTAACAGTAATAAAATTGTACCTTCACAGACCAGTATTTTTGTTGGCTGCGGGGGTCAATGACCCCCCATTTGCATGCTAAGAGTCAGAAGAGAAAGGCAAAAAAACCTATAAAAAATTAAAACCAATTGAAAAGTTGATAAGAACTGACCATGTTCTAAAATAATAGAAGTTAAAGGAACAGTAACACCAAAAAATGAAAGTGTATAAAAGTAACTAAAATATAATGTGCTGCTGCCCTGCACTGGTAAAAGTTGTGTGTTTATTTCAGAAAGGCTACTATAATTTATATAAATAAGATGCTGTGTAGCCATGGAGGCAGCCATTCAAAAGAGAAAAGGCACAGGCACATAGCAGATAACAGATAAAACACTATTGTATTCTACAGAACTTATCCGTTATCTGCTATGTAACCTGTGCCTTTTCTCCTTTTTTCCAGCTTGAATGGCTGCCCCCGTGGCTACACAGCAGCTTATCATATAAATTATAGTAGTGTTACTGTAGCAAACACACCAGTTTTACCAGTGCAGGGCAACAGTGCATTATATTTTTATTACTTTAAAGCTCTTTCATTTTTTAGTGTTACTGTTCCTTTAACTCAAAGGTGAACTACTCCTTTAAGTTGCTAAGAGGTAACTATTCATTATGTAGTCTACAACATAGTTATCACCAATGAAATAACGTGAATGGAATATGGAAGTATTTTTTTCTCTAGATAAACTCCTGGTTCTGTTATCTGTACAGTCATCACTCCGGTCTTTTCAGCTCATGCAGTCCCCTAACTGTGCAGTGGTAACTTTTATATAAGTATATCACCACTCGCGTCAACCTTAAATGAGTATGTAACCATATGGTCACACTGGGATACATAGGTAGCCCTCAACTAGCCTGTTATTCACACCCTGTTTAGTGAGCTTCTTGTTTTAATTATGGCTGCCATTGCAAAGAGAAAAAGTAATTACCATTCAGGGGGAATACCTTTCATACTGATAATTTTACTGGTTTTCCTTAGAATACTTCCTGGGAATGTGGTCCTATAGTTACACATTCACCCATGTACAGTGTATAAAATGATATATATTTAAATGACGTATATAATGCAAATCATAATACCAAGCCAAGAAAACCAATGTCTTACAAGCTCTCTGATAGAGGTAATACAGGTTCAGGACTAGTAAGTAAATAGAAAATGACTGAAGGGTGAGGGGTCAATGCAGGAGATAAATATAATTTGTTTAACATTAGCAAATAAATAGGAAAATTAATCTCTGTCACATAGGACACTTTGTCTGTCACTGTTCCTTGTCTGCAAAGTTCCTTTTCAAGTGAATGGGAAACTATTTCAAATGTTTTTCTTGGAGAGCTGTGGCAGGCACAAACTCCCACTTGCCAGTAGCCATGGGGCCCTTACCATGTCACCTTTAAAACAGGTAATTTTATTAAATCTGGGACTATGTGTCTCTATAACTGCTTGCTTGCCTGTCTACCTGCCTAAAATGTACAGGTCATGCTGTACATTGCACCAGTTTGCAGAGAAATATCTCTGTAAAATGGATGTGATAGGGAGTTCTCTGCCAAAATAGACTTGCCATGTATCAACAAAAGAGGACTGGTGTTCAAAGGGGGTTTGGCATATTATGTATTGGACACAAAGTACCCCCAAGCTAAAAAAGTAAACATTTTAAAAAAGGACATATGATAATATTCCTTTACTTTTCTTACAGACCTCTTAATATGTATTCTCACACTGTTCAGTTTAATGATATCCCACATATTTACCTTTATGGTAAAATATGTTATAATGACTAATCTATGATAAATGAGATCAAGGATAGTTTGGGAGAAGATGTGTTGGGTGTGGTCACTCTTATTGTTTGCATTCTGTACCTACCTAATACTGCTTCACCCGCCACTCCCAGCTGCTTGTTAATGCTAATAGGATTTGTTTCTGGCAAGCGCACATTTGGGGATAGATCCTACTCTCCAATATACTATGATAATAATACAATGCATTAAATCAATACTTTGCCTTTTTTTAGAAGAACATTTCTGGTTACAAAATTTAGGAATCTTCTTTTTCTCTGACCATGTACACACCAGATTATATGAGTGCTTAGGTATACATCAAAACGCTTATGTAAGCGTCTGGTTTTAGGGTGAGTCCCAGCGTTCCTCCACACACCCATGTGATTAGCAGTTTCTCACTGCAGCAGTACTGGCTTAGCAGGTTCAAAGTTTTAGTCATTTTTTTAATTAACCCATATAATTCCTTGTTAATACATGTGTCTTTAAAGTATTATACCACATTTTCTGTGCATATACTATAAGTACCAGAAAGTTAAATAACTGAAATAAATGGTGTCTAAAATGTCCTAGTCTCAAAGGGATATAACTATACCTTGTAATAAGCCTGCAAACCAGGTATGTGAAACTTGTTTTGGGAATTGTTTGTGACCCTTTCATTGCTGCTTTCAAGACCACCCACTCACTTATTTGCCTTTTAAGAGTGTGCATCCTATTAAACATTTTGATAACACCAGTTTTAGAGGTATAACATTTAACAATCAAGGTATCATGACTACCTGCCTGCCCACCACCCAACATGGATTAAGTGGGCAAGTGAAGACAGGAAACAATTCTGGACACCAGCTTGGACCAGAAGCCCTTATCCACTTGTAGGTTTTTAGCTGTATGAATCAAACCACTGTCAAGCATTCCCCTGCAAGCTGTGACAGAGAATACAAACCACTAAACCACAAAAACATTTAACCTTGCAAACTAATTTTCAAGATGTTATGAGAAGCAGAGGGTGGGTGTTATACATGAAGGGAAACCCATGTAACTTCCTACTTTTCATCGCTCCAGTCCCCAGACACATTCTCCTTTCATTTAGCAAGCAAGTACCTCTAGATGTTCTTTCTCCATTCCAGGTTTCCTTGTGGCAGAGCCTCCATCTTAGTAGGGGGGCATGCATTGTATAATTTGTGCTTTTTCTGTAATTGGATGCTAGTGCATAATTTCCTTACACTTTGGCACTATTGTGGGTTTAAATTCACCATTTTCATTTCTCTCTTTGTCCAAGCTAGCTCCTGTTATTACTGTTCCAGCTTGACTTTTTTGTTCATATAACCAAACATCTCCAAATGAGACTCACAAGACTCAGCAACATGCACTCATTGTAAAGTCTGCTGAGGTCCTAAAAAAACTTCACAATGATTACACATCACTAAGCATTGTGAGTGCTATTTGGGGAAATTAGGTTATATAACTATATGTGTACAAAATAGATCCCCACATACATACAGTACATAGTCATGTTTTCAATTCAATTTTGTTTAATGTAAATGTTTATTGTCTCCTGCCTAACACTAGTCTGTACCTCATCAAAGTACTTGGTTCATTAAAGTTAGTAGGTTCTTTGTTGGTATAATAGCAGAAAATCATGGGGCCCCCCAAAAATCCTTAGGTGAAGACCGGTACAAAGATTACGCTGATTACCGATGTAACTGCCAAACTAATTCTCTGGCATTCTATTGTTTTGACTCCGCACCATTAACTATGCTCCTTACTGCCTGTCCAGATGCTTTGTCTGATCCTGTTATTTTTTTTTGTGTAATCATTATTTACTTATACCTCATCATAGTAGTTGGTTCATTAAAGTTTTTAGGTTTCCTGTTGGTATTGCAGTGGAAAGTTCCAGGACCCCAGAAGGGTGTCTTTTGAACTGGGCAGCTACAATAGGCTACAATAGTCTCTGGTTACAATCATTGTAGAAACAGTTGGATACTTCCCCATCCTGAGCTAGCTCTACCCTGTACATTGCATATTACTTCCCTTCCTGCCACAATGCCCAAGCCGTTATGACTCTTTTCCTCTATGCCCTGCTGCAGGTCCAGGATCCCAAGTGCTGTAATGAGTTTAATTGAATAGCAGTACATGCATTAATATCTCTCCTTATCCTCACAAACAAAAAAAAGTTTTTACCAAAATCAGCATTAACCTGCTTTCCTATGGGAACAGACTCAGAGGAAAGAAGTGGAGTGATTATTACATCATTTGCCATGAAGCAGAACTTTCTTGATGGTAACCTTATAATGCACACCTTGTGAGCATCTTTGGTATGTACTGTTTAAAGTATTGGAGCAACTATGAATATCTCTCTGGCACAATTTGTTTTTTCTTAAACATCTGCAATAAAAGATGTGCTTTGTACCTAGTGTTTTCAGAGAATCAGCATTTTTATTATTTAACAAAGGCAGACATGTAGATACCTGTGTTACTAAAAGATTCTCATACTCAGAAAACTGCAACACCCATATGAGTCACCACACCCCACCCTCTGCTACTCTGGCAATGCAATACAGGCACAATGTTGTGCCGTCCAAATTACATTCTCCCTTCTATACCTTCTGGGTCATATTATGTATTGATTTACCCCTCACCCTCGTTGACATATTAGGGCTTATTTATGAATGCTAATGAAGTGTGGAAAGTGCAAATTTTAGAGGTCATAATGTTTTTCCCAACAATGAAGCAATTTGCCCATAATTACAGTTTAATTATGCTGGGAGTGATGCACCAGATTGAATTGTGCCCGATTTGTTAAAATTTGCACAGATGCTCTTGCAAATAAATGTGACAGCAGAATGTTTAAAGAATGTGACATAATTAATATACTGAATGTGCAAGTTAATAATGGTGCTGTCTTATGACATGCATTTGTGGTTGTAAAACATTTCATCTGCACCTGGGCACCCTCATTCTACACAAAGTGACTGTGGTATCAAAGCAGAGGTAACATGCTGAACTGGTAGCTGCAGAATCCTACATAATTATTAATTGGCATGAAAAAGCAAAAAAAATATAAAAGTGCATTAAACAGCACTACAGGAGTAGTATCTATTATGTCACCAAATGTTTACATAGATTTTAATCTATTTAATAAATGAATATGATAATGATGATGAAGGGAGTGTGGCATGGAGAAAGGCAAGTGAAAACATGGTGACTTATCTTGAGAAGGGCACAGTGTTGGTTTTGAGGGACTTGTACAAAATGCAAGTATGTTGCTGGAGAAACTTCTACTGTAAGGGCTGAGGAAAGCTAAGGATCTATAAAAGGGTAGATCCTTTTTCATTATATAATGCACCTTGAGTAGGGTAAAGCTGCAACAGGGGATTGAGACACAATTGCAGGGCTAGGATGTATGATAGAGGAACCATAAAAATTAATGCTGTTTACATGGGCAGGTGTAGGGCTAAGGATTCATTTACCCTTCTGCAATGAATATATTTGCAGCTTGGAACTGGAGAAAGTTTTACTACTGCTGTAGGATCTGAGAGAGGGGCAGATGTAAGAGAAGAAATATTTATTTTCTTATTCTGCTTCACAGAGACTGGAGGATAATCACAGTTTACTGACAGACATGATGCTAGGTCTGGAACTGCTTGGATTATTATGTGGCAAAAAACTATTAAAGAAAGAGAAATTGTACTTTTCATTATAGAGGAATACTGGTCTGGGACTGTTTGGATTATGCTGTGGCTAGGCTCTAATAAATAGGGAGATCTGTCCATTTCACTGTAGGATACTTGGGCTACAGGATATATATATATATATATATATATATATATATATATATATATATATATATATATATATATATAGCCAGATGGTATTTATATGTTCCACTACTATACAGTGGATTGCTAAATTCTTGGATCTTCTAACCACTTTTAGGTTCCAGCCACTGTTGCTGGGCTCCTGTTCACTGCTTTCATCCTGTAGGGTAAGTAAAAATTGTTAAAAAATGTTGTCAGGTTTTATTATGACTTGTTGGAGGTTCAGTGCTAACTTTATTTTTTAATGGAGAATAATTACAATAATGCTTACCTTTAATGGATATTTATTACTGATACGAATGATGACCAATGTGTATAGTGCTGTTTTAATGTGTTGGTCCTAAATAAAGGTCAGTGGTGATAATCATTTTCTAATTGCACTGAACCTTTTCCTTTATTTTCTACTTCCTGTGCAAAAAGAAGAATCAATTGTGTCCTCCAAAATAAAGTCAATGGATTTCTTAACTGTGAGTGCACATCCCTGAAGACCATGGCTTCCGGGTTGTAAACATAACATGTGCAAAATAGAAAAGGATGTCACTCACGTTTTAGCTGGTGCAGAAACTGCCACTGCAGTGGTTTAATGGGAGCAATCAGTGAGAAGGAATCAGTGAGAAGGATCCCTTTTTCAATGTAGCATTCCCCTTCTTCCCCTACTTCCTGTGCTGTTAGGGATTGGAGAAATAAATGAGTTTCTTGGGTTTGATGGAAATTGTATACTGTCCCATCTCTTCAAGTATAAAAATAATAATAGGTTCTTGTGTATAAAATTATCTTGTCATTGTTGGTCTGTAGGTGGCCTGCATGAGTTAAATATTTTTGGACATCTTTTGTTTGTATAGTTCTTGCTCTCACTTAGACAGCTCCGAATAGGCTTAAATAGGCTTAAAGGACAAGGAAATGTAGTGAAACCCACGCAGTGAAGTAAATTGCTGAATTTTTTTCCCAGGCAGGTGCTCATTTTGGAAAAAAAAAAGGTTCCAGCCTAGGAAACTTTCTATAAATGAGCTGCATTCTTTCTCTTTCAGGCATCCTTTAAGAAAAAGTAGGCTCTATTGGAAGAATTTTGCTCTATTGGCCATAGTAACATTTAAGTTAGGTTGGTAAAAGACATACGTCCATGAAGTTCAACCTTAATGCCTATGTATAACCTGCCTAACTGCTTGTTGATCTAGAGGAAGGCAAAAAACCCCACCTGAAGCCTTTTATTTGCCGCAGAGAGGAAAAAATCCTTCCTGAATCCAGTCCATGGGTCAACTTTCACTAAGAGCTATCTCCCAAAACCCTGTATTCCCTCACTTGCTAAAAAGCCATCCAACCTTTTTGAAATTATCTAATGTATCTGCCAGTACAACTGGTTCAAGGACAAATTCCACAACTTCACAGTAAACCTCACAGTAAAAAATCCTTTCCGAGTATTTAAATGGAACCTCCTTCCTTCTAAACGGAATGGGTGCCCCTGTGTCAGTTGGAAGGACCTACTGGTAAATAAAGCATTAGAGAAGTTATTATATGATGCTCTTATATATTTAAATATAGTTATCATATCCCATCTTAAGCGCCTCTTCTTCAGTGTAAACAATCCCAACTTGCCCAGTCTTTTCTTCAAAACTGAGACTTTCAGTTTACCATCTTAGATGCCCTCTTAATAATGTCCCATTTGAGCACTGGAGACCAAAACTGAACAGTCGAAGAGGAGCTTGATAAAGGCCCAGCACTTTAGACAATTTTCCAGAGTAGTGTCAGTCTTTTAGTAACCCCAGTGAATTAGGCCTTCCTTGGTGGTAAAAGTCCGCAGTACAATGAGCAAGATTTAGATTTTTTTTTAGAATCAGTAGTCCTATTAGTCTGTGGCTTTGGGGTTAAAATGCTTAGGTAATCTTTTCATAGATGCTGAACTTATAAATATGAATTAAGGTTAGTGAGGTATGTCTGGGATACACTGAAACAGAAAACTAAAAGAAGTTTTGGAATAGTTTTCTCCTAACTTTCACCAATTGATAAATAGGAATGAATAGAACATGGGTGAGTTTTTATGTATTAAGCTCTAAACTCACATTTTGATTAATCTGCCTCTTATTGTCTCGGGAATCATTGTGGAAGAAAAGTTAGCTGGCTAACAGATGTCATTAAAAGCATAAGCTGTTTCTGTTTCCTAAAATGTAACCATTTCAGTGGTGTAAATATTTTGCAAAATATTGAGCATTTACAGTATCTTACAGTATCTTTAAAGATGATGATCTTTGTTTCCCTTTTATGGACCATGAAGATTAATGAAATGTTCGGGGTGCTTTTTACATGACAGATGATGGTCTGTCAAAACTTCCGTGAAAATTCCTTGTGGGAAAATCCAGACAGGGTCCCGTAAAAAAGGGCGCGTTTGCATAAAAAAAAGTGTGGTCGACAAAAAAAAAGACGCGAGCGACAAAAAAGACGTGGGCAACAAAAAAACCCCAATTTTTTGCTGTTTCATAAACATTATTGCCGTTTCACAAATTTTATTGCCATTTTGCAAATTTCATGGCGAAGGGAAACGAGACAGACTCATCACTATTGTTTATACAAGAGACTAAAGCCGGACCATAGAAGGCTGTAGGATGTAGCAGAGAAGGGCGTGTGTGTAAGGAAATGAACAGCTTTTAATACTACAACTATGGCCTGTGCTGTTAGATGGGTGTGATGAGGAAGCTGGTTACATGGATATATTCTCCCTATAAAGGCAACAGTGGAAGCTCTGTCTCTGTTTCTCTCTCACTCTTTGCTTAAGATAGCAGCTGCCATTTTAGCTCAGTCTCAGTAACGTCCCTGCTGCAGCTCTAGCTGCACGGTGAGGGCAGTGAGGTTGTGGAATGCCCTTCCTAGTGATGTTGCGATGACAGATCCTATTAATGCCTTTAAGAGGGCTTGGATGATTTCTTGAATAAGCATAGTATCCAAGGCTATTGTGATACTAAAATCTACAGTTAGTATTAATGTTGGTACAGGTATGGGATCCCTTATCCGGAAACCCATTATCCAGAAAGCTCCGAATTACGGAAAGGCCATCTCCCATAGACTCCATTTTAACCAAATAATTCAGAATTTTAAAACTGATTTCCTTTTTCTCTATAGTAATAAAACTGCACGTTGTAATTGATCCCAACTAAGATATAATTAATCCTTAATGGATGCAAAACAATCCTATTGGGTTTAATTAATGCTTTATTGATTTTTTAGTAGACTTAAGGTATGGAGATCTAAATTACAGAAAGACCCCTTATCCGGAATACCCTTGGTCCCGAGCATTCTGGATAATGGGTCCTATACCTGTATATATATTATGTATTTGAGTTTATAGATAGGTCAGTAAAGGTTTGTGTGTGCTGGGTTTACTTGAAAGGGTAAAACATGATGGACTTTTTTTTAACCCTATGTAACTATTTATCAAGAAGGCCTTAGTCATGGAGCAGAACAATGACAATGAAGACATGAGGTAGCAATTCATGATATAGTAGAATTAAGTCTAAAACAACTGGACTTTTCTGATGTTTTTTTCTTGAAAACGTTTCACCACTCATCCAAGTGCCTTCTTCAGTTATGTGTTGGCTGAAACTGACAGGTGTAAGAAGGAATGATCCAGTCACAATGGTACCATGATTCTCATTGATGCAGGTGTTAATCCTTCAAAGTACATGACTGGAAGTGTGAACTGTTGTGAAACCGCCGGGGTAAGGATGTCAAAACGGCATTGTATGTTGATGTTGATGACAAGCGGTGTCACAGGCCCCCTCATCTGTTCAGGGATGTATTTTCCAGGCTGGCGTAAATGGCCTCTTTCATATCTCTTTCAAACCATCTGTCCTCTCGGTCCATAATATGCACGTTACTGTCCTCAAAAGAATGTCCTTTTTTTAGTCGCGCACGTAAAAAAAAATTGTTGTGCACGGCAAAAAAAAAATCTGACAATTTTTTTTACCATTTGTGTCAACGAAATTATGCACACGCAATTTTTTTTGACACATGTAATTTTCACCATTTCATTAATTTTTTCATAGATTTGCAAATGTTTTGACGAAGCAAAACGGGACAGATTTGCTCATCACAGTGCTAGTAAAGGGGGCTTTTATAGCCCGCGGGGTATAGTTCTCCTTTAAGTAGAATTTAATAATTTTGTCACACCAGGTTGATGATCATACCTTTTGGCAATATGTAACATAAATATACACTGAGATGCTAATCTTTAAAAGAGAAGGAAAGGTAAAAACAAAGTAAGCTTTTTCAGAAAGGTCTATGTAAATACATCCATAAGCCCTCACAGAAAAGCTGCACTGTGTCCACACAGGATTTCCTGTCTTCCTTTGTGTAAACATGTTCTTCAGTATCAGACTTCCTCCTCAGAATAATCTTTAATTCCCCGGCCGGAGTCTGTGCAGCTCTCTGCTGCTCCCCCTCCATAAGAATTCCTAAGAATTCACTCCCCTCCCATCAGAATGTGTGATCTGAGCTACCAGCAGCTAGAGTTGCAGCAGGGAAGCTACTGAGACCAAGCTAAAATGGCAGCTGCTATCTTAAGCAAACAGATGGAGCTTCTAGGGCTGTTTAGTCAGGTATGGTAAGGCTTTCTATTGATTAAATATAGTATACTAGGTGGCACTGATGTGGCTAATCTATTGGCATTAAAATGCCAAAATTCCTTACCTTCTCCTTTAAAGCTTTCTTCTACTTTAATCCAAAGTCTCCATTGCACATATTTATTTCACCTCTTTACCCCCATGTCTACCTTCACCATAAAAAAACAAATGCTTACACACTATGGGGCCCATTTATCATGTACGATTGGTTACAAATAGAAAAAATTTGTATTTTTTCTAACTTTTAGAACTGTGCGTATTTTCCGCGACTTTTTTGTTAATTTCCGCAACTTTTTCATACTTTGCAAAGTGCCACTGAGTCCTATGGAAAGCTTCCCAAATCATGCACTGAAGTCAGAAAGGATTTCGCGCCAGTTATGATTGTTGGGCAACAAAAATGTTGTGACTTTCAGATCGCCAATACGGATACGATAGTTTCAATACGGAACTTTCGGATCGTAAGTATGGAATTTTCGTATTCAACTGAACAGAATTTTCACCACATTTTTGATCATCTGAAATGATCGGATTTCGTGATTCGGATTTGTACCATAGTAAATTGGCCCCTACGAGTTAGTTTTGCAATATATATATATATATGTATAATTGCTTTTTGGTAGAATGTTCTTTTTTGCCCACAGTTTTCTGGGGTGTTTGGGATGAACTGCTGCCACTTTTTAATAAGAAGCATAGAGTGTGCTTTCAAACCTATGATTAAATGCTCTGACATGAACTACATCTTTGTCTTTTTTTTTGTAATGTGAAAATTCCTTAAGGGCAATGGCAAATAAAACAATCTCTGGCATTTTGCCAGCAAGACATTTTTTCTTGCTAAACGTAGCATCAAAAATGAATACTGTCACCATTTCCCTCTGTGAGAAAGTACTGTTCAGTGCATTGTCCGGTAACTCTCGCCAGAAATTGAGATTACAAGCATCAGTGCTACCATTTTCAGGCCATTCTCAGATTGGTGGTTTGGAGGCTGTGACATGCTGACTGTCTGTGCACTTAGTTTTTTGGGGAAATTAGCTATGGTAGGTAGGTTCGCAGAGGATCTGGTTTGTGATGCTGTCCACATCACACACCTCAAATGTATCCTTTCTTTTAAATTTTTTCCTAACCACACTGTCACAAGTCAGATTGCCCTTTTCGAAATTGCCATAACAAACAGGGATCTAATAGAATTTAGACCTGCAGATAATTTGAGTTCACTTTGTTTGTTTTAATTACCATATAGTTGTGGCAGACCTAAATTGTTACCTTTTGGTCAACTGAGCCTTGGAACTGTATTTGTAGGTTCAGAGATGATAATATGTTTATCTATTTATGCTTCATTCACCCGTAGGTCCTTGCAGCAGACATGAGGGCATTCATTCAAATCTATTTTTGATAAAACTGCACACAGAGCGCATTTTTATGTATTGGATGCAACTGGAAGCATAGTTGCAATTACACTGGAATTATAGGGAAACAAATTTTGTCCAAAATTGCACTTTGTACACTGCATTTGGGTTTATGAATGACCTACGTTGATAATCATTATGGTTCAAAATGACAAGTGATATGCCTTTTTCTCAAAATGTATTTTAATTGTTCCCTTTTAAGCCTTTCCAAATCCTGGATTTTCATTGTAGATACATTTCTTCTTAGCAAGCAATGCCAGTAAGCAGCTGCAAGGGCACATAAATTTGCGGGAGGAGAAAATCATTCTTCCATTTACAGAGCACTGGTAAGGTCCCACTTAGAATATGCCAACTGGTCTCCAAAGAAGAGCAACTAAGCTTGTAAAGAGCATGGAAAGTTATGAAGCAAGACCAAGCTGGGGGTTGATTATGCTAAAGATTAGGTTCTTAAAGGACAATGAAAGGTTAATATAAATTAAAAGTAAGTCTAAATGCATTCTTTTTAAGTACTTACTGCATATCTAAATTCCCAGATCCCTGCTTGCTTCTCTGAGATATGGTGCTGGCAGCCTACAGCAGTGTGAAGACTACAGTGACATCACTGAAATCTCTCTGTCCTTCCTGTAGGCTGCCAGCGGCAGCCTTCCTATTCTCTGAGCATGTGTGTAACTTGATCCTGTCTCCTGTTCTGAGCTACACGTGCCCACCAGCCAATCCGAAGCGGATCTGGCAGAGGGGAGGGGGGGAGGGTATGAAATACATGTGCAGTATTAAGCAAGGAGGGAAAGGAAGGGAGAATACCTTTTTAGAGATGGCTGCCTGTTCTAGAAAATGTGAAGTCAGTGTGACTGAGTAAATATTTGATTAGGTGAGTCAAAAGTGTGGCGTTTTTACTAAACAATAGGAGGACTATTGGGCAGTATGCTTTTTAAATTTTGACTTGCATTCTCCTTTAAGGGGGGATATGATAACTATATTTAATAGATAAGGGCATAATAATCTTTTTCAATGCTTTATTTACTAGTATGTTCTTCCCACAGCCACAAGGGCATCCATTCCAATTAGTTAATAAACTTTCATGATTTGGTAGAACATTCAATAGAAGGAGACAACATTTAGGTTTATGGTTCTTTTTTAGGGATATGGTAAAGTGGAGGTACGAGCAACTGATATATATCTTAATATCATCTTAATATATCAGATTAATCTTGAAAAAATGTGCACAAATTGGAATTTCGGTTGTATTAGTTACTGAAAACAAAGACCTATACAGCCTATACCTATACAGCCTCTTCCCTTCGCCTTAAAATTTGTGAAATGGCAAGGAAATTTGTGAAACGGCGACAAACACATTTGTCACACGATTTTTTTGTCACCCATTTTTTAAGTGGCCGCGCCCAATTTGATGTGACTGCGACTTTCTTTTGATGCCTGACACATTTTTCCATGGCGAATTTTCACAGAAGTTTCACAAAAAAACTATTTGTCAATGGCGAAATGCGGAAATTCGCTGCAAATCCATGGCTGGTGAAAAAATTTGCTCATCACTAATGTCTAATATTATTACAGCAGAATCATCTGTAATCACAATGACTGTGTTGCAGCCCAGATGTTCAGCTAAAGTTCAAGCATATGAAAATCCAGGGATGATTAAATAAAGGACGAAGCTGAAGCAAGGCTATGGGCAAAGGTGAGGATTCTTAGTCCATTAAAATGCATTTAATGAAATAACATTGTCTGGTTATGAAAATGTAATGTATGCTTAAACTAACAGAAATAAAAAAAACTTTCTATATATAATCAATAAAAAATTCTGTATAATTTCTGAAATAACAACTTACTATCCCCCTTTCAGTAACCTGTTTTTACACATACAGCTTTGTGTTGGAATCAGTTATTGTGCAAGACAGTTAGTATTAATACTTATTAATTAATACTAATAAAACAAATTAATACATTAGTACACTGTCTATGCAAATGGAGCAAATTTTATTGTATTTGATTTAACCGTCAATGAAAATCTGACTCCAATTCCTGCATACAGAGATACAGATTGCTGAGTTGAGCATAGTGAAGAGTAATTTGTTTACTCCAGAAATGGTACAGAATTTGTTACTGATCACTTTAGAAAGTTTCTTATTTCCATGAGGTAAATTTTAATTTTTGTTGTAGTTTCCCTTTTAGACAAAATTATTGGGGTCATTTACCGAGACCCCAGCATCTTAAAGCTCATTTAAACATCCATTTTGCCTGCATCATACCCTGTTTAAAAAACCTGGACAAGGTGCAGTGCAGCTCAGCTCTTCTGCAACACCCTAACTTGCATGTCGAAATGCCATCTGCCCATCTTGAATTCTACCATCTGCCCCTCATGAATACATGGCTACTGAATGCAGGCATAGGGGGCTTCATATGCAGGGCAGGGCACAAAATGCAGAAAACATAGTGGACTGTGTATATTTTTGCACTTCCCTCCACTAAGTAAATATCTCCTGATGTTTATGAAGTGAAATATCTTTCATTTATGAAGGCCTTTTTCACCTTAGAAATTGACTGGTAATTTTATCATAATATTTGGTTTAAATATATTTTCAATTTAAATAACAAACCCCATTATCTGTTAAAATTGTACCTCTTTTAATTTAAGAACATGTGCCCAGGTGCAATACCCTATGGAAACTAATAAAATATTTGCCTTTAAAGGTGACCAGTAAATGCTACTTGCTGAGTGGTTGCTATAGGTGATTAAACCTGCAGCAAACTTTGCACCTATTATTACATTACCCCTTTTGTGTGTGGTTGGCAAGTCTCACATAAACCTTTTCAATATGATCAATATCCAGCCTGGACAGGATGAATCCCTAATATGTTTCAATAGGAACAATTAGTGATGAGCAAAAATTTTTTGCAGGCATGGACTTGTGGCAATTTTTTTTTTATGCGCACAACTTTGTTTTGTTGCGTGGCAAAATTTTGTGCCCGTTTTGCAAAAAAAAACCTGCCAATGGTGAAACATGCAAATTCACTGCAAATCCATGTCTGGCGAAAAATTTTCAAAAAATTTGTCTTGCATGCCAAAGAAATACAGCGCATCAAAACATATTTTGAAGTGCGTCATTTTTTAGCGTTTCATGAATTTTTTTACAGTTTCGCAAATTTTTTAAAGTTTGTGATTTTTTCGGCCAACCTAAATGGAAAATATTTGTTTATCACTAGTAACAGTAGCTTCTGCTGCTATGTAGAGCATTTGACACATAAACATCCACAAATATGTAACTCAACCTACTCTACTGGCCGTATATTCAGTTTTTATTTCACTCCAGCATTTACTGATCAGGAGACTTTCAGTCCTGTGCTAAGTAGAAATAAAAAGCTATGATTCTTCAATAAATATTCCCAAAACAACATTTAAAGTACTGCATAAATATCTCCCAATCCCAGCCTCTGGAGTTAAACCATGTCTGGCTGTAATGATAGGGTATATTTTTGGACAACATCTAAAATCAGTAAGGCCTGTGGTTTGTTTTCCATCAGTGTGCTGTGGTTTTTCTTAAAACATGTTACAAGGAACTGTGAACAAGCATGGAAATTGTTCCTGGAATCACAGCAACATCTGCAGATTGAATGATTGTGCCAAAACTGCTCAATCCAAGGAAACTGTACATTACCTAATAATGTAGCCACAAAGTAGCCATGTAAGCAACTGTTTGAATCATTTGACAAGCACATGCTGTTTCTTTAGAAGTATATGCAAGCACCACAAAAAACACATTTTTTCTTTGTTTTTTGCACTACATAAATTTCCCTTTTGTATTTTAGCATTCCAAGGTGCCGTTATTTCTCTTTTCAAGGGCAAAATTATGATGAAAAAAATTATGTTGAACCCCCTTTACATTCATCCTCTGTTCCCTACCCTCTGTGTAATATATACTCAATAGTCAGTTCCTAAAAAAAATTGTAGGAATATTCATATAATTACATATATATATTAGAATTTCAGGTGTAAAATACCCAGGCTTGCCATGTATATAATTATGCACTTATAGCTACAGTTCATACAAACATCATCAGTGTGCATAAGCAACAAATCCATCATAAGTGGGTTGAGCACAGGATTAAATCTTAAAGATCATTAAAGTAAAGAATAATCAGAACTGTAACTGGTTTTTCGGATCCATTGCATTGAACCCACACATATTATCAAACATGCTTTCACTACTCATATAAGTAAAGCTGGCCATACACTTAACACTTGTTCTTTATTTAACAATCAGTTTCAGTACGATGTGACAAAAAAGTTGAATTATGGTAAGGACTGTGTGCATCAAAAATCATACATCTGGCGATCTTTTCAATCAGAAAACTGATTGGGCAGGTTGAAAAATTTTCATCTTTAAATGATCAAATTAGTCCTTTGATGGGGTGGACAGATTTTGATCTCTTTACTATTTGGAAATTACAGCAGTACATTTATATAGAGGCCCAATAGAAAAAGGAACCACAAATATATTTTTTTAACTTTTTATTTTTTTTAAAATGTTTTACAAACCAAAAACGGAAAAAGATAAAACTGTACAATACAGCATGCATTGTTACTGATCAGAGAATCACTTGCTTTGCCAAAAATTTGTGAAACATAGACAGGCATTGTTTGCTGCTACCAAAAGAATTTTTTTTCCGATGCACAAGGTTTTTTCTCACTCCAAATGCACTGAAGGGAATGAGCATGTTTTTTCAGTTTGGGCTTCAGCTTGACAATATCACATGAAATGGTTGTTTTTGTTGATGGACAAATTATACTTTTATACAATTGTTTTACGATAAGCTTGGTCATTTGATACCAAATAATCTTTTAAAGATCTTTATGTGTATGGCTACTTTAAATCAGCTTTGTGTGGCATGAGTAATCTATCATAGAAAGTAACAAAATATAAACTTACAAACAAAATTAGCTGTTAGTACAAAGTTTATCCAGAAAGTTGGATTGTCCCTGTGTGTCTTTTTCACATCACCTACTATACTGCTATGTTACTATACACTTTTAGATCTGTAAAAAATTACATTGACAAAGTGCATCCTATAAACATAAATGAGCTATATACTGTATACACACCTGTCTACCTGAGAGTTTTGACAAAATACCTACATGTCTTCTACCATCTGCCTCTCATGCTTCGTGTCATTTTCCTGTTTAAGATTCCTGATCTGTGAAGGAGTTTAATATTGTTCTCTAGAATGCCTTGGTAGCCTCCTGACTTTATGGTGCCATTCACAGAGTATATATATAGGTGTGTTGTTTTGTTTGAAAGTTCTTTTTCAGTTAACAAAGAGATGTTGTACTTTAATCCGAAGGTCAGCTTGAATGCATCTGTTAGTTGACTGAGCTCCTTTCAGCACAAATAAAATCTTTCTCAAACAACTTTTACCAATTTTTCTCTTACATTCACACCTAGAGAGAGGGGCTACAGAATGTAGGACTTCTGGAAAACATAGTATATGGTGGGCACAAAAACATTGAAGGACATTATTCTCTAATCACTTCTGCAATTTGCATTTTTCTGTGGTATTGGGGATAGGCTAATTATTATTAAAATCCTTTACCATCACTACTACTACACGCCCATTAGAATGCACAAAGTGTTTTTAGATAAACCCTTTTTCCTGTCTCTACTGCATAACACTGTTTTCACCTTGATAGACAGGCTGCACATTAGTACACTATAGAAGAAAAGGTCTGCCAGTCTGTTGCTGCAATTAGTTCATCCAGCACAGTTGCATGATATCAATGTTAATGCTATATAAGCTTTTCTGAAATTATTACCATTTTATAATGTTGAGTGGCAGTGGAGTACGTGGGCTGGAGTTACAGCTAGTTATATTTAAAATGTCAGCATTTTGCACAGCCCCTTTACTTTTTATTTTTAATGATTGATGCTCTTCAATTGGGAACAGTCACTTTGATAATAAATCAAATAAACTGTATTGAATTGGTTTATATTTTTACAGTTTTTCAGCTAATTAATCAGTGACTGTTGGTAACTGATTCTTCCCATTTGACAAATAATAATTCTGGGATTGATAAGCAAATTGATATTTTACATTTTCAAACAGCATGGCTGAGCTGTTTGATGCAGAAAATATATTAGGTTAAAGAAGACTGATAAATGTGTTATATTTTAGGGCTCATTTGCATCAGCAAGCACAGTGGGCAACTTGCACTTTTCCCTACAGTCAGTTGCACATAAAACCACTTTCAATAAAGGTAAAAGTACTTGTACCAAAATGCACTCCGTATAGTTTCACTTGTCGCTGCTTAGTCCTTTCTGCCTTCTATTCCAAATCAGATTATGCTGCACCTATTGATGTAGAGCAAACCTGGAGCTACCGCTATTTCTGGACCAAGCAATGTTCCAGGATTCCCTCAGCGCCCTGCATCAATTGGCACTGTTCACCAAAAGATTAGTGTGCATTGCCAGTTTCATAGATTTTGGCAGTCACTGTGTTGTTTTAAGAGAATCGCCATTGGCATCCACGATGATGCTGGAATTCTTTGGGAAAATGGTGCATTGTGGGGAAAAGATGGCGATTGCACTTTGCTCACTGCACTTGCTCCAAAACAGTAAGAAATACATTTCAAAACTTATTTTTGAAACAGGAAGCTTAATAGTGACTACAGTTTATGTGCATATTTATGGCAATTTTACTTTTTTAACATTAGCCTTATCTTTTTTGTCAGTTTGCTGAACTGATTACGTTTTCCAACATTTTTTATATTCCTTTTTGATATCTATGCAGAAATATAAGAAAAGCTTTGTAAAAATAAAAAATCTGCACAAACTAAAAGACAAATTTGTGCAAACAAGAAGTCAAATTCTTGGAGTGAAATTGGTCAATAAAGGCCTATAAAGAAAATTTGATTGAATTGGGGAAACAGTTCAGTCCCTTTCGTACCTGCAGGTCTTGAATGAAGCAAAGGGTCAGATTCAATTTGATTAGAATGCTTATCTCCTAATTTAATTCCAGATCTTCCCATAAAGCTAGAAGAAAATAAATGAGAATGAATTATCTTACTGTTTATCACAAGGAAACTCTGTTAATTATTTGAGAAAAACTGGAACTGAATTAGGAGAAAAGTTTTTTTTCTTCTTATGACTATGAAGATTTTCATTCATCCAGGTCATGGTATAGCTAGTATAAATAAATCTAAAGCAACTGGACTTGTTTAGTAATCATTGAAGACGTTTCACTACTCATCCGAGAAGCTTCTTCAGTTCAACTGACTGGTATGGGAAGTCCTCAGCATATATACTCTTCCACTAATCCAATCACAATGGCACTTTGTAACTCTTCAGAAAGGTGACATCTGAAACTCATAGAGGTGTGAATACTGTGGGGTTACTTTGAAAGGATTACCAAAGTATCATGCAACTCTTCAAAACAAGTGTTACTTGTTAGAGTTGCATGAATGCCTTTTCAGAACACATTAACTCAGTGGACAATAACATCAAGTTCACGAGGGAGGATGTCCATGAGAACAAACTTGATTTTTGGACTGTTTGATATCCATCCAAGAGGGGGGTAACTTGAAAACAGAAGTATACAGGAAACCCACTCATACGGATCAATATCTGTTGCTCGATTCCCACCATCCTCTGGAACATAAACTGGGTGTCATTAGAACTCTACACCACAGAGCAGAAAGTATGACAACCGATACAGAGTCCAAGGACAAGGAACGCAAACATATCAGAGGGGCACTGAAATCTTGTGGCTACCCAGACTGGGCCTTTGTTAAAACAACAGCAACTAAGCCCAACAGGAACACCAAAAGGAATAACCGTCCTGAGGCAGAGAGAAGGCGCAATATAGTCATCCCATATGTAGCAGGAGTGTCAGAGAAACTCAGGAGGATTTTCAACAAACACCACATCCCTGTGTTTTTCAAACCTTGCAACACACTGAGACAAAAACTTGTACACCCAAAGGATCCAACACCAAAGGAAAAACAAAGCTATGTTGTATACACAGTCCAGTGTAGCGAGGAATACACAGACCAGACAAAGCAACTGCTCTCTGAATGGCTCAGCATAGGAGGGCGAACACTTCAGGCCAGGACTTCTACACCTAAAAGACAAGGGACACTCCTTTGAAAATAGCAACGTTCAAATTTTGGACAAAGAAGACCGCTGGTTTGAAAGAGGTGTAAAAGAGGCCATTCATGTTAAAGTGGAGAAACCATCCCTAAACAGAGGCGGGGGACTTCGACACCATCTGTCTGCTACATACAATGCTGTTCTAACATCTGTTCTAACATCTGTACCCCTGTATCTGTATCTCTAACAAGTAACACCTGTTTTGGAGAGTTGCATGAGACTTTGGTAATCCTTTCAAAGTAATTCCACAGCATTCACACCTCTGTGAGTTTCAGATGTCATCTTTCTGAAGAGTTACAAAGTGCCATTGTGATTGGATTAGTGAAAGAGTACATATGCTGAGGACTTCCCATACCAGTCAGTTGAACTGAAGAAGCTGCTCAGATGAGTAGTGAAACGTCTTCAATGATTACTTAACAAGTCCAGTTGCTTTAGATTTATTTATACTAGCTTTTTTTCTTCTTAAATTCAATCTCGCCCATAAGTTTTCATGTGAACCATAAAATGTTTTCTCGTGCAACTGAACATGGCTCATATGGGGAAACCTGGAACTGAATTAGGAGATAAGCTTTATTACATTTTAAAAAATACACATTTTAATTCTTAATTTCATTTGAGTTTTTATTAAGTCTGTTAATTTATTACATTACCCTATTTATGACATCTTTGTCTGTTCTAATTTTTGACAAAGGCCTCAATCTCTACACAGGGGATCTAACAGGAAACCAATGCATTCTTTATATTGTATGCCTAATCATTCACTGATATCTGTAAATTGCTGTTAACAAGTGGGTCTGCCAAATCTTGTTTTTTGCTGTAAAAAGAAAATAGATATGATCACAAGAATGATTACAGTAATTAAAAGTTGCTTGCAAAAAGAGGAAAAAATGTTTTTTGTATTCACAGTCATCACAGTCAGTGTTTCTTCTACTTTATTGTAGGCAGGCCCGGATTTGTGGAGAGGCCACAAAGGCCCGGGCCTAGGGCGGCAGAAGTTTAGGGGCGGCATGCCGCCCCGCCGCAAGAACATTTTTTAATTTTGCTCCCATACGGAGCAGTCGGGACCTCTCCCCACTGCTCCGTATGGGAGTTAAAAAGAGCGTTCGCGCATGCGCTGGCGCTTTGCGCAATGGGGAGCTGGCGCTTTGCGCATGCGCACTGGGGGCGCGTTTGCGCATGCGCACTGGGGTGCGCGTTCGCGCATGCGCATGGGGGACTCCCACAGGGGCGGCCTCGGGGCGCACCGAAGAGAAATCCGGCCCTGATTGTAGGCCTTGTAGAAAAAATATTTAAATGTTTAGAATATATTTTAAAAACTGTGTGAACAGGACAAATACTGAATAATAAGTATACATGCAATATATTTGTGTACACTCTATGACCATACATAAAAGATACAAAGAATGTGGTTGTCATTCCCAGCAAGTCTGCAAGTTAGCAGCATTGCCATGGTAAATCTACATCTTGCAGTGAGATGACTGAAATTAATGAAATCACTATGATATGGTAGGTGTCTGAATAAATTAGAAGTACTTTGATAACAAACCGGAACAGATAAATCAGTCTTTTTCTTATGTATCTTATTCCTGTAGACCTTGATCAATTTCCCTATGCTCATCTTTCTGATTTAATACCCTGCAAAACTGGAAGAAGGAGGATTATGTTTTATGATGTGTTTGATGGGTGTGTGATTATGTCTGCCTGAATGACAAAACCACTACTCATACATGTGTCTGTGAGCGTGAATCTTATCTTTACAAGAAGCCAAGCAATATGTTTCAAATAATAACATGTTAACACTTGTTGCATAATCACAATTATCTGCCTGCAAGAGATTCCACTTTATTACTGTGAGGAGAAGTCACAAGAATAGAATATGGATCTGTAATTTTGTAACATCTCCATTTATATCTGGGCTAAACTCCAAAAATGAATCCATTCAGTTTTAATAAGAATTTTAACTGACAGCATATACGCTTTTTGGATTTAGTGCACTGGCAATGGAAAGGTTAATCTCCAGCTAAGGTGTGTCTTGCTTGGCTTTAGTCAGCACTAAGGTGTGTCTGGAAGACGCCTTCCTAAACCTGTACTATCTCCACACTTGTGAACAGCATTAGAACAGGAGTAGGAACGTACATTGCAAAGAGGAGCATCACATCCATATTGTCTTTAAGTGTTATTATTTCTTCAGTAAATTTACTAGAAAAATATAACTCCTTATTCATAAGCACGAAGATAACGCTTCCACAATGCTGGCTTCACCGTCACCATTGAAAACTGCTCTCGCATCAGAAGTCTTTCTGTGGCCAAATGAGTCCTCGCTGGCTGTTCCTTCAGACAAATGTCTGCGTGGTGGTGTGTCTGGGGATCAGCGCGTCAAGGAACAAGTCATGATGACTGTTAAAAGGCATAAGTCGAGGAGTTCAACTTCAAGTCCAGGTTACAAAAGTAAGTTAATAAGTAACAAATGTGGACATATATAATCTCTGTAAAGTGCTGTAAAATATGTTGGCAATAAATAACAGCTAAACATGTTAGGTAATAATAACAAAGACTTATTGAAGGTAAAAGGGACAGAAAAGGGAATTATAGGTGCAATAAGAAAACAATTAGACTGTACATTTTAAAACCTAATAATATTATCTTTAGACTTTTAATTGTTTTCCCAGTATCAATAGTTTTGATCGTATCCATTTTTAAAAACTGGTACCATATCAGTTTTCTGTCACCTTATTAAAAATAAGATGATAACATTTTCTTTCCACATCCATATACAAAATATACATATTTTTATTAATGTAGGAGCTATATTGTACACCTGGTAATGTCCTTCTTTTTAATGTTTTTTTCAGCCAAGGCTAGTTTACTGCTTCATATATGTATATTGCACACATATACACTCTTATTATTATTACCCTAAGCTCACAAGGTCCTGTTTCATGTTAAAAAATCAAGACAACAATTCATCAAGCGCAGCAGTCCAAGCCTTTTTAGCAGCCTTTAGTATCCTGCACAATAGCAAATGATTTATAAATACAAAGAATTAAATTTGAATAGTTAAGCAAATCCCTTTTTATGAACATTAACTTTCTTTGCAACAATAATCTTGCATTCAAATGGGTTCAATTATGTACCACTGTCACAAAATCTCTCCCCTTAGTGCGTGGCAGGGAATTTGGGCCCAGTTGGCTCCTTGTACTTTTTGCTGAATACAACTGCTTCTTCTTAACTTGAGCATGTGAATGATGCACAAGCTAGGGGTACACATGGGGAACACCTGAGTGCCTACACCACCTGCATCTCTGCTAGCATTCATCACAGAAACTCAGGTATTGTGCACATCTGTGGTAGCTCACTTTGAGGCAAGGTGCAAAATGCAAAAAAAAAAAAAAAACCCAAAAACACAGTGATCTGCACCTGTTTTTTGCACTTTGCTCCCTGCCTTACAGTTTGTAAATCATCTATTTTTGTATAATGTTACCATTATTATTATTAGCCATTGAAATGCCATATAAAAAGGCCTATTTATGCACTAGACCTATGCACTGGTAATATTAAATTAACCCTACTGTACAATGGCCCTATGATTTCTCCTTAAAGGGCTTTGCTTTTTGGCCTGCCCCCCTCCTGGTGACATGTAACTAAATCATTGTTTATGCACACATTGGGTTTAACTGCTGATTTTTACACAGGGTTGGCAAAAAAGGGAAAATTACATTTTGTGTGTGTTTTTTAATGCACATATGCCAAGCCTCCCACATTGTACCCTAGAAAGTTTCTTCATTATAGAAAAGGTTCACTATCCCGGGATTTTTAACTGGTCTTCATTCTTTTGTGCTTTTTAATTGTTTGCTTTTTTTTATTATGATTGTGTTTCTTTCAGTTCAAATATGCTATTTGTTTGCTGGAGTCAATGAACACATCAAAAGTCAGATAGTTCTAGAAATTCCAAAAACAAAATCTTAATTAAAAAAACACAAAGGATAAAAAAGCTTCCATAGTTAAACTAAATATGGTTTTGTGTTTCCTATTTTGGTTATTTGGTTTGGAAATATCCATCGGACTGTTCCAACATGGTGTACTGCAGAAGTTCAAACCCCTCCTACAGACAGTATTACAGCCACTTGGTGGCAGTGAAGCTTATAATGAATGCAAATTTACATCATCAAATGGATGCCATATTTCGCAGTTTCTTAGTAGAGTGTACACCAAAGTGTTTAAAGCATGCAGCAAATGCAACTTTATTACAATAAAAATAAGTTTGATGAGATTTCTAACTACTGATCAGCCTCCCAGTGCAACATGCTACAGCATTGCCAGACTCTGCCCACATTGAAAGTCCAATTCCAACAATTTGTGTAGTTTATATGTGGGATGTTTGTACCATCATTGTAGTGCAACATTGCAAAGATGGTACAAACATCATTGTTTGCATGCCTTTTTCTTAACTCTTCTCTGTTGCATTAATAAAGAGTGCTATATTCGTACAAAGGTATTGTAACATCAATCAGGAACCTAAGAGGCAATGACTGTAGAGATACAGAATGCAGACTGATTGGTTAATTGACATTGATTAGTCATACTATAATCACTATTCTCCTTACCTTTTTTTTCCTGAGTTTTTTGCTTTTTACTAACTGGTAAAAATTAAACTGCAGTACTTTTGACTTCATTTTTCTTCATTTCAGGTTCAATGTATGAAACAGTGGCAGATTATAACAACATGAACTACAACAATAATGCTAATCAATATTCCAAATATCAGAGTGCTAACTCAATAGGATATCAGGTAATCCTAAATGAGGTGCCACAACATGAGGCACAAATTTAACTAAATAGTTTAGCTAAAGCCAAAAATCACTACTCGCTACTAATACTTCTCGATCTCTCAGCTGCTTTTGACACTGTGGATCACCATCTGCTCCTCCAGTCTCTCCACTCTCTTGGCCTTCGTGACACTGCCTTATCCTGGTTTTAATTTTATCTCTCAGATGGATCCTTCAGTGTCTCTAACAATGGAGCATCATCTTCTCCCTTGCCTCTTTCTGTCCGGGTTCCTCAAGGCTCTGTCCTGGGCCCCTTACTATTGTCTCTATATACATCCTCATTGGCAAATTAATCAATTCTTTTGGCTTTCAGTACCACCTCTATGCTGATGATGCTCAGATCTATCTTTCCTCTCCTAATCTCAACCCAGAGCTTCTAACTTGTGTCTCTTCCTGCCTGTCCACTATCTCCACTTGGATGTCCCAATGTTACCTTAAATTAAACCTCTCTAAGACTGAATTGGTTCTCTTTCCCCCATCCAACGGCCACATTGTTCCTGAGGTATCTATAAAGGTTAACAATTCTACTATCACCCCATCTCCCCAGGCCCGGTGCCTTGGGGTAATCCTCGATTCTGCCCTGTCCTTCACTCCTCATATCCAGTCACTTATCAAATAATGTCACTTTTACCTAAGAAATATTTCCAAAATACAATCATTTATCACCCAAGATGCTGCCAAAATTCTTATTCACTCTCTTATAATATCTTGCATGGACTACTGTAAACTCCCTATTAATTGGCCTTCCCTTCCAAAGACTGTCCCCTCTCCAGTCCATAATGAATACTACTGCCAGGCTCATTCACCTCTCCAACCGCTCCTCCTCTGCCGTGCCACTCTGCCAATCTCTGCACTGGCTTCCTCTACCATCCAGGATAAAATTCAAGCTAATGACTCTCACATTCAAAGCAGTTCATAACTCTGCCCCACCCTACATCTCTGAACTCATCTCTAGGTACCATCCAACCCGGTTGTTACGCTCCTCTACTGACCTGCTCCTCAACTCCTCTCTCATTCCCTCCTCACACACTCGCATTCAAGACTTTGCAAGGGCTGCCCCCCTTCCCTGGAATTCGCTCCCACAATCTGTTGTGCTTTCTCCCAATCTCTCTGCTTTCAAGAGATCTCTAAAAATGCATTTATTTAGAGAAGCTCACCCTAATCTAGTTTAACATAACCTCAGTGTGCTGCTAAAAGCAATAACCTGTGCCACACCTCTCACAACTCTGGTCATGCCCATTCCCACACCGTGTGTCTCAACCCTTTCTCCTTGTATATTGTAAGCTCTTTTGGGCAGGGCTCTCTTCACCTCTTGTATCAGTTATTGATTGCTTTATATGTTACTGTATGTCCAATGTATGAAACTCACTTATTGTACAGCGTTGCGGAATATGTTGGCGCTTTATAAATAAATGTTACTAATTATAATAATAATAAAATAGTAGTCTAATTGGGCCCATGAATCCCTTCTAGATGGTCACTAACTCTGATCCCTAATGGTAGACACATAATACGCTTCATAATGAGCTCCTCTTTTACCTTTTGTGCTGCTTTGTGTAACACATAAGAAAAGCAGACAAACAAAATATCCTCTAATTGGGCTATGATTCTAAGCTATGTGCCAGAGAGTTTGAAAAGGTGTCTACTAATTTTTTATTTTTACAAAAATTAAATAAGATGGAGATCATTATATGAGGGATTACCTAGGTAGGAAGGGGTAGCCATGTGAATATATATCTCCATCCCCCAACCAGAAATACTCTGATGAATTAAGGAGGTGGCATTCATTTCAGATTTTTGTGCTTCAGGTTATAGAATTCCTCTTCCCTCATCACTGGGGGGGGTGTAAGTTACATCACTAGTGGGGCTTCACTAGCTCAAGGGAACCTTTACTGTAAGGAAGTGTCTAGCTCTTTGCGGGGCTAATAGATGGGTCATATTATGAAGGGATGACTACACTCCTAAAGGAATTATTTAATAAAACATGTAAACAGAATTTAAAATCACAACGTAAGATAAAAATTTGCATCCGCAATGCAGTAATGTTCATTGTGCAGTTAACTATTTTCATGCAAAGTAACTGCTTTTTCATGAAGGCATTTTCTTACATTCACTGCACACTGTCGCAAACATCAAATAGTGCAATCATTTTTTGGCTCAGTTGAGTCACAAGGTGGCTGCAAAGTATATATTAATTGTACACAACGGAAAACATAGTCTCCCAGAGGAAATATTGTTGGCATTGTGCACAAACACTCTTTACTACATAGGATGTAAATCTTCTTTTAGTTTTTCATGGAAATATTAAAATTTTGTTTTTTCATTCATATGTCTGGAAATTCAATCTGGTTTTCCCTTTTGCATTTTCAGTACAATGGAACTCTGAAAAGAGACCAGCAACGGTTTAGTTCTTATAGTCAAGCAGACAATTGGGGTCAGCACCGCCACATGTCTTATGCGTCACCTCTTAGTCCAGGCAGTGATTTTGACTACAAGCAAACCCTTAAAAGTAGCCGAAGCGAGCCAGACCTGACAGGACCTGATGTAAGGGCTACACTAAGACGCCAGAATCAGTATAATCAAATGCAGAACCAACACCACCAGCAACAACGTCCTGGAAGAGCTCACAATTCCAGCTTTTACAGTTACCACAGCACTCAGCAGAAGAAGCGAGGGCCCATGACACCAGCACGAACTCCATCTTCACTTTCAACTGTGCAACAGCAGCAGCAGCAGCAACAGCAGCAGCACTGTTATTACACAAATGCACAAAGAAATGAGTCAAACTTCCAAAACTTCAATATTCCAAAACAAGACAATTACGGGACCATAAATGTACCATCCAGGTAAGAAACTTTTTGTAGGGGTAGCTGGTGAGAATATGTCAACAATATATTTTTATAAACAAAATATAAGTTATACAATCATCTACACATATGTACCGTTCTAAGGACTACGGTAATTCTAATTCTACCCCTTAGACAGAGTTAGTCATTGTATTATTACTGTTAAGTGTTTGTGTTTCTGCCAGTGGATCTTTGCATTTCAACTGCTAGGACAGTGTGGGTCACTTTGGGCTTTGGAAACTGACACTGTTAAACATGGAACTTTTATGTAGCTGACATTTAGAGTTCAATCTTTTGACCAGACAGGCAAGGATACAAAGTAAGCAAAGGGTGCTTGTCTAATTCCAATTTCATTTAGGGCTATGGGTCACTGTCCATTTTGATCAGCAACAGTGGGGTTTCCCAGGACAATTCTCTTTTTTGCTAAGAGGAAGTAAGTTGTTGTGGGGAGTTCAATTACTAATACATTTAGTGCTGAAAATCATAATGTGCCAGAGCCCTTTGCTTTATAAAGTTCACAGGACATCCTAATGGTTTCAGGGCTGAGCATTGTATAACACATGGACATTGTATAACACATGGACTATGTTTGATGCATACAGACGGCTGTATAATCAAACATAGAAATTGTTTGATGTATACAGCCTTCTATTTTACAGTGCCACTGAATCTGTTGATATAAATGTCTGTTAAGAATTATAATAATAATAATAACAGTAATAATACCTGTTGCTTATATTAATTTATTGTGCATTTCTTTTCAGCATATATTTGCACAGATCACTTATCTGTCCTTAATGTTTTTAACAACACTTTTGTTGTTCTTTCACAAGCTATATTTCAACATACAGACAATACATTTAACATATTTCATTTGTTCCCTCAGGATGGATACAAGAGATGAATTTGATGCAGGGGGTATGACCTTAGATCGAGCAGTGGAACTACTAGGATACCCTGATGACAAATTTCAGATGTCAGGAGCTAATTACATACAACATGCATGTTTTCAGGATGAGAATGCCAAGAATCTGGTAAATCATACACACCTCAAAATGTAATGAATGCTGAAATTTCAGGAAGAAATGACAGAAAACTGTGAAAAAAAGATATTTACGAGAGTAAGGGTTATGTGCTAAGCAATTTGCAACCTGTGTCAGTACCAGTTTAGTTGCACGTCTCTACACTCTCTCCAGCTCATTAATATCTTTATAAGGAGTTGAGCCCAAAACTGCACTGCATACTCAAGGTGAGGCCTTACAAGAGTCCTATAAAGAGACAAAATTATGTTTTTACTCCCTTTTTTTTTGCTTTTTTTGCCACTTAATGGCATTGCCTGGAATTAGAGAACTTGTTATCAACAAAAATCCTCAGATCCTTTTCAAATAAGGAAACCCCCAACACACTGCTATTTAGTGTGTAACTTGCAATTAAATTATTTCTACCATAGTACTTTGCACTTTTCAACATTGATCCTCATTTTCCATTTTGCTGCTCATCTTTTCAATTTTGTCCAATCGCTCTGCAAGTTGGCAGCATCCTGCATTGAACTTATACTTTTGTAAAGTTTAGTTATTGTCAGCAAAAATAGAAACAGTACTTCCTATGCCCACCTCCAGGTCATTAATAAACAAGTTAAAAAGCGAAGGACCAAGGACAGACCCCTGCGGTACTCCACTAACAACACTGGTCCAATTAGAAAATGTTCCATTTACCACTCTTTGTAATATATCCTTCAGCCAGTTCTCTATCCAAGTACAAATATTATTTTCTAGGTCAATATTCTTCAATTTTATCAATAAGATTCTGTGCAGTACTGTATCAAATGCTTTAGCAAAGTCCAAGTAGATGGTATCCACTGCCATCCCAGCGTCGAGGTTTCTGCACTCACCTCCTCATAAAAGGCAATTTAATTTATCTAGTTTATCTGTTTTATGCATAAAACCATGCAGGCACAAACTTATAGTATTGAGATTTTCAATGTATTCAAGTATCCTATCTCTTATTACCCCTTTTAAAAGCATTCCTACCACTGATGTCAGACTAACAGAACTATAGTTTTCAGGCTGAGAACGGGATCCCTTTTTGAATAACGGAACCACATTAATAATTTGCCAGATCTCAATGAATACTGAAAAATTACGTGAAGAGGTTTGGCAATCACAGAGCTATGCTCATTTAATAGTCTGGGAAAATTACCATTCGGTCCTCGACCTTTACATGTTCAAGTCTCTTTTGAATTTCATCCTGAGCGACCCATGCATCAGTAGTTATATTACTAGAATTGGGTCTATTAAAGGAGACATACTCCTCTAAATATAGAAGGATTGTACTTAAAAAAGTTGTGTTTTGAAATGATTTATTGAGAAATTCCACCAAAACCCCACTAGTCCCACACCTCTGTTCCACGTCCTGCGGGCTGAATTCTCTGGATGTGCAGGGGAGCCGGCGGCTCTCAGTACACTGCACTATAGGATAGGAACCAATCAGCAGCTAGGCTGACCTGATAGGGAACGGAAGCCTGTCTTTGCTTGTGTGAGTGTAAGGTTGTGATTGGCTATCCCCCTCCTGCTGTGCTTCTGGCAGGGACTGTTAGGACACGCCCACCCTTCATTTGAGAGAACTGATAGAATTTATAGGGAGCTCCAATAAAGGAGCCCCTATAGTGAAACCAGCACCATATATTGTTCATAATTGCCTACAAAATTAGGGGTTTTCCATTTATCCAATATGTCTCATTTAAAAGGAAAGCCTTGATTAGCTGGTCCCTCAGTTGTTTAGAGAGATAAAAAATAACAGTTCAGAGTATAAGTCACTGGAGCATCTCTGAGTGGGTTTCTGTACAAGTCTTCTAATCAGTCAGATTTAAAGGCTAAACAAGCTGATGAGGAGTGAATGAACCATTCATTCTTCCAGCCAGCACTGTAGTGCAACACTGCTTTTTACGGCTAGTGCCACATGAGACTGTCAGCCTGAGCATAAACACAGGCCAAAAAAAAATGAATGTGCAGACACAGGAAGCACTAAACCGTCACAGAGCACTGAAAGCTAACTTTGTGTCTATTGAGTCTGTGATTGATAATATTTACAAGGAAGCATGCATGTATGGCACAAGCCTAAAGAGCATTTATAAGTGTAAACCTGCTTACTATAATGAAAATTAAAAAGAATGAAAAAAGACATCATACTAAAAGATAAACTATCCCTCAATTACTAAAAGATACTAAAAGATAAACTATCCCTCAATTAACATGGCAAAAGTATTGAGCGTATGTTAAACTGTGACAATATTCACAAACTGACTTGCATGTGTGGCACAAGCATAAAGACCCCTTATAAGTCTAAACCTGCTACTATAATGAAAATTAAAGAGAATAAACATTTTATGCAACTTGCAAAAGTGCTGAGCAATGAATAACAGCTGTTGCTGGTATCAGATCATTGTTAAAAATCTCTGATGTTTAACAGATATTTGCTTGTATACAGTATAAAATGAGCAATCCATGTGGAAACATCAAGGTGCTGTTGCAATGCATTTATCCACAGGCCGAGAATCCACTCTGTGTGGCATTGGCCTTAACAACATTTTGTTTTAAATCCAGCATGAGTCTTTTTGTTCTCATGGCCCCCCGACCACATATTATACTGAATAACAGAAAATATTGCTGGCCTCCCTAAAGTTATACTATCTATGTTGCCTTTGTCTGCCCTGGTTCCTGTGGCAATGTTATAAAAATAATATTTTTGTATTACTTCCTAATTATTTTTAGGTTTACCAGAGCAATGGAATATCTAAGCTAATTAACCTTCTCCAAAGCCCCAATGAAAATGTGCAGCAAGCAACAGCAGGAGCTCTAAGAAATCTAGTTTTCAAAAATTCTGCAAATAAACTTGAAACAAGTCAGAAGGGAGGCACAAGAGAGGCTGTCTCACTCCTAAAGAGGACCTCTCACCCAGATATTCAAAAGCAACTTACAGGTTAGAACATAAGTGTCATAATACTTGGGTAAACGTTCCTTGAAATGTACTATAATTTGATTGTACAGTAATTCTACCCAAGTCAGAAAAAAAAGCTTTGCATTACTAAACTGCGTGAACAAATATAGTACTTTACAAAAGATAGAAACCATTCTTAAAGTGATATGAAAGAGGATTAATTAAATGTTTTCTATAATTAAGCTCCAAATTATGTGGCAGTATTCTACTGTGACAGAAAAGACAATTAAATGGTGAAATTTCATGTTAAACTGAGATTAAATTTAGCATATACATGACCATCATACTAGCAATGCATATAATACTGTTAATCCATAATTAAATATATATTTACCAATTTTTTTTTTTACATTTTTATTTTAAAACAAATCATGTTTACAAAAATGTTGTCATTTGTTTTTCTTTTTCCTCAATAACTTTCTAATATCAATACTGCCTTTTGGAAGATATGATGGATAAGTAAGATAACATAGGAATGATTATGTTTTCTCCAAAAAAAAAAATGCAACACCAGATGCATATTTTAGGGATGAGTTTCTTTACCAAGCATATAATGAAAATCTTGATGATAGATGTCAACACCATGCACTCTTTACAGGCTTGCTGTGGAATTTGTCTTCTTCGGATCAGCTTAAAGATGAACTGGTTAAAGAAGCTCTTCCTGTTCTTAATGAACGTGTGGTGATTCCATATTCTGGATGGTCTGAACGTTCCATGTCTAATCAGAATTGTATGCTAGATCCCGAAGTCTTTTTTAATGCCACTGGCTGTTTAAGGTGAAATTTACATTTTACAATATTTTATATAACATTATATTGTGAACACAAAGTATACATTATATAATGTCTAGATTACATACCTTTCAACATTCCCCTTTAAAGAGCACGTTCACCTTTATAAACTTTAGAATTAATTTAGTCTTCATTATGTAATTTGTTTGGTTTTTGAATTATTAGCATCCTACTTCTGCCAATTTCAACTTTCTGCTTTTTGGTTGTTGTGGTCCAGTGACCCTAGCAACCGAAAAATGCCTTGACAGCAAGGGTTTAATGCTATGGTTCTTTTTAGTTTGCTTATATTTCTTTTTCAGGTCCACTCCTACTGATCTTAATTACTGATTTTTAAACTGCTGCCTGCCTGCCAGATTAAAAAAAAATAAGATACAATTTTTTTTATAGAATATTAATCTCTACATTAATATGACTTTTATTAAAAAGTATTGATTGAACGCCAACATATTCTGCAGCTCTATATAATATAGATTTTTTTGCAATCTAGATTATTACAAGATATTATCCTCAAAGTTATTTTAAGACAAACTACCCCATGGAATTACCTTGGCAAGTGTAGTTGCTAAGTGCTCAAATGCATTCAGTAAGGGTCGAGTGATTGACAATATTCACAAACCTATTTGAATCCATTCATACTTTGCATGGTGTGGAGAGAGCCAAAGTGCCCAGTTCAGCCCAATTAGATAAATCATGTGCAAGTGTGTGCATTGATTCACAGAAACCCTGGAAATATCTTTAAGCCTTGATTGTAGTCTCAGTGTTCCCTAAGCAGGTTGTATTAATATCTGCAGCTGATCTTAACCAAAAAAATCTCATGCTAATGCCATTATTAATGCAACATGTCAGAAGTAATGCCATTTAAACACAAATTTAGGGAAAAACCTATGTACCACAACTTAGCAGGCAGCTGCTATTATTAGGGCCAGATTTCTCCTGAGGGCGCCCAGAGGCCGGCGTCCTACGTCACCCTGCCCCCACTGCCTCCTTCCACAGGATCACGCACATGCACATCCTTTGTTCCTGCACTTGGAGCACAGGGGACAGGCCTCATGTACTGTATATTGAAAATCTCTTGCATGCCTAGTCCCTAATGCTAAAAAAGCTTCAGGTACTGCTGGGCAGCATGCCGCCCCTTAATTTGTGCTGCCCTAGGCCCGGGCCTTTGTGGCCTTGCCACATATCCGGGCCTGGTTATTATACTTTAATTCTGACAAAAAAACACTGGTTAAATTTGTATCCAAATTTTGCATATTGTACCACATTCATAAATTGTCTTAGGCTTAAGAGGCTTGGAGGCAAAGCCAGTTAGTGATATATATGCCCTTACTGTGTCTAAATTTTTCAGGAACCTAAGCTCTGCCGATGTTGGTCGCAAAGCTATGCGCAACTGCCCAGGTCTTGTGGACTCTTTGATGTTTTACATTCAAAAATGTTTGGCTAATAAATGCCCTGATGACAAGGTAATATTTTTTGTCAAATATATGTTTACACTTAAGCCACACATCAACATTTTTTAGTACCACAATGATTTCCAGCCTTATTATTATATTCATATTATGTTTACGTTCTGTATACTTGTTTCTAATATAACACTTTTTTTGTTCTAGTCAGTAGAGAATTGTGCTTGTATCCTACACAATCTGTCTTACCACTTGGACTCTGAAGTACCAAATAAATACTCTCAGCTGGATGAGCAAATGTATCGTCTCCAGCAAAATGATAAGACCACTACTGGCTGCTTCAGCAACAAGAGTGAAAAGCTGCAGGTGTGTATCTTTTTAGCATATCTAAAAATATAAATACACAGACCTATACTCACCTAACTTAAAGTGGTGGTTTATTCTTAGTAATATGATTCTTAAAGTCATTTCTGGGCACAAAACAACCATTTTACTTATGGTATCCATTATCTAAAATCAATGGTTGCTGAGAAAACTGACCCTTAAGTTGGCAAGTCAACTGCTTTAAAATTTCCTGAGGCTGGCTCTTTCAGAAGGGATTGGCAACACTACTCCAAAGTTCTCCCTCTCCTCTTTAGTGATAATTTTACCTCATATGCAACAAGGGCACTGCCACCTTCAAACGCTTAGTTAGCATGTTCCTGCAACATCATAGAGATCTTTATTTCCAGCCTATAATTGGTTTGGCTAACTATCCACTTCATAGTGTGGACTGGTTGGGGTGGGGTGGGTGAGAATAGAGTTTTTAAACACGCCTAATGATTTTGCCATGGGGAAGGGAAAGCAGCCAAACAAGCAATATACCGCTTAATACATAATTTGTTCTTTTCTATATAAAAAAAAATGCCCCCGCCCATCTGTATATAATGTAATTTAAGGTACTTGTACAGAGTAAAAAGAGCATTTTATATGCACATCTCGTCTGTTTCTTAAGATCTGGGATCCAAAACTAAACTGCATAAGTGAGGTCTTACGAAGGATCTATAAATAGGCAAACTTAGGCTTTCATCCCTCAAGTTAATGCTTTTTTATGTAGGACTCCACTTTGCTTAAGTACCTACTGACTGACACTGCCTATAGTTACACAGTTTGTTATCCACAAAAAAACCCGAATCCTTCTCAATTAATAAGGCCCCTAAAACACTACCAATTAGTGCATAACTAAGATTTCTGTTATATCTACCCAAGTGCATAACTTTGCATTTAACACTGAACTACCTTTGCCAATAAGCTACCTTGTTCTCCAGTTTAGTCAAATCTTCTACAACATTCTGCATGGAACTTGCAGTTTTGCATAATTTATGTTGTAGAGTCATCCGTAAAAACTGAGACAATACTTTCAATACTAGCCTCAAGGACATTAATGAGCAATTGAAAAAGCAAAAGATCAAGGAGAAAACTCTGCAGTTATCCATTAACAACACTGGTCCATTTATAAAATATATAATTTACCATTACTCTAATCTATCTTTCAGTCAGTTCTCTATCCAATGGAAAATTTCAGTTAAGAGGAAAGTCTGGCTAATTTGGGGTTGTTTATGCTTGAGAATTATATGACTTTGTATATGACTTTGTATAAATATACAAGGGGATCATGCAATAAACTTTCGGATGTTTTATTCACCAGTAGGTCCTTATTCACCAGTACCTCCGCCTATCAAAAGTACTGCAGGCAAATTTATTTTTTGGAAAAAGTGTAGCACAAGTCCAGATTCTGAAGTAATTGATTAGAATCACAGGGTTAGTGATTCTACCTTTTCCTTTTTGTTGAAATTTGGCAAAGCAAGTTTTTTCAATACCTAAATCAATTTTTTTATGTAGCGGCCACCAGTGAATCATAATGCACACAGTAAGATATGAAATTAAGATAATAGCGCCTAACTTACACAGTGCTTTACATTGATTCACTAATTCTCTTATATATGTTACACTTATCCCACATGCTGTCAGTAAAGTGGATTTTGGAGCCCACACAGTTTACCGCAAAGAATATTACTTATAAAATTCCCTTATAATGTATCAGAAATCCCCAAATGTACCCCAAATTGCACCATTGCACTACAGATCAAATCTAGCTACTGACTGGTTTCTGGTACTAAGTCTGTTCTAGTAAATGAGCTCCAGTGTACTCTAGCATACAATTATAAGAGCACTGAGATTTAAGGCAATGGTAACATTGTCAGTCTTGTAAAGTTATCATTCCAGAATCACAGTTCTTAATGGACTATGTATGAAGGACTGAGGTTTTTTTGCAATGCACTCTTTCTTCTATAGATCTAATGTCTTATTACTTTCTGTTCCTGCAGAATAATAACTTTCAGCTGCCTCTACCAGAAGAAGATGCTAACCCTAAGGGTGCCGCACTTCTGTCTCACTCCAGTGCTATTCGTACATACCTTTCTCTACTGGAACAGAGTAAGAAGGACTCAACACTTGAAGCTTGTGCTGGAGCACTCCAAAATCTTACAGCCAGCAAAGGGCAGGTAAGAGAATTCAGAAAATCATGTGTAGTAGTTGGTTATTTAATATTATAATAACAATATACTAATATGCTGCAAATGAATTGTAAGAAACTGCTTGAACTGTCAGTCCTCATTTCGCCTGCAGATGTCCAATGGGATGAGTCAAATCATTGGGTTAAAAGACAAGGGTATTCCCCAAATTACTCGCCTTTTGCAGTCAGGAAATGCTGATGTTGTGAAGGCAGGAAGCTCTTTACTCAGCAACATGTCCCGTCATCCATCTCTTCACAAAACCATGGGTAAAATACATAGCAACACTTTAACATTTAACATTTTTACTTTCTTATCATTCTGCTGTTTAATATGTTTCACTTATTTATATTTCTCCTAGCTACCCAGGCTCTTCCTGATGTTTCACGAATCCTCTCTCAGTCTTCTGGAAAAACAATGAACTCTGAAGATATTCTGTCCTCTGCTTGTTACACAATGAGAAACCTTGCCATGGCAGAACCACAGATAGCCAAACAAAATATTTCAGGCAACCTCCTGGGAAACTTAGTCAACATGTGTAAAAGTGGGTAAGTTCTATTTAATCAAACTGTTGTGTACAGAGACACAAGCTATTATACATAAATATTAAAGATGCAGAGATGTTGAAACATTACATAGATGAGAATATAGAAACCTTACATAGGCCTGGGCTAAAGGTGGCAAGTATTTAGGGGCAACAGACCTACTCCTGTACAAGGGATGATGGGAGAATGTGTGGAGGTCTTTTAAGGGTGAGGGATGGCAAACATCACCAATAAAGGAAATCTTCTATAGCCACAGTAAGATTTTTCCTCATATTGTGCCATGGTGGGAGAAAAGGCTACAGAGGCATGTAGATGTGCAATAAATGACCTCCTTAAGACAATGACCCCCTGCATCATTGGAAGGAAATTTAGAGCTACATATTTTGGATTTACTACTCTACACTGGCCCCAAGTGTGATATTTATGGCACTGAAGCAAAAATGCAAAAAACAAAGATTCTCAATGCATTATTAACATTATATTAAGATTTCTCCCAGAAGCAGTCGTACTGAAATATTCCACTAATTAAAAGACATGGATAGTGAAAACTCACAGGGACATATCATACTATGGAAAAAGCCATTAAATGGAATTATACATAGCTTCAACCTATGGCAGTATGGATACAACATTAAAATGTGTTTAGTGACCTTGAGTTAGTAGCTAACATATGTTTATTGCAAATTTAGCATGCATGCTAACCAGTTGCATGCTAACCAGTGATATTCTAAAATGCTTATTTGCTGCAAAACAATTTAAAAAGGGTGGATTCCATGTCAAACAAAAGTCCACACTATTAATTGCACATTGTATTTGTTGCACACAAATTGTATTCATGACAGAAGAGCTGTTAAAGCTGTTTTTTCATTCCCATTCAGAGCCTCTCCTAAGGTTGGAGAAGCAGCTCGTGTCTTCTTGACAGACATGTGGGCTCAGAGGGAACTGCAGGGATTTCTTAAACAGGTACGTTATTAACACAGGTCAGTTAATAAAAATGTGATTTGTGGAATGTCCGTAAATGTTCCAGTGAAATGTATATTACATCTCATTAGAAAACTATTAATTAAAATTAAATATTATTTAATATCTATACTGGTGAATTGGTCCTTCTCATTTATGTGCCCTTCTCCCTATAGTGCAGTTATTTTCTGTATTCCCAGGTATTGTAGGTAACTGCTTGTTAATTAAAGATCAGTGTCCTTAGCCTGGCAGAAGCACGCTTCCATGTTCCTCAGAATGTGTCACTTTACTTTTGTTAGGCAGAGCAGCAGCAATTATAGAAATTCCATACTTCTTCTTAAACAGAACACCAACTAACACACTCAGGCAATTCATGTTATCTTGTTGTTATTTTATTATATTTTTCTTCCTCACAGCAAGGTCTTGACAAGAGTATAATGGGATCCCTAGCAAGCACTGCCCTCAGGAATACTATACCACGGGTCTTTTAATTTATACTGACAAAAACTTTTAGGTGAGTTTTTTTTTTTTTTTTTGATTAACATTGTTGCCCATTTAAGTAGCAGTCCCAGCAGCTTGGCTTGCTTATTACATTGGTTAATTGCTTTATTTCAGTTTAATATGCTGCCCTAAGCGATTGTAGAGCTCTATTATAACAAATAATAATAATAATGAAATATCTCAGTCTTAAAACTGGGCTCTATAGGTTGCTCAGCAAATCAACCCTTTCTTATTATCCTAGAGCACCTAAATGTAAGATCTAACCCTACATTGGTATGTCTCTTGGTAATGAGTTTCCCTGCCCAAATTTGGGCATTGCTTTTATAAATCTATTAGGGCACACATTTCTGCAGGATAAAAAATGCCATTGTCAAAGGTTCTATTTTACATGAATGTAAATTGTCTGAAAGTATTGATACACTTGTGTACACTTGACAAAGGGCCTTGAGCTGGAAACATGTAATACAGGTATGGGACCTGTTATACAGAATTCTAGGGACCTGGGGTTTTCTGGATAAGGGATCTTTCCGTAACTTGGATTTCCATAACTTAAGTCTGCTAAAAAATTATTTAAACATTAAATAAACCCAATAGGATTGTATTGCCTCAAATAAGGATTAATTATATCTTAGTTGGGATAAAGTACAATGTACTGTTTTATTATTACAGAGAATCGTTTTTAAAAATTAAAATTATATGCTTATAATGTCTATGGGAGATGGTTTTTCTGTAATTCTGAGCTTTCTGGATAATGGGTTTCCAGATTATAGATCGCATACATGTATGTGTGTGCTAATAAACACATTTGCAGCAGCTAGTTCTGCCTTGTCTGGGTTTCTACTGGCATAATTTGGATACTTATTCATACCTGTGGTGGGGGTATACACTGTGATTGAGAGCCTGCTACTGTAGCATGGTGTCATAGTTTTAAAGTAACATTTCTTTGCTATAAAATATCGGTACAATAATCACAGAGCTCTAAGCAAAATGTTTATTGAGATTTGTTACAAAAGTATTCATTCTCCAATGTAGGCAATTCCATTGTTGCGTGCACAATATCCGTGGCTAAAATAGACATAGGGCCATTTATTAAAAGAAACTAAACCTATCATTTTAGCAAGGGCCAATGTCCAAGTCCCTTTCCCCAGACTCACCAACAAAAGTTCCCAGAACAGACCTGCTTCCATTTACCCGACCAAGTAATAAGAACTTGCATTGTGAGATTGTCAGGTAGAGTGCTTCCTGTCATTTTGTATGGGTATTCCTGTTCTGTTTGTTGTGATAATAGTGAGTGCTTAGGAGCCAGTGATATTCAATATTTGTATTGTCCTGAGAAGTAAAGCACCACATATTTATAAAGCACATTTTGAAAGGGTTTCTTGCAAGACCTCTTATTTAGAGAAAACTAAAGGAATCTATACGCACAAAAAATAAATTAATCTACACTTACTGACAATGATTCTCTGAGCACTTTGCTGATTACATTAATTTTCTATGTTTAGTGTTTTGCGAGATATTAGCATATAATACTTAATAATTTCGGTCTCTTCACTCAACATATCTCACTGAAAATCAGAAAGTCAGAACTTTAGGGTTAACGTAACAAGATCTCGCCACAGTCCTTTGAAATGAATTGTCACTATCATCCTTTGGTAAATGTGTCCTTTAAAATCACATAAAAGTAATAAGGAAGCAATAGATTTTTGTTTTTGTACCCTTTAGTGCTCTTGCACTTCTGCCTGGGTTATAGTGAATTACTTCTTTTGAGTTCTGACCACAACCACCCTATGCCCTGTTATGTGCACACCATGCCCCATTATGTCTTGACTACCCCTTTGCTCAGCCCAATCTATGGGTTTAAATTAGGGAGACTTCTAAAATATTTGTGTATAGCCATAGGGCAGCCATTCAAATGAAAATTGGACTATGGGGCACATATCTGCATAGTACATAGTAGATAACAGACAAACTGTGTAAAATGCAGTGATTTTAGTTCTTTTACATATAAACAGCTACATAATAAAAAACATGATTTGTTTACAAAAATAATTTGTCTTTGTCTTGATAAACAGAAACAAGCCTTAAAGCTTAAAAAAACATCATATTCTTTTGGCTTGGTTGTAGTTATAATTTGTTATCATTAAAAGAACAAGATAAACAATATCATTTCTCTTTCCTACAGAATTCAAGCCTGTATGAGAAACTCATCCATACTCAACAAGAATTTGATTCTTAGCAGAGGAGGATAAAATTGAGATACAGGTATAGGATCTATTATCCAGAACGCCTGGGACCAAGGATTTCTTTGGATAAGGGATCTTTCCATAATTTGGATCTCCATACCTTATATCTGAAATTCATGTAAACATTAAATAAACCCAGTAGGATTGGTTTGCCACCAATAAGGATTCATGCAGCTTAGTTGGGGTTAAAGGAGAAAGAAAGGTAAAAACTATTTAAGCTTTATCAGAAAGGTCTATGTAAATACAGCCATAAGCACAGTGTTTTTTCTTCCTGTTTGGCTTCTGATCATCTGAAAGGGAGAAATATGGGGAGACTTAAGGGCACTATTGAGACAACTGAAGGTATGCCTGCAGCTTGAGATTAACTCTTTATTAGCCTTTCCTTCTCCTTTAAGTACAATGTACTGTTTTAATATACAGAGAAGGCAATCATTTTTAAATATTAGAATTAGTTGCTTAAAATAGACTGTATGTGAGATGGCCTTCCCGAAATCCAGAGCTTTCTGGGTAAAGAGTTTCTGAATAAGGGATCCCATATCTGCAATATATTACAATGTGTATAAGGCAGTTTTTATGAAAATATATATGTTCTGCATGTTTCATTGCAAACTTTAGTCTTACATAAATGCACAGTTTGCTTTGTGTCTTATAGCTAAATACTGCATGCGTTTAATGAAATCTTGATTTCATATTTATATTTAAAACAAAAATAGTTGCTTCCACAGGGAATGGGCTCACTGGCATATGTTTTCTTACAATACATCATCTAAAAATAAACAAACCCGCAAAATAACTTTTTTATTTTTAAAGCTAAATATATTCAAAATAATAATGCGTGTTTTATTTCTAAAATTAAATAGTGCTGATCATGCTTGCTGTGGTGGGTGCATTACAGACATACCCCAATCCCTCTCTTATAGAATTCCTCAGTGCTGTGCAGTGGAAGAAGCAGCCACTGAATAAAGTAAATACAACAACACATGGGGGCACATTCATTAAGACACGAGTTTGAATCTCGAATGGGAAAAATTCGGATTGGATACGATAATTTCTGAAGATCGAAAAAACGAAAATGCTTAAGAAAAAATCGTATTAGTCACGATAATATCATATTGGCGATCCGAAAGTCACGAAACTTTCGTACCAAAGGATTGTAAACAGTGGCAGAACTTTTCCGAATTTTTTGCGCAAGCGTACGAAATAGTCACGCAAACGCGAAAAAAACGGCTAAAGTACACTCCGAGCGTTCGTGTCTTAATAAATCTCCCCCATAGAAAGCTTATATAAAGTCAGGGGCTGTAGTTTATTAAATAGCACAAAGTCAACAATTTTGAGATGTGTCCCTTTATCAAATGACTTCACCAGAATAAGGTTAACACCCCAAAATGATAGGTCTTTGCAATGGCAAAGAATACAGATGGAGTAAATTTTGTTTTAGTATAAGAGAGGGCTCATAATCATGGGCAGATTTTCATTAAGGCTAAGGAAAGCTAAGCCTCCCCAAATCTCTGACTCCTGAAAAAAACACTGAGGGAAAAATAACAAAAAATCAAACCGCTCCCTTGTTCTCTATTGTGGAGAGAAGTCTGTCTGTGAGGGAATGATATTGAGGGTGGTGCCCCTGCAGACTGTATTGCAGGCTTATCCTATCATGCCTGCAAGCTTAGCTGCTGCTTGGTTTGCTGTAAAAATCTTCAGTGCCTGCATTTTTAAAACTGCAGTTTTATTTGCTTCACTCCCTTTTAAAACACTACTTTTAAGCTATCTCCACAAAAGGCTGATTCTTGGCCTGCATTTTTCCCCAGGCTGAGAATCAGCCCTTACACTGGCATCAGTCTTCTTCCTTGCACCTGGGCCAACTCTGGGTGCTGGCAAGGAAGAACACACAGCGGATTTCAGAGCAGACACCCATGAGTATGCTTTTATGTTAATACAGCACCTATTACTCATTTTTCTCATGGTATACAACTGCTGCATGCCGTCAGTGAATGCAACTGGACATCCTGTATATCAGTAGTGGGTTGCAACACCCTTTAATATGTTGTGTCTTTATATAACTGCGTCAAAACATTTTTTTTATTGCTTAGCTTTGGAATCTCTGTATCACAATGAATCACTTATTTTTAAGGGCACTGCCAGGGATACAGTGATTCTAAAGCTAGAAGACTGGAAGATATTTTTGGAAAAAACACTTCCACCTGCACTTCTGCACAGTGCCCACTAAAGTCAGTTGGAACTGCAAGAAGTTGTTACAGGTGTTCATTTTTGTACCAGTTGTGAATCTGCTACATCTACCTATGTATGGCCAAATTTAGCCTCCCCAGACAAAAAAAATCACCCTCCCCCTAAGGGCCAGTTCACTCAACAACAAACTTGTTCTATTGTTTGATTTCTAATTTTGACTACAGTCATCTCTATTGGGGAAGATGGAAAGATAAGGGGAAGATGATCCAATATTGCTTGCTTAGAGGCTGCACAAAGATGAATGCATAATGACTTAAAGGAGAACTAACCCGTAAACATCAATATGGGTACAAATGCCATATTTTATATACTGAACTTACTGCACAAAATGTCATCATCGCAATAGCAGAAATGATTCAGGTCTTTACAGTTGTCACAGGGGGTCACCATCTTGTAAAGTGTCTGCGACACTCACATGCTCAGTGTTTTTGTCGGGGCAGCTGTTGAGAAGTCAAACTAGGTCATTACAAAATATTAAGCAGAAAATGAGTGTTGTCTCTCACGTAAGCTAATGCTACAGGGATGTTTATTAAATTCTGTTAAGAGTTGCACTAATTTCAGAGCTGCCATGTAGTAATTATCTGTATTAATTACTAATAACCCTTGTATTCTGACATTTATATTCTGCATGTAGGGTATATTGTGTGTTGTCTCTAAGCTCAGGTAACTGACAGCACAGAGCATATACAGTGAATTAGCAGAAAAGGAGATAGAGAGCTACTGGGGCATCTTTGGAGACATAGATCTTCAGCGCTAAAGACCTGTGTTTACCTTGGGCTGGTACAGAAGCTCAAAACATTATGTGCAACATTTCTAGCCAACTTCTTTAGTTAAGCTTTAGTTAGGCCTTAGTTCTCCTTTACGTCTGTGATATTACAGCTGTTGTTAATACAGCATCTATCCAAAAGAATTTATTTCTTATTAAGTAAAATATATCACACACACTCACATATATATATACTGTATATATATATAGCATATGTAGCTTTCGTTCTCTTGTGCATGCTTACAATTCAAATTTAACATGATATTGGGTGTAAACTGCTAATTAAAGAAGCACAATGTGGGTATTTGTTGTAGTTTCTATATCATGTTTTGCTTATCATGGTTTATATAAGATACATACATATCTTTTCGTGTATATGTCAAATAAACAATTCCTTTTCACAGATTTTGGAGTCTTTATTTGTAATAGCAGATTATAAATGTGTTGTCTAGGTAAAGCTATAATTCATATATAATATACAAGAACCATTATATATATATATATATATATATATATATAGCCCAAAATATATCCCTATGAATGGTACTTAGCAATGTCTTACTGTATTTATACAGGTATGGGACCAGTTATCCAGAATGCTCGGGACCTGGGGTTTTCCGGAATAAGGGGTCTTTCCGGAATTCGGATCTCCTACCTTAAGTCTACTAAAAAAATTATTTAGTAATTAAACCCATTAGGGTTGTTTTGCCTCCAATAAGGGTTAATGATACCTTAGTTGGGATCAAGTACAAGCTACTGTTTTATTAATACAGAGAAAAAGGAAACCATTTTTTAAAATGTGAATTAATTGATTTCAGTGGAGTCTATGGGAGATGGCTTTTCTGTAATTCGGAACTTTTTGGATAATGGGTTTCCGGATAAGGGGTCCAATACCTGTGTGTGTAATATATATATATATATATATATATATATATATATATATATGTAAATTTTATATATATATATATATATATATATATATATATATATAGATATATATAGATATCTTAATCTATCTTCTGTTGAATTGTCGCCATTACAATTAAAGGTTTTGGAACGAGGTCTAAACTTTTGTCCTACATCACAATTTGATTCTTTTCAGTTAAAGGTGGACTTATATCGTTTCTTCCTCACCTTGAGGTTTTCCCAGTGTATGTATATATATATATAATTGGTGGTTAGTTATGAAAAGTGATGTATACCTGTTTTAATATGATGGTATGATGTCACCTCAGAGTTTCAGAACAAGAACGAATTACTAAACAGCTGCAGTCTATTTATTATAGATGTTCACTGCCAACTGCTCTGCTTTCTATGCAGAAGACTGCATGGGTTTCTACTCATCCAGCCTTCACTTCACCCAAGTACATACCTTGCCCTCATCAGTTCCTAGGGTTGTAAAGGAAAGCCTGGAGCTATAAGTGCAGGGGCTGCATGACAAGGGATCCTAATAACCAGCAGCCAGATTACACTGGTTTATGTTTAGAGATAGGCAGAACTAGGTTCAACTGTGATTTGGTGAGAAGGAAAGAGTTAAGGCAGGAGAAAGATGGCCTGGGGGCGGAGAAAGAGAGGGATGTGATATCAGAAAAAGAAGCACTCACTTCCTTATCTTCTGAGCAGATAGAAACATCCCACCCTCCCCCTTTTTTCTTCTTTTTGTTTTCATAATATCTATTAATAACTGAATGTGGATGTTTTCCCGAATGCATTGTTATATTGTGCTTTCTGTATCTACGGTATTAACTTGAGAGTCAGCATTGTATTTAATTGATGTTAACAAGTGATGTTAACAATTGCTTGATCCAGGGAATGTTTCCAATCACTAAGGGGGTCAGGAAGGATGTTTTTCCCTCTTGAAGCATAAATGGCACCAGCTTCCAGTTGGGTTTTTTGCCTTCCTCTGGAACAAAACAGTGGATATATGATGAAATATTTTAAGTTTTATATGTCACAGCAGCGGTAGGACCTTGCCAGAGTACTGCACAGGTAATTTTAGCAGAAGGAGAAAGGAGGTTCTCTCCTGTGACTACACGGTGGATTGATAGATACAGACGCTACTACTGCTTGTGCTAGGTGACAGCCTGCTTGGATTTACTATCATCAAGACACTGCAGATCCAGGACCGGCAGCAGGGCTGCTCATGGTTGGTAATGCAGCTCCTGCTGGTAGCAGCGTTTGGGGCCATCATCTCTGTAGGTAGAGGCAGTCTAATACTCATTCAAGTCTTCAGCGAGGAACGGCAGAACATAGTAGCAACCTCTTATGGAATTATGGCTTAAGAACATTGCCTTGGGTTAGGCTGGCAAGGTTCTATTTATTTGATAAAATGTGAATAAATGCTGTGGCCATTTTCTCCACCTCCTGTCATTTCATTAAGGTATGTATTGAGGGCAGCAGTTTGTGAGGCAATATATTTTGTTTTTAAGGCTGCATATACAATCCCACAAAATTATTTTTATCAATTCATTACTTTGAAACACTTTATTTCACTTATACAGTGGAACAGAAAAAACCTGAATCAGTTTCAGTTAAGGAATACCATTACAGACAAGGATACAAAACTTTTTCAAAATGTCCAATCCTTAGATTGCAAATTCATTTTAGGCATAATTATATTCTACAATATTGGGACCCATTATCCAGAATGCTTGGGACCTGGTGTTTTCCGGATAAGGGAAACATGAAAAAATGAAAGTGTATAAAAGTAACTAAAATATAATGTGCTGCTGCCCTGCACTGGTAAAAGTTGTGTGTTTACTTCAGAAAGTCTACTATAATTTATATAAATAAACTGCTATGTAGCCATGGAGGCAGCCATTCAAAGGAGAAAAGGCACAGGCACATAGCAGATAACACACTATTGTATTCTACAGAACTTATCTGTTATCTGCTATGTAACCTGTGCCTTTTCTCCTTTTTTCCAGCTTGAATGGCTGCCCCCGTGGCTACACAGCAGCTTATTATATAACTTATAGTAGTGTTACTGTAGCAAACACACCAGTTTTACCGATGCAGGGCAACAGTGCATTATATTTTTATTACTTTAAAGCTCTTTCATTTTTTGGTGTTACTGTTCCTTTAAGTGTACTAAAATATTATTTAAACATAAAACAAACCCAATAGGAGTATTTTGCTTCCAATAAGGATTAAATGTATCTTAATTAGGATCCTGTTTTATTATTACATAGAAAAAGGAAATAATCTGTAAAAATATGAATTATTTGCTTATAATAGAGTTTATGGGAGATGGCCTTCCAGTAATTCAGAACTTTTTGGATAACGGGTTTCCGGATAATGGATGCCATACCTGTATTTTGTTACTTTCTTCAAATGTATACATTCAAATATAACAGGAATTGCAAACACATAAATATAAATATATGGTGGATTCAAGGTGTCAATGAGGTCTTGTCTTCTTTCACCATCTCTGCTTATTTCCATCTTCCTCCAACAATTCCTTTGCCTGATCTAGGACCTTTGGAGCTGTGGGATGCAAAAGAAAATAAGCACTGCTAAAACACTGTGTGCTATTAACTGTGCGCTCAAGCTAATGGAGAATTACAGAGCTGTTTTCTACAAACTTTAAAACTTAGTTTCAAAATGTTTAATCTTTTTTATGAAATCCACTCCTCTATGCCATCAGTTATATCTAGTATAAATAAATTTAAAGCAACTGGACTGGTTTAGTAATCATTGAAGACGTTTCACTACTCATCCGAGCAGCTTCTTCAGTTCAACTGACTGGTATGGGAAGTCCTCAGCATATATACTCTTCCACTAATCCAATCACAATGGCACTATGTAACTCTTCAGAAAGGTGACATCTGAAACTCACAGAGGTGTGAATGCTGTGGAGTTACTTTGAAAGGATTACCAAAGTATCATGCAACTCTTCAAACAGGTGTTACTTTTTGGAGTTGCATGAATGGATATGTGAAGAGTTCTGAAACTGCCGGGGTACAGATGTTAGAACAGCATTGTATGTAGCAGACAGATGGTGTCGAAGTCCCCCGCCTCTGTTAAGGGATGGTTTCTCCACTTTGACATGAATGGCCTCTTTTACACCTCTTTCAAACCAGCGGAAAGTGTGACAACTGATACAGAGTCCAAGGACAAGGAATGTAAACATCTCAGAGGAGCACTGAAAGCTTGTGGCTACCCAGACTGGGCCTTTGTCAAAACAGGAGCAACTAAGCCCAACAGGAACACCAAAAGGAATAACCGTCCTGAGGCAGAGAGAAGGCGCAATATAGTCATCCCATATGTAGCAGGAGTGTCGGAGAAACTCAGGAGAATTTTCAACAAACACCACATCCCTGTGTTTTTCAAACCTAGCAACACACTGAGACAAAAACTTGTACACCCAAAGGATCCAACACCAAAGGAAAAACAAAGCAATGTTGTATACGCAGTACAGTGTAGCGAGGAGTGCACGACCTTTACATTGGTGAGACAAAGCAACTGCTCTCCAAGCGAATGGCTCAGCATAGGAGGGCGAACACTACAGGCCAGGACTCTGCTGTATTTCTACACCTAAAAGAACACTCCTTTGAAAACAGCAATGTCCAAATTTTGGACAAAGAAGGCCGCTGGTTTGAAAGAGGTGTAAAAGAGGCCATTCATGTCAAAGTGGAGAAACCATCCTTTAACAGAGGCGGGGGACTTCGACACCATCTGTCTGCTACATACAATGCTGTTCAAACATCTGTACCCCGGCAGTTTCAGAACTCTTCACATATCCATTCATGCAACTCCAAAAAGTAACACCTGTTTGAAGAGTTGCATGATACTTTGGTAATCCTTTCAAAGTAACTCCACAGCATTCACACCTCTGTGAGTTTCAGATGTCACCTTTCTGAAGAGTTACAAAGTGCCATTGTGATTGGATTAGTGGAAGAGTACATATGCTGAGGACTTCCCATACCAGTCAGTTGAACTGAAGAAGCTGCTCGGATGAGTAGTGAAACGTCTTCAATGATTACTAAACAAGTCCAGTTGCTTTAAATTTATTTATACTAGATATACCATGACCTGGATGAATTAAAATCTTCATAGACATATGCCATCAGTTATAACTATGGCCGTATGCTTTGTTCAATGCCTATTTGTTTAAAAGCCAGTGTTTTAATCTTACTCTGCCACACATTGCCTGGTGAAGGGCATGAGGTAAATAAAGGCCTCTCTGTGGGAGAATGGAAAATAGGTGGTCAATCCTGTATCTGGGTTCTTCATACAAGTAGAGGCTCCATCAAGCCGTCCCAAATTTATGAATAAGTAACACATTTCACTTATGCATTGCACAGAATGTTTTGGAAAAATTTGTGCATGTTTATATGTTTACTAGAATGCATAAAGGCTCGTTATGAGCCAAAAATACAGTTGCAGTTGTGCAAGTTTGCATTAAAGGCAACTCATTGACTTCCGCCTGTTGATGTAGCGGCATCAAAGTGTCCCAAGTCAATTGCCACAGCAAACTTTAGTGCCTAAAGACTTGGCAGCAGATGATGTTTTCATGCCAAAACCAACCTTTCAGTGCAATTAGCGCTATAGCTCATGCTCAACTTTTTTTTTAATGCATTGGCCACAATTGTGTCAGGCACATCACTCCTTCGAGGCCACAATAACACTGATATTGATCATTGATAGTGATGTGCGGGTCGACCTGCAACCCCCGGGCCAGGTGGGTTAGGATTGAAATTGGGGTTACAATGCTCATTTAAGTTGGGTGTGAGCCAGACTGGGGAAGTACATTCTTCCTCTGCTCTTGAAGTTTCTCTGTCTTAAAACCTAAGGCATGTGTAGATGTAGTGTACAGAGTGAAAAAAACACAGGTATCAGTTGGGTGCAGGTTATACAATGCGGCTTAGGGTTGAGTGCGGCTTAGGGTCAGGTGTGGGTTAAGTTCTTCCTGACTTGTACATCACTAACTGATATTATGGGGAAAATGCTGAATTTAAAACTTGCACTCAAAATTGCACTTTGCAAACTGCGCTTGAGTCCTTTTGCCTTCAAAAATAAGCCTTATTGTAGTGTGCTATAAACGACATGAATATCCGTGATCCTTTTAATGGCCATATGTGTTACTGTTATTACACAATAAGCATGGTTAACTTACCTTTTACTGCACCAGAGTTATGAGAAGGGAATAGAAGAGGGAAAAAAAAATATTAAAAAGGAAAAAAATGATCTTATGGAAAAGAAAGAAATGGCATGAAAAAGTATTATAGGTGCAGTATATAATGGGATCATATACAAAAATAACACAATATTTTACTTATATTTTAGTAGAATTACACTATGCAGACTATGTAGACTTCCAGAAAATCATTTTTTCAGTAACACTACAACATTAATATTATATTGAAATTACACAGTAAGTATGGTAAACTCACCTCTTACTGCATCACAATTATGAGAATTGAATGGAAAAGAAAAAGAAAACATTATTACAAAGTAAAGAAGTATTTATATTTTTAAATAAAAACAATGAGTTTAGGGAAAAGAAAGAACTGGTATGAAAGTGTATTGTACAATGAGGTACAGTATGTTTAAGTGCTAAAATAACAGTCAAATTAGAGACAATAAAAGATATCATAGCATAATTTAGCAAATTGCTAATTTTAACAGACATTTCCAGGAATTGGTCAATGGGTTTGGATGTTTGGATAGTTATTTTAAAATTCTCAAAACTGTTAAGAGCTCAACTTGTGCTTTTCCCTATAGAGAGTTTTACCTAAAACCACTTTCATTAAAGTTACTTGAGTGTTACTTCCATATAGTTGCTTCCTGCCTTTAATTCTGAATAATTCCTATTGACGCAGGGGAACTCTGGAGCTTGGTGTTATTTACGCAAGAGCATCAGTTAGTTTCAGAATTATTTATTGCGAGTTGCAAGTTTTTAGGATAACTGCATAATCTGTGTGCCAATTAACACACTAATGAATAGTTTATATAAAATAGTATTTATTAGCAATTTATGAATGTATTATTAAATTTAATTATGACCAATTAAGTAATATCGGGAATCAATGATATGAATTATTCTTAATTCATTCACTAATAATACATTTATAAGTATCATTCATCCCAAGTGCAATCACTAATTTTTGCTACTTACGTTGAAAAAGGACTTTATATTTTTCCCACTCTACATTTTCCGGCTTTGTTTCACATTTCTCAGGGTGTTGAGAAAAATTAGCTTAAGATTAACTTAATGCTCCCCACTATGTAGTTTGTGGACATTGCAGCAACAACGAAAAAAAATTAGCAACAATTTTGTTTTTCTGAAGTAGTTAATATTTACTGTCTATCACACCTTAGTAAACACATGCCTTAGTGCTTACAGATAAGAAATCTTGAGACTTGCATTGCAGTTGCAACTGGGACCAGCAGTAAGGGCAAGGCAGGTTGAAGATGTCCATAAAAACATGAGGGGTTTGGCCTTTTTTGTACTGTGGCCATGACCTGCCTAACTGCTAACTGATCCAGAAGAAGGCAAAAAAAAACAAAAAAAACAGCTACTGAAGCCTCTCTAAATTGACCTGATGTTTTTTTTCAACCAACTTACAATATAACTACAGTATATAACATATTATTGCCTCAGAGGGGAAAAAAATCCTTTCTGACTCCAAGATGGCAATCCAAACTGTAAAGTTTGGGCCCACACCTTCCTTGAAGTTATCTAATGTATCAGCCAGTAGGACTGGTAAAAGAATTCCACAATAAAACAATAAGTTTACTTTCACTGAGCAAAATTAGCAAATTGTTACATAGTTACATAGTTACATATGATTGAAAAAAGACCAAAGTCCATCAAGTTCAACCCTTCTAAGTAAACCCAGCACATACAAACCTATACTTACCAATCTATACACTCACATACATAAACTATATATACAAACATTAATACTAACTGTAGATATTAGTATCACAATAGCCTTGGATACTATGCTTGTTTAAGAACTCACCGAGGCCCCTCTTAAAGGCATTAACAGAATCTGCCATTACAACATTACTAGGGAGGACAATCCACAACCTCACTGCCCTCACCGTGAAAAACCACTTACGCTGCTTCAAATGGAAACTCCGTTCCATCTAAAGAGGTGGCCTCTGGTGCGTTGATCGTTTTTATGGTAAAAAAGAACATTCGCAGGCTGTCAAAACCGCTTTATGGATGGAGCTTTGTCTGTCTTATTATAGTGAATTTGGAGCATGGAAAACCATGAACATGAAGAATTAATCAGTTTATTGAAAGGGTTGTCGTTTTACAAATACTTACAGCTTTTGATGATCCGAAACTCGATTTCGCAGAACATTAATCTGAAAGAGAATGTCATTTAATTTACTAAACTTCAGGTAAAATAAATCTAATAACACTTACTAATACATATGGTACTTATTCTTTTACCTGTAGGTAGGATCCATCACCCAAATAAGCATCTGCATGGCTAAATTCCCCTAAGTGATGCATACATTCAAACCAAAATTATAGTGTTCTGTGGAAATGGATGCTGAGGTCAACTTTATCCCCAAAATCAATGCCCTTGCACCTAATAGAGCACTATGAGAGCCACAGAAATAGACCATTTTACAACTATATCCATTTAAAGTTTTTTTCTTCTGCTCTTTAGACACAACGCATTATCAGAATATAGCCACAAGTGACCCTAAAATTTCAAAATGTTTTATAAAGATGAAGATTGATCAGTGGGTCAGGAAAAACTCAACCCACACCTGACTCTAATTCGCACTCAACCCTAACCTGCAAGATGTTGCCTTTGTAGGACCCGCACCCAACCCGGACCTGTGGGTTTTCATTCTGTACATTACATCTGCACTTGCCTTAGGTTTCAAGACAGGGAAACTATAGGCACAGAGGAAGAGTGTAATTCCCCAGTTTTACCTACACCCAACCCAAATGCGCAATTGTCACCCCATTTTTAATCCTAACCCACCTGGCCTAAAGGTAAGCCTGTGGGTTGCAGGTCAATATCAGTGTCATTGTGTCATTAAGGGTGTGCCTGACACAATTGTGGCAAATGCATTAAAAAACAAACCAACCACAGTTGAGCATGAGCTATGGCGCTAATTGCACTGAAAGGTTGGTTTTGCCATGCAAATTACATCTGCTGCCAAGTCTTTAGGTATATATGATATATAGTTTATATATGTGAGTGAATAGATAGGTCTGTATAAGTATCCGTGTATATATACTGTGTTTTTTTAACATAACTGCTTAATGACATAACATTAGTTTAACAAAATGACTCACCTCATATTTCTGTTTCTTAAATGTAGCCTGATGATCATATTTTTCTGCTTCCAACTCATAGATTCTGTTAAAGAGATGTTGAGCTTCTGTCCTAAACACATATAAGCACACAAATTATTATGTTTTAGGGTTAAATATAATCATGTCTTCTATATAGTATATTAGATACATGATAGATTATATCTAAGCTTTTAGATAAAGTTCTCAGGCCAATCATTTGGTGATACATCTCTGCAGCCACAGTATCAAAGGTATGCCGTAGGTATGATATGGGAAGGGACTTTCAGCCTAATCATTTTATCTCTTTGTAAACATTGATAACAGAAACATTAAAATAGGATTGGTTAATGGCAAAGGGATTTAAGATGATGGCTCAAAGAGAGATTAGTCACCCGTGGTTTAATCTCTTCTTTAGCGGGCCACTAATCTCCTCGGCAATAAAGTGAATCACCAGTGGAAAAGCATATGCTTTACTTTGTCTTCCGAATTTGTTGGCGAAAAATCTGGCCCTGGAAACAGGGCAGGATATACCTGCAGTGCGCCTCTTGGCCGTTTGCACCCTGCCCCCCCCACGCACTCGCACACTCCCCCACCCCCTCACCCACATGTTCTCTCCTCCAGTGCTCGCACCCCCTATGCTAGCACCACCTTCTTTACTGATTGGCTGAACTGAGGACTGGGTGGTTGGGAGATTTAAACAGCTGTCAGAAAACTCCCCTCCAGTCCTTAGTGCAGATGTGGCCAGCTGGCGACATGCCGCCCCTTTATCTTTGCCACCCAAGGCCCAAGCCTTTCTGGCCTGCCCACATGTCCGGGCCTGAGTGGAAAGACATTTTGGGGAAATTAATCGCCCGCGGTATTAACCCACAGGCAATAAATCTCCTTGTGGGCCATCAGCCTTAGGGCAGTGGCAGACGGGCGACTGATCTCCCCAAAATGCCATCCCACCGTGTTATTGCATATGCGCTGTTTCAGTTTGCCGAAGTCACCTGAAGTTACCTTTGAAAGAAACTTAATTTCTGGCGAAATATGGTATATAATAGTTTTTAAGGAGCTGCTCCGTAATATGAGATCACAGCTGGTATAATGTTCATTAACCTTAAAGTTCTTAAGTGCTTTCTGAACTTTACAAAGAGGTCCTTAGTTGTTCATATATTCTCCATGGCCAGATTATTTATTGCACAGAAATGGAAACAAGAGGAGTTGCCAGAGTTATCTGTAATTTTTTTTTACATTAATTTCCTTAATTACTCAAGAATGTTTAAATATATTGAAGGTAAGAACTGTGGTGGTCATAAGAAATATTACCAAAATGGGATGTATGGATTAAAAGTAGCTATGTGGAACAGCCCATGAATTCTAGGGAAAACCATTGATTTGAGGGATATAAATACATGGCTTTGTGCTTGAAATTGCACACTGCGTCAAGGAAAGTGAATGTGCCCTACTGTTCTTTGATTTTTACAAAAACTTTAAATGTTCACAGTATCCCAAATTATTACTTATTTATATATGTGTATATCTGACATTGTAATGAAATTCAGTTACATACAGTTATTTCACATTAGAACAAAAAAGCTATTGCTGTTTGTATTTTAAAATATCGCACTATACCTCAGTTTGTCTTCATTCATGTTCCCAATATTTAGTGGGGTTTTTCTTTCTGTTAGAATCATTTTTTTCTTTTCTCTTTCTGTTTGTTTCTTCCCTACTTTTCTTTCTGTCTGAAATAAGTTTAAATACTTCAGCACGTTAGCTCCTACAAGAGCACATTTACAATAAGATTTGACAAAAATTATGTGATGTACAAGATTAGAAAGTGTTAAGCTGACTCTTACCAAGCCTTAGAGGTATATTGTGCATCCTTAGTAACATTTATATTATTTCTAAGCTCTACAAAAACATGAGTTATCCTACCAATTTTAATATATAATTAAAAAAAAAATATGGACAAAGCCCAGTGTTACAAAATCCCCAAATTTTGTTAACTTTAGAAAGATTTGCGAAACTGTGGAAAATTCGCAAAACGCAGAAATTATCGTGCATCAACAAAAATGTTTAAACGCTGCAAAAAATGATGCACGCAACAATGTTTTGTGTGTCATTTTTTTGGACACACACAACAAATGTTTTTGACACGCACAGCTTTTTTTTGTCACATGGCAAATTTTTCTGCAGCAAATTGTTGCGCCCAATGGCAAAACGTGGAAATTTGCCGCAAATTCATACCTAGCAAAAAATTTTGCTTATCAGTACTGGGGGACCAGTTTACTACTGCTGGCTCTAACTAATGTCCTCTCTGTATTCAATATTATCAAGGGAAGCATTTATCTAAAGTATGTGAGAAGTGATTGTTTTCTGTGCCATTTAAAGAACCATCAAATAGACTGCGTGTGATTAAGCTAATAAACAGTTACCCATTGTTTTAAGAACCACTGGTACACAAGGTATTGAGAAATCTGCTGTGTTTGTATGTGGTATGTTTATGTGATAAAATGAGGGTAAATGTTAGGCACCCCCCAGTGGTTGTATTAACATACCTGATACCCCAGGCCGGTGCAGTTTTCGGCTAACAGGAGCACCGTCCGCGGTATCAAGTGACTGCAATCACTGGGGGGGGGGGGGGTGCCTAACATTTTGTCATCCCCCAGTGATTAGCCCTTGGTCCCGCTCCTTTATAGGAGAACTAAACCTTAAAAATGAATATGGCTAGATATGCTATATATTATATACTAAATGTATTTCACCAGCCTAAAGGTTTGGCTTGTCTATAGTAACGATTCAGTACTTCTCAAAAGTTGTCACAGGGGGTCAGCAAACTGTAATCTGTTAAGTGTCTGCAAAACTCTCATGCTCTGAGCAGCTGTTTAGAAGATAAGCTTAGGAGTTGTGGCAAATTATCAAGCAGGAAATAAAGTTTGTCTGTCATAGAGGGTGATGCTACGGGACTGATTTTTAAGTTCTGATACTAAATGCACTAGTTTCTGAGCTGAGATGCACTAATAATCTCTATTATTTACTAATCAGCATTATATTGTGACATTTATATTCTATATGTACAGTACATTGTGCATGAGTCCTGAAGCTCAGTAACTGAAAACAGCACAGAGCATGTGCATGTAATCAGCAAAAAGGAAAATGGAGGGTGGTACAGCGGTTTCAGAGGCACAAATGTTCACTGCTAAAAGAGCTGGGCCCTGGGCTGGTACAGAAGCCCAAAACATAATGTACAGTATTCATAGCCTACTTCTTAAGTTAAGCTTTAGTTTTCCTTTAACCCCTCCTCTATTTTACATTGAAAGAGTATGATATAATAACAGGAGTTGCATGAAGTTGTGACTCACCAGGCCGGGATGTAAAGTAATGTCCTTTGTTCAAAGGTAATACAGAATAAATAACCAAATAAAAGCACCAGTGAACAAGTATAATTTTAGTATTTATCCTGAAATACAAAAATCAGGACCATCATCATCAGTTCTGATTTGTTGTCAGGATCTGTAGAGAATTGAACTTTGGACTATGTGCTAAACTGGGACTGCATTAACCCACTGGGCCACAGGAGTTTCTTTGAGCAGTGTTTGGTCAGTTGCAGTGATGTGCATCCAGCATCTCTACCTGTTTCCCTCTTGTCTCCACCCATCTTGTTAATCACATGTGTTGCTAGTGTAGGGATCCATAGGGTTAACTAGTCCCTATGGCTTTAAACCCTGCAGCTTCCTGGTTTTGTGCTGTTACTGGGCAAAGACCTATGTGTCAGTTTTGAGTTGCATGTGTGTGTTTATTGGTTAACAGGGAGACCACACCCTTGGGACACAGATATAGTGTTTAGCAGGGGGTGGGTCTGCCTCTTTGGCTGCCTTTGCTCACAGGGGAAGGAGCACTGTGCTGGAGGCAAGGAACTAGGCCCCAGTAAAGCCGTTGCCCCAGAGTGTGGTCATCCACTCTGGTGGATCGGGGACAGGGACCCCGTGAATGAGGACCAATTAGATAGCAAGTTTTGTGGAGCACTTTCTATGAGAGTGAGATAGTGAGGGAAGAAAGCACGAGCAGTTTGGCTCAGAGGAAAGTAGCTGTGAGAGTACCCTTCCAGACAGGCACTGTTGCCTCAGTGTAGGGCCACGGTTTAGACATAGGAGGCAGGTAGTCTGTGAACCCTGATCCAGAGTTGCCGTGGGGCCTGAGGAGTGTGGTATCCAGCTGACTGTTCCAGAGAGGGGGTGTACACCATCTCTGTGCTGTCCTCAGAGAAATGCTATGCTAACTAATGTGTGTGAGTATATTGCATAACCCTGCAAGTTGCTTGTCGCTGAAAATAAACCAGTTCTACTGTTCAACTGCAAGAACCTTCTGGCGCCCATTTGTTATTCTGCACTGCACACAGCTACAGTGGGTTGTAGTTTCACTACACCATAGCTCAGTTTGGTTACTTCCACATAGCGAAGGCCCATCCTGAAGGACTGAGTCGTGTGTACCCCATGCTCTTGAACTATCTAGTTGTGCTGTTGGCTTGGTTATAGCCAAGAAAGGGTTACACTAGTCTAGAAATTAGGGGCCTTTATAAACCTGTTCCTTACAGATCCCAGTTACTTGATCATTGTTGCTTCTGAGCCTGATCTAGCCTGTTTTCTGTGATTCCTGGTTTTCAAGTTACCTGCCTGGTTCCTTGCACACGTTCTCCTGTCCCCACCTGGTCTTCTGTGGATTCCCATGTTTGACTTCTGACTTGTTTTACTTAACCTTGCTTGCCTGCTGCCGTCCACTGACCTCAGCCTGCCTTATAGACCTTTCCAGTCTTCTGCCAGCCCTGACCATTTTGCCTGTTACCGGACTCCGCTTTATATACTGTTTGCCTCACCACTGGCCTGTATTTCAACTCGTTTTTGTTCTGCTTTTTCATCTGTTTTGTTACTTCTCTCATTAAATCAGTCTTCACCTTCATTATGGCTTTTGGTTACTATGCAGTTCCAAGGGTTATTCAGCACATAAGCTCCTACCTGCTGGTCACTCACCCATGGCCAGACCTGACATTTGTACAGATTGTCTAAGCTAGGTGTATGTTAAAGACAACTGGACACCCTGTTATATGGACAGAAATGCTGTTACCTAGGAAGCAGTACTGAACTGATGTGATTATAATCCTCAAGAAATATGAAACTGGGCCACCTCTGCTAAACTGAAGCATTGTACAGAAAACTACATTTGCTATGCAGCGCACTGTAGAAGACCACAGTAAGAATAATGGGTGGCCAAAACGTATAAAGTATAACTTGCTTGATAACAATCCTGACAATGCTGATGAAAAATATAGCAAAAATAAAAAAGAGAATAATAAAATACCTTTTGAAGGTAGCCTCCAAAGTGAAGCATGTTGGAAAAGGCTTTCTTTTTTCTGACATCATCCTCAGCTCTCTTTCTGTTTTCCTCTTCTTCTTTGCGTGCACGTTCTTCCTTGAAAAGCAAAAAAGAAATATTGATGATTACAAAATATTTACTGTAATATTTACTGTTATGACAGATTAAACTAGATTATGCTATATTACTATAAATTATGTAAGGTAAGAAAGGCAGACCGCTCTTGAAATTCACTGTACTTTTAAACAGGCTTCAAATAATATAGTAAAAATTTTCAACAGTTTGTTGCAGATTGCAGAACCAAATAGGAATACTTTCTAGTATGTGAAGCAGAGTAGCAGAGATTCTACTAGTGGCTTCAGCCTGCAGATTTCCGTGTGGCTAGTAATTATGGACTGAATTCACAGTTGGAAGTATTATAGAGTTTAGACCATAATAATGCTGTCACACAATCTGAACAAAATGCCATGCAATCTAGAAATCATGACCAGCCTTTAAGAAGTTGCATAGATGGCAAAACTTATGCAATTTAAAGTTTATATTAGCCTAAAATGAGCTGTTTAGAAGCAGAATAAGGAGAGGTCACTGTTGTATCACAGCTACTTTTGGTAAGACTCTATCAATACCGGTAAGTTTCAGGTCCTTACTGTTGTGGATATGCCTAGGGTAATTACTCCACTGCCACTTATTACTAGAATTTCTTACTGCTTTCTTGCTAATTACTGAGATTTCTTGCCACAAGCTTTTGACATAGATCCTACAACAGATGATAGTTTGTATTGGCCAAAAAAGGGTCAATAGTTTTGTTGTGCGTTATAATAGATAGGAAGCCCTGAAGCTATAAACGCAGGGGCTGCATGACAAGGGATCCGAATGACCAGCAGCCAGATTACACTGGTTTATGTTTAAAGATTGGAAAAATCAGATGCAGCTGTGTTTGGGTGAGAAGCAATAAGTTAAGGAGGGGGAAAGCTGGGCTGGGGGGTGGAGAAGGATAGGGATGTGATGTCACAAGAGAAGGAGTTCACTTCCTATCTTCTGAACAGGTAGAAACATCCCACCCACCCTCCCTTTTTGCATACTTTGTAAAATGCCAGGATATTGTCTTCTTTATGCTCTCATATTATCTATTAATAACAGAATGTGAATGTTTTCCTATATGCACTGTTACATTGTGGTTTCGGTAACACTATACAGTATGAATGTGAGAGTCTGCATGGTATTATTTATGTTAAATGAAAGTCAAATCCTTGATCCCAGGGAATTTTCCGATCGCCAGGTGGGGTCAGGGAAGGAATTTTTTCCCTCTTGAGGCATAATTGGCACAGGCTTCAGGCTGGGATCAAAACAGTGGATATATGTTAATGTATTTATAAGTTGTATCTGTCACAGCAGCGGTAGGACCTTGCCAGAGTACTGCACAGGAAATTTTAGAGGAGGGAGAAAGGAGGTTCTCTCCTTTGACTGCATGGTGGGTTGATTGATACAGACGCTACTACTGCTTGTGCTAGGTGACAGCTTACTTGGATTTCCTATCATCGAGGCACTGCAGATTCAGGACCGGCAGCAGGGCTGCTGAACTTCTCTCATGGTGGGAGATGCAGCTCCTGCTGGTAGCAGAATTTGGGGCCATCCTCTCTGTAGGTAGAGGCAGCCTAATACTCAGTGGTGGATATAATGGCATAGTGCTGATCTCAAGTCTTCAGTAAGGAACAGCAGAGCATAGTAGCAAATCTCTTATGGAATTCTGGCTTTGAATATTGCCTTGGGGTGAGGCTGGCAAGGTCCTATTTATTTCATAAAATGTAAATAAATGCTGTGGTGTTTTATTAATGTATGTAACAATGGGGTTCAGAGGGATGGCTGAAGGTGAAGGGCAATTGAGGAGTCCCCTTGTCAATATTATACTGCTACTCTTATAAGCCTGTGGGGCATACCAGGTACTTACTGCAACTCTAGCTTGTCTCTCTTTTTCCCTCTCATTTCGAATCCTCAGCTGTTCGGCTCGTTCAGCTCGTCTCTTCTCCTAGAATAATAAAAATAATACATAAAAGCTAAAAAAATAAACCAATATATTTTTATCTTTGTTTCAGTTTTTTTTATTCAGAATGTATAATTATTTAGTTACTTTATTATCACAAGCTTCTATTAAAGGGGCAGTATATCCATTTATTTAACACGAGGAGCTCATTTTCAGCTTGTACAGAGCAACAATATGAAACATTGTCAGCAGAGCAATTCCTTTGAACTAGGCACAATTCTTTAGTGTAGTGGCCATTTAGGATGGCTACATAAAGGCAAATTTCTTGGATATTATACAGTTTGTTGATACTGAGGGCTACATAGTATTGATCTGATTTATTACTTTTTTTAGACATAGGTTATCCAGGGTTTTCTATTTTGACTGACCTTATCAAGCACCAGTTTGACTGACCAACATACATATAAGGCTGGCTTATACATTGACTGACAATTACATTTGAGTTAAAATTGATAATGTTAAAGGACAAGTAAACCAAGAATATAATTTGTAATGGTTTTTGAGTTATTTGTATATATAACTGCTTTTAAATGCCGTGTGTGTCTGTCCTTTTCTATTTCCTGCCCTGGTGGCTCCAACTCTTGAAACAATCTAATACAAGCCAGCAGATTGACAGGCCTGTCTTGCTGGAGGAAACTGACCGTTTTAACATTGTTTAAAAAGAAACAACCAGGAGTTTAGCAAATGCTGCAAACTTTTTTAATAAATTCATATTGGAAAGTTGCTTAGAATTATGTTTTCTTTTATTAGGCAAAAATGTATTTTTGGGATTGACATGTCCTTTAATAATAATAATAATGAACTGAATTCTACATTTGCCAGTTAATGGTCACCTCAGTTTATAAAGAACTAGAAAAAGTTTTAAAATCTGACAGTATAATAAACAGATCAATGTCATACAGTTTTCTTCACATGTATGGCTTATATGATCATCTTATATGATGACCAAAAAATGGGTAACATAGACACACGACCATAAACTCTAATAGTCACATCTACAGCAATAGTATAGTGCCCATTATGTCTTATTCTATAATACTTTGTTCATGACTAGTGATGAGCAAATTTTTTTTTGCTCTTTGTTTAAGGGTGAAGACACACAGAGCTCTAGTAGCAGCTGCTTATAATGGCTACAGAAATAGACAATGCTGATCTTTTACTGAGAATTGTCTCTATGTGTGTTTTAGCAGAGCCAATTCTCAGTATTGTCTATGGCAGGGTATTAGTTTAGTAGCCGTAACAAGCAGCTGCTACTAAGTCGCTCTATGTGTCTTCACCATAAAAGGATAACAGGCTGTAGCTGGGGGAAGGGAGTGGTATATTTATAAAGAGGCTTTTCAGTGGATTGCTTATTTGTTTGACTGCTCCTTTGGATCAGGAAGTAATAAGGCATTAGTTTCATTTTCAAATGTTGCCCTAGTTAAAGCAAAAATTAAAAAAAAACAATACATATTTTCTAATTAAAATAATAGGCAAAAGTATGCTCCATACAAACCCTATTCATCAAACCAATGTTGAAAAGAGGGAATATTGTCCCTCCACCCAAAAAATGTTTCTTGTAAAAAAAAGAAAATGTAATTGGTTAAAATGGTTTTACATTGTTATTTAATGATTGCTATTAAAAGCAGTATCTGTCTTGCTTATTTCCACTCTCTGCACTACTAACTCTTGACTCCTCAACAAACAATGCATTAAAGTTGTTTAACTGGAGGAGACCTGGCTTCTGCTACACAAGAGTCAAATCCAGCAATGCAGAAATGGATTAACAAATTAAGGTTTCAGTTTTAATTACCATTACAAGTACAACATTTTACTCAATGTATAGTATACTGGAATGTTATATTTTCTTTTCTATTTCTTTTTTTTTTGCAGTAGGAAAATACATGTTATAAAATTGTTTAGAATTGTAGTTCCTCTCTTACCTCTAAAGCCAGCATATTCTAAACATGCTCATAAGGACTGCTTATCATTATGGCATGTCTCATAGAATGTAGTATTACATACTAAAAAGGTTTTATTACTATCAAGAAACGCATAGGTGACACATGGGTGTAAAGTAATATATATAGTAATAATAGTAAAGACTATAAAAAAATTTCTGCCTGCTTAACACAGTGGTTTCTTGGTTAGTTGATATGTGTACATAAGTCATACACATCTGTTATTGGCTGCACCACGTAGATAGACTTTAAGCACTATAAATATGAACAGTCAATAGATTAGGCCCAAACCAGAGGCATTTTAACAAATTAACATCATATTATGAGAATTGTTATGTGAGAAAGAGTTCTAAGACAACATAAACACTTGAAGCCTCAAGTCTTTCATAAACTCCATGTAACCATGTATCCTCTCATCATATATTAAAATAATGAATGTTAAATTATTTTTTAAAATATAACAAGTAATGTGACAGATTATTTAAGACCCTTGTGTAATATATTCATATAGTACATGGAGCAGTGAAAATCCTGTAAATGTTATCCTTATAAATGGTCTCAGTGATGTCTTCCGTTATAACAGATGCTTAGTAATTAATTTGTTTCATTAATCACTAAAATGTGTATTATAATAAATAATGTGCCCCACTGTTGTAAAATAAGAGGATATTGGATAGTTCCATGACCTGCTTAAAAGCACTCAGCCTTCAGCCTTGTGTCATAATATTTATTTTACAAATGGGGTTACATTTTTCACTATAGGACTATGTATGTCTACAGACACAACATGCTCTTTTCCCTGCTGTGAGTGAGTGAATATAAGCCACTTTCATTAGAGGTTCTTGTGTCTGTATAGTTGAGCTCACTGGAGATCACTCCTTCCTGCCCTCCATTTCAAATAAAGAGCTTCTGCTTCTACTAACACATGGTTCTATGCCCTGCATCAATAAATGCAGCACACTTGTGGCTAAAGAATTGGGTGCAGATATAATTTGCACACTAAACACCTGAACTGACACCAAGTAGACTGCAAAAATATTTGGCACTACTGTATTTGATTTATGGCAAAGTGCAGGTGCATCCATTTTAACAAATCAGTTACAGTTCCACCTGACTCAGAATGCAGGAGCCCAGTTGTGATTCAGCAGTCGCAAGAAGCATGCAATAATGCATGAATTCTTTAAAAAAACATGCTCTGGGGGAAAACACATGGTGATTGTGCACACTTTGCCCATTGCTTCAGGGTAAGTGACTGTGCCCTTTTATATTTGTTGCCATTTACATTAAAAATGGCGTAACACTGGATCTAGTTAATTAAATATAATTAAATAATGAATTACATATAATTATATAATTAAAAAAAACATTCCAATTATCCTACATACCATTCTTTCTGTCAGTGCTTGAAGTTCCTCCTCCTCCTTCTTTCGACTTTCAAAATGAACCTCAATAAGCGTCTGCAGTTCAGTAAGATCTTTTTCCATTCGCTTCCTGTGAATGTCCTACAGTTGTATAGAAGATAGATAGATAAGATATAAAATAGAACAGGTACCTGACTGGTTTAAAACTAAATGTTCTAGGATATTTATCTTTCTTTATATGATAACTAAAGCCCATGAAGGTAACATAGTAACATAGTAAGTTAAGTTGAAAAAAGACACATGTCAATCAAGTTCAACCTTTTATGCCTATATATAAACTGCTTAACTGCTAGTTGATCCAGAGGAAGGCAAAAATCTCCTTTTGAAGGCTCTCTAACTTGCAGCAGAGGGGGTTTTATTTTGATAACCATTTTGCAATGCTTACATCAAAATCCACCTTTTCACCATCTGGTATCTTTAGAGGTATCAGGTTTGGCATAAAGAGCCTAGAACAATAAAACAAAGGAAAATAATAAAGTACAACTTAAAAAGACAACAAAATTCAACTTTCCTTCCTTCCTATTTTGTATGTTTACTTACTTTGGTTTAGGTCTTGACTCTTCTGTTCCAAAAATCAGGTTATATAAAGAGAAAATATAAATATAATAAATGGTTTGGCTGGAAAATATTCTATCTGCCTTTATAGCTTTATTTACTCAAGGTTAGGATTCAATGCAACCCCATGTGATGTGCAGTTTTTCCACTTCCATCTAATAAGCAATTGTTCTTTTCCATACAATTTTACCCTATTTCTGTTTACTCACTTTCCCCAGTTTTACCTTTTCTTTTCCTCCAAGTCCTGTTTCTATCTCTTATGCCTCACTTTTGCTTATACCTCTTTCCTCTTCATGTGTTATCTTTCTCACTGTGAACTCCATCTCCTATGGCAGGGCCAGAATAGCCTACATGCTGAAAAGAGCACTGCACTTATTCTTCCTCAGTCAGGAGCAAAGCAAACAGGACCAGTACCTCAATTAATAAACTCACATAGGTTCTCCTCATCCTACCCTTGTTACAGCAATAACCCTTAAAATTTGCAAAGATTCAGATAGGATCTTATTTGTTTTCCTCTAGAATAGATTATAAAGGATTCACTTGTACAAAACATAGAGCTTTATGGATTTATGGAATGTGATGTTATCTTCTTGTGTTTACCTTTATTGCAAAAACTTGGGTGGCACATACTGTAGTACGAAAAGAAGTTTCATAAATATTTGGTGTGTGTGTATGGTGGGAAACAAGGTCTTGTGGATATTGGTTGTCTCGTCAATTAAGGTGTCCGAGCAAAGGCAAGTGTTTAGTGCTGAATCATCAGATATGTGTAGAATTCTACCTGTATATCTGACAGTTCAGCCCTGACCAATGGTCACAGTCAAGATCATAATTGTATCATGTATGACCACCATTATATTTTATAGTAGGGGTTTGTTAAATCTTTCTTTGAAACCCAGGTTAAGCCTGGAAAGTTTTGCAAATCAAAAGTGGTTTCTTAAATCAGGTATCCAACTAACTAACTATTTTCTACTGAAGGTAGAAATTTTATTATATTGAATGGAATCATGAAAACCCACCCTAAATACTTGTACAATGGGAACCCATTTTGTGGCTATGACCCACAGGCTAAGAATATTTGCTTTGCAAGGGTATATTGGGTATTGTTGGGGATTTGGAATTGGGAAATAAAAATACCTTACCTTCTTGTTCCTCATTTTCACCTGTGAGAATAAATCAATAAATCACGTAAATTCCTTGAAAGAATACTGTCATGGGAAGACATGTTTTTTTCAAAATACATCAGTTAATAGAGTTTCTCCAGCAGAATTCTGATTTGAAATCCATTTTTAAAAGTGCAGTTTTTTTCCAGAGTGTGAAAGTGGTGGAAGGTGAGAGTCCCAGATAGGGGACAAGTCTTGAATATATTTTGTTGAAATGCTACAGAACTATGTTCCTGTAATGCTAATGTTGGGAAGAGTTTGCCCCAAATAAACCTGTGTTTTTGCCAGAAGACGCGGTGTCCCCTGTCCCCCCTGTTGTGCGCATTTCTTGTAGTCACACACCTGGTAGTTGCGACCCTGTCAGTTAACCCCTGGAAATATAGAACTACATTGACTTAAAAAAATTTGCCCATTGCCTGCATTTGCATGAAAATTAACACATAGAATAACACACCCATTGATTTGAATTTGTATTTCGCAACTTTTTCCGTTTTGCAAATTTTTCAGCCAAGCAAAACAGGACAGATTTGCTCATTACTGTTTACAAACTTAAAAAAAATAAAAATATGTATATTTCCTTTTTTAAAAGGGGTTTTAAGAGCCATGATACCGAGGAAGGAAGGAGAACAGCCGAGAGAGCTGCCAGTGGCAGAAGTATGCATTAGAGAATGGGGTACAGTGAGACAGAAGATTATAGCTGTGGCAATAAATGGCTTTCAAGAAGTATAACAGAATATGGTTCATTAGAATGTATAGGTTATTGGTTATAAAACTCCAGCAAGGAAAATCTGAAAAAGTCTATGTAGCATGTGACAGTGGGGCGCATTTATGAAAGTACGATTGAGTCCAAATGGGAAAAAATGGGAAATAACGCTACTTTTTCGTGCTTTGCGTCAATTTGTGCAACAAAACCGTATTTGCCGCAACGACTACAAAAGTTTCCGAATTTATTCAAGCTTCAGTATCTTGACTTTCTTTTGGCCAGGTTGGAGCTGCAGAGTGCCATTGAGTCCTATAGAAGGCTTCCAAAATCACGCATTGAAGGTTCAAAGTCAGAAAGGTTTTCGTGCCGTTTACGATCAGATACGAAAATTTTTAAACTTATGGATCACACCACAATATTTTTGTACAACCACGACACAAATGTTAACGCACATCAGAAATTATCATGGTTAGTCCGAATTTTTTCCAATCGTGCTTTTAATTGGCGAAAATTTGTACATTGATAAATGTGCCCCAGTGTGTTTAGAAAACACAGCTGTCTTGCCTAAAAATGTATAACAAAGTGTGCATTTGACACATGATGTAGGTTGCAGGGGGATTCTTATTGCAGATAAGGTTAATAATCCCTCTCAGTCAGGTAATTAAGAGGCAGCTGATAGAGTAGCTGCCTGTAGAGGTAAAAATGGTGTGTGCACACTCCTATGGGCTCAGAGCAGGAAGTCTACCTGCCTGTGTTAAGCTGGCCATACACACACCGATAATATCGTACGAAACCCGTTTCATACAATATTCGGTGCGTGTATGGGAAGTCGGCGAGTCGACCGATATCACAGGATGCTGCTGATATTGGTCGACTCGCTGATCGGGCGGGTTAAAAGATTTTGATCAGGTGCCATAGAAGGCGCCTGATCAAAATCTGCCTTCAGGGCTGAATCGTCAGAAGGAGGTAGAAATCCTATTGTTTCTACCTCCTTATCTGCCGTTTCAGCCCTGAACGGTTAGTGGCCGATTGTACAATCTTTCGTGCGACCATCGGAAATCCCCACGTGTGTGGCCACCTTTAGGAGCTCCCAGAGGGGCAGAGGAGCAGAGGGAGCCGTGACCATGTGTATGAGTGCTGGAATGACAAGGCTTAGAAGAGAAGCCAAAGTGTGCCAGAAGCTGATGAGCTGGTATCCCTGGATGGGAGAGTCAGCAGGGCTGAGTGAGAAGCCAGAGTGTTCACGAGTGTGAGAGTAACTGTGGATGTGTGAAATTGGGAATGATGAGAAAAAAAATATACTTTACCTTCTTTCTCCTCATTTGCTTCTTCTTCATTACCTGTGTGCATTCATTTACATATCAGATATATACAGATATAACCTGCCTTTTTTAGCTGTATTAGTTAATGGTAACAAGGCATTTGGTCATGGTCTCTGTTTACACTCTCATTAACACAGATTTAGATAAAATTGTGGTGATATTGACATCACTGCAATAGAAATATAGGGTCCCCTAAACCTTTGCATACAACAAGCATAGTATATTCATCCATTTAGGGCAGTCAGGATGTGGAAAGCTTTGCCTAGAGAGGTGAAATAAGTGATGTATGGGGGTGGGGTGATACTCTAGCAAAAAAGGCATGTTTATTTGTTAAACAATCAGTATTAATGAATAAATGTTGGCATTTTTTGCTTAGGCCTGTTGATGGTTTTGTTTGCATTCCCCTAAATAATTTTATTCAGATATATTTTAGAAAGGATGAACTTTATGAGCTCAAGCTCTCTTTTTTCCTATAATTTACTACATATGATAAAATACTTCCTTTAACTTTTCTTTTTGCTAAAGTTTCGCAAAACAATTCACCAATGGCGAAATGCAGAAATTCGCTGCAAATCCTTGCCTGGTGAAAAAATGTGTTCATCACTAGTTACAAACACCTGTGCACCTAGAATTTTTATTTGACAATTTACAAAAAATTATTTTAGTACAGACTGACCTTTCAGGATAGCACAGTACCCCTTTCTCAAAGACTTTTAGAAGACAGCGCTTTGCCGCCCTAACAAATGACTTTAGAGTACAAAAGATATACTTTCTACATACCATCTTCTTCAGGCTCTTCCTCTCCCTCTTCATTCTCTGACACTAAGGAAATAAGATACAAATGCATTTAAACTTGTTTTAAGAAGAAACATGTTTATGTAAAATATAGGGAGTACTATCACCTTAATGATTTGTCAGTTCACACATTTCTATGTAACTTTACACAGGTCAGTGAACTTGGGTACTTTATCCCTCCTAGGCATCCACAATAATTAAAGCGGTGATTAAGACACTAACAAAAATTTAATCCAATGCATCACCTAAATGCATCCCATCAACAAGCATATTTATATCATCACAAGTGGGATCCCAAGCCTACTTCATCCAATTTGTCCATTGTTTATTTCTCTTCTACTTCTCCAATTGTCTATTATGTTTCTCTTGTTTATTTTTACATTTGTTTTCCCTTTTACATTTGCTTTCCCTATTCACTGTCTACTGTCTAATACATTTTATTAAAGGAATAGTGTCATGGGAAAACATGTTTTTTCAAAACGCATCAGTTAACAGAGCTTCTCCAGCAGACTCCTGCAGTAAAATCGTTTTTCAAAAAAAATGTATATTTCATTTTGAAATTTCACATGGGACTAGCCATACTCTTCATTTCCCAGGGTGCTACCTGAGCTCTGATAAACTTCAGTCACACTTTACTGCTGAGCTACAAATTGGAGTGATATCACCCCAAACAGCAGCCAATCAGCAGTGGGAACAATAGGAAGGTAGCAAAATAGCATTATTACATTCAGTAAAAACCATTGCCTGACATGTTTTGTGACCTAGGCACTTAATCATAGAAAAGAAATAAAGTAAGTCCAATATTTGAAGGAAATTCCAAGGACAATGTCATCTGACCACACCCCATCACACATAGTTACAAAATGCAAAACACTCTAAAAAAAAAGTAAAAATTAAGTCAAAGGGAGGATAAGAAAACAATGTTAAGCAAAACAACTCTAAAGCAACTGTATCTTGATTTTAAAGAAGAAGAAAAGGTAAAAATCACTGGGGGGTGCCAAATGTTAGGCACCCCCCAGTGACTTTAATCACTTACTGTACCTTTTACCCCAGGGTGGTGCTCCTGTTAGGATGCCTGCAGTGAGTGTTTCCTCTTCCTTCTTTCATCTAAATCCCAGGGCTGGCGCATGCGCAGTAGGGTGAAAAAGCCGAAAGAAGAAACAGGAGACACTTGCTCACAGGTACCCCGGGCTGATGTCTTTTTCTTTTCACAGGAGCACCAGCCCAGGGTAAAAGGTAAGCGATTAAAGTCACAGTGACTTAGCCTTTCCCTCTCCTTTAAGCATTCTCGACAGATATATTTGAAAGTCTCAGGGACATTAATTAGAGCTCACCTCAGTAAAATTCAACCACTCTCTGTTGATGTCTATGGGAATTTAAGAGATTTATTGATAAATATGAAGGCATAAAACGCCCAGTGGCTCAAAACGCATCAGGAGGAAGTGGCTGAAAAGAGGTATGTGGACAAGGGAGGTAACTGCCACTGTCAGGCATACATTTCAAAATATGGTTCATCAAAATATGATCAAAATGTATTTACACAAATAAAATGCTATGAGTGATTAAATGTGCATGATATTTACGTGTATATGTTGTAATGTGGAATGATTTTGCCACCATCTGATCGTTTTAGCAAAGTCATGCAGAGAATTTGCTAAGCACTGTTTTTTTTTACTTCAAGGAAGACTTTTGGCACAGAGAGAAAACCTTTGATTCTTTTATTTGTCATCTGATATGATATTCTGGCGTAAATTACCACAAAAGTTAAATTCATTTTACATGAAAAAAATCACATAAAAGTGTACAAAAAGTATTCATTTGCTACAATTTTATTGTCACCGGCAATATGCTAGTCCTACAAATAGAATGTAACTGCCTTAGTGCTATAAGCTGTGTGTATATTTTTCCTTGCAGTACAAGTGTCCAGCAAAGTTTAAGGCCTTTTTGCAGCTTGCCCCACACAGCAAATGTAAGCAGTGTCGGACTGAGATGCCAGGGGCCCACAAGAAAACCTTGGATTTACTCTAATTTTCTTCAAAGAAGCATACATATCAGCACTTTTCTAAACCTGCTTCTAGCACTGCCTACAAGCAAATACTGTATTACTTTTTAGTGATACTGACGTGAAAAAATGACTTTTCAAATTATGAATCTACATATAAATTTACCTATAAGTCATGTTGATCTTTTTTCACTGTTAGGGCTGGTTTTGTATGTAATTGTTGCTTGAATTTCCTAAATCTGACTGTTTTGCCAACCTGACTGTCCCTTTTCAGCCTGTCAGTTATAGCTTCTAATGCTAACAGCCTACTGCTGCACAAATATGGCCGCCCCCTCATAGAAGAACATGGGGGATCAGATAAGGAATGGAAAAGCATCAGGAAATACTTTTTTGGCAAAATTATAAAGCTCATGCAAAGACAATGTTATGATAAATGTAAAAAAGGTTTCACTTCTGGTGTCGGTATCTCTTTAATAACAGCTAGTTAAAAAAATAACTTACCTTTATCTTCTTCCCTGCAGTGAAAAACAAGAAAAACAAGTTTTAGGATTGCATATGGGCAGCTATAAAAAATGATCCTTCCTTTGCTGCTGTAAAAGCCTCTACACTTTAGTAAAAGCTTTCCTCTAGATTTTAGACCACTGTTGGTGGGCTTTGCTTCCATATAGACAGACACACTTTTCCCTATATACCGTTGCCCTACAGGTGTTCAGTTGGGCTCTGTGCAGGCTAGTCAATCTCTTCCATGTCCATCTCACCAAATTTATTCTGTACAGTCCTCATTTTATGCACAGGGTCATTATCACACCACAAAAAGATACCACTGCCATTGTTTCATGGTCCAATGGTGACTACCTTTGTACCACTCTATCAGACACTGTGCAGAACAATGGCCAGCACAGAAAAATACATATCTGCACCCATGTCAATTTGTTAAAACTTCCCTGACAACAAAATGTTGTTTAAGTGGAATTTAGATTCCCCAGTTTATTTTTTTTAACATTTGCCCTATACAACCCTATGTACATTTTGATATTTATTTATTAGGGACGTACCAAATCCATAATAAAAAAGTGTTTGCTCCAGAAACCAAATCCCCCACAGAAGATTTTGTAAATAGTGATGAGCAAATCTGTCACCTTTTGCTTTTCCAAAAAAACTTGCAAAACTGCAGAAAATTACTAGAAGCAGCACCATTACGGGTGATTAGGGTGCTGACTGGTGCACCATAGGTGCGTACCTCTTCTGCCTACCCATAGTTCCAGCCCTGGGCAAAAGTTAGAGCTCACAATTTGATAAATATGTTTCTAAAAATGGATAGAAAGTGGGTATTTCTGTGGTAAACTCTAATCTCACATTTTGATAAATCTACCCCTTAGATTAGGTACGGAACTATATGATTGCCTTCATTTAATAGAGGCTAAATATATCTGTTATGCTACAGAAGACAGCAAACTTAAATATGTAAAATTAATTTGCATTGTCAAACCTTTTTTTAAAAGAACTGCCGCATAAGAAAATCTCCAAATAGCCAAAAATGTTAGTTCAGAAAAACAGGAATCTGCAGTCAGCTAAAGTCCCACTATATCATGGCTTAATTTCCACAACTGTCTTAAAAAAATATACAGTCCCCAGCATAGTCTAATCTTGTTTTAGACTGCAATATCTCAGTGCCATTATATTAAAACAAGATTAAAGGCAGCTGGAGGTTGAAGCTGTAGTCAAATCCAGGCAGCTGGGGGCTTTTTAAAATGGCACTGACAGTTTAAAAAAGTGTTCCCATGCAATCCTCATGACCAGGAGTCCAGAGGACAGAGCTGCTGCTCCCATGCCTATGCATGTGACTTGATGCCCCCAGCCTGAAGTCAGACATACACTATTGCTGAAAGCACAGCACTCCTTATTGGAAGTCAGACTGTAATCTTTTAATAAGCGACCACTATGTTGACTCTTGTGATTATAGCTATTTTTTATGTTCACTATGGGATATCTAAAGGGTAATGTGTAAGAACTTCCAGAAGGTAAAATGGACTGGATTTACGGCGATGTTTGGAGAAGTAAGTTCTGTCAAATATATATGCTATACTTACTCATATTCTTCTATTATATCCTCTGTATCAGACATGTTTTCACCACAATCTAAAGTGATAAAAAAATTCAAGTAATCATTAGTATTTTTTAAGAGTTTTGTGCCAATGTTCTTACATGAGCATGTAAATCAGCTATATATTTAACCTATTAAAACAGAATGCCTGCTGTCGTCTGTATAAGCTTTACCTGACATCCCATTACAATGACTTTAAACCCTTTAAAGTAGGGCCTAAGCAATGCTGAATTAATCCATGTAATATGCAGTTTTAATTTTACTGAACTATGCCACAAACTAGATTAGTAATGCATAACTAACTGCAATACACTTTAACATGTATTGGGTGCACTGTGACCCAGAACTGCACTCCATTATTGTTTGAAACATGCAATATATGTGTTTTACAAAGATATGTATATTTGAATTTATAAAAAATGGCAAGTTTATCTGCTGTACTGCTTTTTACATATTGAATTACACAAAATGATTTCACTTAATATTTTTGGCTATACACTTCATGACAGCACTGACATCATGATGTGATAAAATTACTTTTATTTATATAGTGAATAATGTATCCTATGTTGTAAAATATAAGACTATTTGAAGTCACCTCAGAGTTTCATGACCTGCATAAAAGAACTTTGGTTTTGTGCCTTTACAGGTATATGGTGACTTATAATAACCATTGAATTTACAATAGGGAACATTATTCATATATAAATAAAATATTTTTCATTGCTTGGTGATGTCAGTGATGTCATGAAGTGTATGACCAAAAGTAAAATCCCATTGAGGAACTTGCCCTTTGCCATGTATATTTAAAAAAAAAAAAAAATTAGGATTGTATTGTAAACAGACATGATGGTACTTATAACAAACATAATTGGAAACAGACGTGATGATGGACTTATAAAGTCCATCCACACATGTGACAGGGTACAAAGGAATGACAGAAATGGAAGCTTTAAGACTGAAAGAATGTGTTATCTGTATGTTCTAGTACACCCCTTTTAAGTCCAAGCTCTCTTATCACTGTGTCATTTTATCAGAGCTCTCACAGTGCATTTCCTTCTATGGCTTTTAGCATTTAACTACTTGAAAACAACATTCCTGCTGCTACATTTAACCTGCTTACTGCCAGACCATATTTACTGTATAGCATAAGCCCATTTCTATAAAAGAAATGGCACAGCTATTGATCTAGTAGGGACTCAAAACAGTGTAATAGTAAACATCTGAGTAGATTTGTTGTCATTAGCCTTTTGCAGTTGACTAATTTAAATTTATTACTGATTGTTTGCTATGGGTTGCTATACCAGGGTAAATTTTACCATTTTTGGTGGGGTAATTCTATGCTGTTTGTAAGGGCTGTTAAGGGCAAAGGCAAATAAAATAGGTAATATTTGGCCACATCACTGGCCTGCTCCAACCATACCCAGTTATGCCTAACATGTCCCAGTTTGCATGAAACACTGCCCAATCACTTTTACTAAAGTAAAGTTTCAGTGATAAATGTGTGTAGGAAATAGATTTGCCCATAATGTTGCTTTTTAAGTAATGGGGGAATTTGGGATACATTGATTTCCGCAAGGTGCAGCAAAATGATTAGAAATGAAGGGCTGTCAGATTCAAAATATATCTATTGTATGTATGGCTGCACTGTATTGTATGTATGGGGGCCCATGCGTTTCTGCATTAAACTAGAAAAGGTAAAAAAACTGGTAAAATGCCTCTGGAAGTTTAAAATTGTTTGGCTGCACCTTTAGCTTTATTAGTGAAATTAAAATATTTGCCTTTGTGAAATATAGTGCTGACAATGGGTGACAGGGCCAAAATACGCAGGGGCATATTTTTTAAATAGGTGGGCCCATGCGTAGGGCAGAAGCTTTAGCGGACAGTATATAAGTGCCTATTGATAAAAAAAATCATTCAAAAAATCACTGCTGGCAGCAGGATCTTGGATCTGAGCGCAGGGGGGAATCATAGTCCCACAGCACATGCGCAGTAGTTAAACTGCACTGCACATGTGAAACATAAGGGGGTGGTGTGGCCTGGTCTGGTGACACCCAACCAAAATAAAGCTCTGCACATAGCTACCAGTTGACATCCTATTTGGATGCAAGTAACAGAATTTCTAACAGCATTTAATAGGGAAAAATTCCCAACAATAGAAAATGTAATTTTAAGCAACTTTCATATATAAATATACATGAACTGAACTTATTTCAATGATTAGTTGTAAATGTAATTACTATTGTAAAAATGTCTCTTGCAATTGTCTTCACATCTGCTCTTGACTAAATATATTACTGAAGCAATGTAGCAATAGCAATGTCCCCTCCAGCCAAATTCCCAAAATGCCTACCTATATACACAGTGAAATCTTTTAAAACACTGGAGAACACATTTATAACAGGGTAGGCACAATGCTAGATGGTGGGCTTACAACTGTATTGATAAAATACTATACATAGCACTTGCACCTGGTTGCTCTGCTATAAGAGTATGCCCTGCCACTGTTCTGGTTGTGCCTACCTTGGTTCATCAAGTGCAAGGTGCTGCACACTCTCACACAAGGGACTTTTTAATATCTTTCCTTATTCCAATTACCCCCTGGCTAGTCTTACACTAATAAAGCATACTGGTGGGTTTTTATGATTTTTGTAAATTTTGTTGTGGCTATATTTTCTATTAAATACATAAATGACATAGAAAATTAATATTTCATTGTAGATGCTGAATTATGAAAAATACTAATTATACACTATTCATCTAAAATTATTACCTAGGTTTATATTTTATTCATCTTGCCCTTTGCATCACTGCATATGCTCACTGAATATATAACTAGCTCTTTACCCTTTCTGGTGTATTTTTTCATATTGTTTTACATGAATTGGCTGCAAATGTGGCTTTGTTTGCTTATGCTGTGTGTATACAGGTATGCGATCCCTTATCCAGAAACACGTTATCCAGAAAGTTCTGAATTAGACTCCATTATAAGAAATTTTTTAAAAATGATTTCCTTTTTCTCTGTAATAATAAAACAGTAACTTGTACTTGATCCCAACTAACATATAACTAATCATTATTGAAGATAAAACAAGCCTATTGGGTTTATTCAATATTTAGCAGACTTAAGTTGTGGAGATCCAAATTACGGAAAGACCCCTTATCCGGAAAACCCCAGGTCCTGAGAATTCTGGATAACAGGTCCCATACCTGCATATGTATATACATACAACATTGTGTATATGGCATTTTTTGGTCATATAACATTAGATGAGATTCATGCAGTCTACTCCCTCTCCAGTATTTTAGTAACAATATCAGCTTACTATATCCTATTAAGAATTTTTTTCAGATTAAAAATTTAATATATGTATGTATCTTACCTTTGAGAGTTCAAAAAGAGAAAGCAAGCAGGGTCTGTGAAAGAAAGAGAATCCGGATCCTATATATCTCTGATAAGAGCTGTGGGTGTGTAATTGTAACTGGCATGAGGAAATAGGGCAAAATTTGCAATGGGAGGAGATTTTTCCCTGTTGCTACTATTCTTGGTTATCAGAAAAGCACTTCAGATGTTGGTTTTCCTCACCATATATGCATAAATATATTTTAAACAGAGCAATGCTATTGCAGGATACTAGTATCTGTACATTCTATATTCTAGATTGGGTAGAAGGCAAATAACATTTGCTGTGTTTTGTCCGGAGTCAAACCATCTTATCTTAAGTACAGGTCTTTTTTAACATCTAAGCCAAGAGAAAAGGTAGTTTCAAGCGGTTAATAACTTTTAAGTGGCGCATGTTTAAAATTAATAAGTCACCCACGGACTTATTAATTTTTAGCTCCATATCCTGCATATTTGTGTGGATACATGCTAGGCAGTAAACAGCCCAACTTCCATTACTGCTAAAGTTGCAAGTGAACAACTTAAATATTTCAGGTCCTCCACACTGCTTTACTAAATAAAAATGAGTTTAACTCAGTTAATCATTAATTGTGTGTAAGTTTATGTATCAATATGATAAATGAGTCCATGAACAGTAACATAACTAGGGCAGGATTTCCACTCAGGCCCCACCGACCCTCCAGTCAGCCCCCATCACCCCCCCAGACAGCTCCTCTCCACTCCCTGGATGCACCTCTTCATAATTGTCATGCCACTGTGTCTGCAATGGACTCTGTGGGGGTATGGGCCCTTGTGCAATCGCAACTGTTCATAAAGATGGCAAAAATGCAAAAGGCAAGTTTATCAGAGATGAATGAAACAACAGCAGTGTAAGGGCTCTGGCACACGGGGAGATTAGTTGCCCGCGACAAAACTCCCTGTTCGCGGGCGACTAATCTCCCCGGATTGCCATCCCACCGGCGAAAATGTAAATCGGCGGTGGGATGGCATACGCCTCGAGAGGAAACTTGCGCGATTTCAGTGAAATTGCGCCACCGCGTATGCCATCCCACCATAAAGGGTATCTTTTTCTATCTCTGTTTTGTTTTTTTAGGTTTTAGGTTTTAATTGCGAAACTACAAGAAAATTTGCAAACCAAAATGGCGATAAATCTACGAAACGCGTTTGTCGCTAAATTTTTTGTTCCGCACAGCTTTTTTTGTCAAGCACGTCGCGAAACAATTCGCCACTAGTACTAGTGATGTTACTTATCACTAGTACTAGTGATGTTACTAAAGCCAGACCTTTCAAATATTGTCACAGATTGAATTCAATGAGAAAATGTATCTCCTTGTCCAATTCCAAATTTTCCCATTGCTTGAATATTTTATGTACAATGTAACACTTTAAATCTGCATCTAGTTTATTCATTGTTAATGTTTTACTTACATGCCCTTCAATTCATGGTAGAATTGTTGTTGCCCCCATTAAAATCTGGTTGCTGTGACTGCTTACTTTTGTGTAATCTTTATGATTTTTCTATGATTCAGGCTGTAAGTTCATGTATTGTTCACACCTGTAAGCCACCCCCTTGCTCCCCCGCTTTAACTTTTTCACGTCATAGAGAAGTGAGGGGGGCATCGCAATAGCATTCTCTACACTACACATTTAAAAATCTGAATTTTGCTTCTTTATGTTACCAGGAGCGGCTTTTTGCCTTCCCTATGTTCCCTGTGTGTACCATTCTTTGCTGCCTGTGGGAGGTGAATCTGGCAGGGGTTTGTTCTAGGATTTTGTTAGAATTTGGAAATAAATGTTAGGGTGTCCCTAAGGTATTTAATTATATGCTGGGGGTTGCTGTGTAATCCACAGGGGAGGACGAGATATATGGTTTTAAGAGTAGGTCTTAATATGACCTTACATGAGTGATGGGTGATATCCCTGCAGTGAGCACCATTTATACAACCGTCCTTTATGTGGGTATGGTCTTAAAAGGTCATGTGATAACATGTATGTTCTTTAAAGTGGGTGTGGGTTAAAAACAAAGTGGTCAAAACTGGCTTCCATTATTCACCCTTCAGAAAAATTCCAGCCCTTGGTACCACAGAAGTCCCAACAACCCAAATTTTCCATTGACTTTGACAAGGAAGGTTTTCAAACTGCTGCCACTCTTACAGCTTTGAAGCTACACCCCCCAAACTTGAATAACATAATAATGGGGTCAACTCAGATGAAACAGCGACATTTGTTGGATTATGCCAAAGTGGGAGGGGCTAACAACAGCCAATCAAACTTCACATAGTCATGGGGTCAGCCTGAATGAAAATATGATGAATGTTGGATGCCCAAAAGTGGGCGGAGCTGTGAACAGCCACTCAGATTTTACCTATTGACTTGCTGCTATTATCACAGTAATAACACCAGGGTCCCCAAACTTTGCAGAGTTAGGCACCAGGTAACTGTGGTTCAAGGTTAGAAAAAGTGGGCAGAGCCACCAATAGCCAATCAGATTTTACCTATTGACTTTCAATGGGGAAATTCATTCTGCTGCCATTCTCACAGTATTAACACCAGGGTCCCCAAACTTTTCACAGTTGGTCAATAGGGGACTGCAGTTTTAGTTTTTAAAAGTGGGCAGAGCCACCAACAACCAATCAGATACCTGTTGAATTTTACTGGTTTGATGCCAGGGTCAGGGGCGGGCCAAGCCGACCGGGCACCCAAGGCAACCCGGTCGGCCAACTCCGCCCACCTCCCCGAACGGCGCATGCGCGCCAAAGCACAGGAGAAGGGGCGGAGTGATTAGATCGGTCATTGCCTCCGCCGCTAATGACAAGCGCGGAGGCAATGACAAAGTAGCACTAGGGGTAGGCAGGAGAGGCTCGTTGCTCCCTAGGCAGCTGCCTCTTCTGCCTACCCCTAGTTCCGGCCCTGGATAGGGTTCCCAAACTTTGCACAGTCAGTCACTGGGTGATTACGCATTCAAGCTTTTTAGGTTTTATGTGGGCGGAGCCACCAACAGCCAATCAGATTTTACCTATTGATTTTTATTGGTTTGATGCCAGGGTTCCCAAACTTTGCACAGTCACTGGGTGACTTCGCACTCAAAGTTAGAAAAAGTGGGCGGGGCTGCCAAAAGCCAATCACATTTCTTTCATTGTTTTCAGTGGGGACATTTTAACTTCTGCATTCTCACATGTTTAATGTCAGGGTCCCCAAACTTTGCACAGTTTGTCACTGGGTGACTATGTTCCTGGGTTCCTGGGTGACTACGTTTAGAAAAGTGGGCGGGGCCAACAACAACCAGATTTCACCTATAGACTTTGTATATTTAAATTTAAACTACTGCCATTCTTTAAATATTAATACTAAGGTACCCAAACTTTGCAGAGCTAGTCACCAGGTAACTGCGGTTCAGAGTTGGGTGGAGCCATCAACAGCCAATCAGATTTTAACTATTGATTTTCAATAGGGAAATTCAACCTGCTGGCATTCTTACAGTATTAACACCAGGGCCACCAGAGGACTGCATTTTTAGGTTTTAAAAAAATAGTTGGACCCATTAACAGCCAATCACATTTCACCTATTTACTTTCAATGGTGAAGTGTAAAATGCTGTCAGTCCCCAAACTTAGTTAGTCACTGGGGGACTGCAGTTCAAAAATAGGAAAAGTGGGTTGAGCAACTAACAGCCAATCAGATTTCATCCATTCAATTTTATTGGTTTAAATTTAGAATGCTGTCATTCTCACACTATTTATGCCAGGGTGCCCACTGTTTGTCACTGGTTGACTTCAACTCAAGATTAGAAAAAGTGGGAACACCCACCAATCACAATTTACCTATTGACTTTTATTGGTTTAAATTTAAATTGCTGCCGTTCTTTAACTATTAATCCTAGGGTCCCTAAACTTTGCAGAGTTAGTCACTGGGTAACTGCAGTTCTAGGTTAGAAAAAGGGGACAGAGCCACCAAGCACCAATCAGATGTCACTTGTTGACTTTCAGTGGGAAAATTTAAATTGCTGCCATTCAGACACTATTAAAACCAGGGTCCCCAAACTTTGCAGAGTGGTTTTTACTATATAACTGTGGGCCAAGGTTAGAAAAACTGGGCGGAGCCAACAACAGATCAGTTTTCATTCAGTCACTTCACATTTTTCAATCCTACATGAAATTTGTTCTCAAACTTCCCTTGCTAGTTTAAGTTGTGCTTTTTTTGCATAATGAAAACACTGTTTGAACCCTTTTTAATGCTTCCTTTCAACTTACATAGTAACATAGTAAGTTTGGTTGAAAAAAGACATACGTCCATCACGTTCAACCATAATGCCTATATCTAACCTGACTAACTACTAGTTGATCCAGAGGAAGGCAAAAAACCCCATCTGAAGCCTCTCTAATTTGCCGCAGAGGGGAAAAAATTCCTTCCTGACTCCAAGATGGCAATCGGACCAGTCCCTGGATCAACTTGTACTAAGAGCTATCTCCCATAACCCTGTATTCCCTCACTTGCTAAGAATCCATCAGCCCCTTCTTAAAGTTATATAATGTATCAGCCAGTACGACTGATTCGGGGAGGAAATTCCACAACTTCACAGCTCTCACAGTAAAAAATCCTTTCCGAATATTTAAATGGAACCTCCCTTCTTCTAAACGGAGTGGGTGCCCTCGTGTCCGTTGGAAGGACCTACTGGTAAATAAAACATTAGAAAGGTTATTATATGATCCCCTTATATATTTATACATAGTTATCATGTCACCTCTTAGGCGCCTCTTCTCCAGTGTAAACAGACCCAACTTGGCCAGTCTTTCTTCATAACTGAGACTTTCCATACCCTTTACCAACTTAGTTGCCCTTCTCTGGACCCTCTCTAACTCAATCATGTCCCGTTTGAGCACTGGAGACCAAAACTGAACAGCATATTCTAGATGGGGCCTTACCAGCGCTCTGTAAAGGGGAAGAATAACACCCTCCTCTCGTGAATCTATACCCCTTTTAATACAGCTCAAAACCTTGTTAGTTTATTATCTACAAGGATTCCAAGGTCCTTCTCCATTATGGATTTGCCTAGTGCAGTCCCATTAAGGGTATACGGGGCTTGCATATTTTTACATCCCAGGTGCATGACCTTACATTTATCCACATTAAATCTCATCTGCCACTTAGCTGCCCAGATTGCCAGTTGGTCAAGATCCTGCTGCAAGGATGTCACATCCTGGATAGAATTGACTGGTCTGCAGAGTTTTGTGTCATCTGCAAACACTGATACATTACTCATAATACCCTCCCCCAAGTCATTTATGAACAAATTAAACAAAAGTGGACCCAGTACAGAACCCTGAGGGACCTCACTGAGAACCTTATTCCAAGTAGAGAGTGTACCATTAACAACCACCCTCTGTACCCGATCCTGTAGCCAGTTTTCAATCCAGTTTTCAATTTGGTTCCCTTGCCTGCCCATCTGGGAGTTACTAGATTCTTGTGCAGGCAGGACTGGATTTCTGATTGGGGTGCCCCGAGACCGCCCGCCCGCTTCGACCACACGTGCACGCAAACCCCCCCCCCGCGCGCATGAGCATCACAACTCTATACGGAGCATTGGGGAGAGGACGTGCTAAAGTTTCTGTGCGTCCTCTCCCCATTGCTCAATATGCGGGCAAAATTTTCCTGCGCAGTAGGGCAGTGTGCCACCCCTAAATTCCTGCCTCCCTAGGCCCGGGCAGTATCCCTAGTAGTTGAAGGTCCTGACAAAGACAAAGATTATTGTTTTAGGCAGAAAAGCACTGGAATACATTATAACAGGTCATGGATCCCAAAAGACCTCACGCCTCCTCTTCCAGCAGAGCAGTTGTTTTCTGACCTTCTGCAGCATTTGAATGCATAAGAAGGCAATGGGGTTTAGATTGTCCAGTGCATGAAACTTCTAACTGCTCGCCTAGATGGCATACAGCAACTGGCTGCAGTGTCTAACCCACAAAACCTGATCAAAATCTTCACTGGAATTTAGCCCTAATGGGAAAATGGTTAACATTTCCTCTCAGCCAGGTAAGTAAGTGGCAGCCTGTAAAAAGGGTGTGTTCCCACACCTATGGGCTCTTGTATGGACCTTTGTGGAGTTTGCCCCCACACCTATAGGCTCTTGTGTGTCTGGAAGAGAGACATAGGTCTGGCTGTTGCAACAGTGTGAGAGGTTACTGGATCATAAAGAGAGCCAAGGGACCTGTGAAAGAGACAACTTCTGGGATAGCAGGTGCTGTTAAAAGGCTGTGTACTGACTGGTGAGAGAGTGTGTTTCTCTGGAGAGCTGCAGCTAAGTGTGACAAATAGGTTTTGTACCTACCTTGTTTGTGTTTAGGTTGAGAAACCCCATATAGATCTCAAGGAGTGAGGGTTATTTATCTGTTAATCCAAAGGCTCTGGTAAAGTTTTGTTACAATTTTTGTGAAAGCTGGACTGCTGTGAATAAACGCAGTGAGAAAACTGCAGAAAAACTGACATGTGGTGTCCATGATTCCAATTTATCTTCACTTGAGCAAGTAACATAGTAACATAGTAAGTTGGGTTGAAAAAAGACATACGTCCATCACGTTCAACCATAATGCCTATATATAACCTGCCTAACTACTAGTTGATCCAGAGGAAGGCAAAAACCCCATCTGAAGCCTCTCTAATTTGCCGCAGAGGGGAAAAAATTCATTCCTGATTTCAAGATGGCAATCGGACCAGTCCCTGGATCAACTTGTACTAAGAGCTATCCCCCATACCCCTGTATCCCTCACTTGTACTGAGAGCTATCTCCCATAAGTGTTGGATAAATATGTTCGATTGGTGTCTAAAATGTATTTAGTCTTCTGTCTGTTTGGGTGTGACATTAACCATGGCAAAAAGCTCAAATTACACAGTAAAGAGTGTGTGTGTGGGGGGGGGGGGAGGGAGCAAACTGAGCAAACTCGTACTGTGCCCTGAAGAATTTTTCTGAGAGCAGGAAGTATGACACAGAAGATCATGTATACAGAATAAAAGTAAAGAAATGCAGTATTTCTTTTCACCAAGGATTGCTTATGGCTGTGTTTTTATATAGAACTTTCTGATAAAGCTTAGTTTTTACCTTTCCTTCTCCTTTAACCAGCTATTTAAAAATTACTTAAACCAAAGTTTTTTTATGGCTTCTCCCAACACTGCAGTGCCCCAGACCCATAGCAAGGGAAGACTCAGCAGTCTCAAACACAATTTCGCACACGAGTGAAGCGCTTCAAATGCCAGTGGAAGTGGTTAAGAAGCAGAAGCTTTATTTCACATTAATCCTGACACATTTCTTGTCTCTGACATAACTACGGGGCCCATTCATTAAGGCACGATTGGAAAGGCACGATAATTTCTGGTGTACCAAAATTGCACGAAAATTATTTTCTTGGTCATACAAAAATATTGTAGTTGCAATCCGAAAGTCACTCTACAGTTCCAACCTGGCCAAAAGAAAGTCACAATACCAAAGCTTGAATGGATTCCGAAAAATACAACTTTTTCATGTAAGTTATAAACCCTGGGATCTTGTAATATACCATTCTAATAATCCAGGCATAGTGCTTGTTGTTTATCCCCATCTGTGGGACATATAACATGCCCATCAGGCAAAGGTGAATTGGAGCCAACGGTTGACATAATTGCTAAAAACAATTGTGCAATTGTATTTTTTGTTAACTTTTTTGTTATTCTTTTAGTTACTATAGAATGGTGATCTTGGTGTTTTATGTATTTTTTTTATATATATATATTAAGTAAGGGGCCTTCACCACTTAGCAATCTAACAGTTTTGTCCTAAGAATTTCTTTGACAATTTCCACAAGTGTCTCTTCTGCCAAGACATACAATTTTTCTAAAATAATGATCTTCCTTCTGCATATTATGACCAGGTAGCAAAGCAGGTTGCAGTTGCAGAGCCTTTGCTAACATTTACACTCAGAATTAAAATAGTAAATATGTTTTTTATTTGCTTGATGACATACTGCTATATTCTAAGGTGGTTGCCAGCATTATCAGAAATGTTCTCTTAAAGGAACAGTAACACCAAAAAATGAAAGTGTATAAAAGTAACTAAAATATAATGTGCTGCTGCCCTGCACTGGTAAAAGTTGTGTGTTTACTTCAGAAAGTCTACTATAATTTATATAAATAAGCTGCTATGTAGCCATGGAGGCAGCCATTCAAAGGAGAAAAGGCACAGGCACATAGCAGATAACAGAGAAAACACTATTGTATTCTACAGAACTTATCTGTTATCTGCTATGTAACCTGTGCCTTTTCTCCTTTTTTCCAGCTTGAATGGCTGCCCCCGTGGCTACACAGCAGCTTATTATATCAATTATAGTAGTGTTACTGTAGCAAACACACCAGTTTTACCAGTTCAGGGCAACAGTGCATTATATTTTTATTACTTTAAAGCTCTTTCATTTTTTGGTGTTACTGTTCCTTTAATAAGGTTTCTGGTAATTCCACAGCCAGAGTAGTGGCCTCTTCCTCCTCTTAGGCTGTTGCTGGGTTTCTAACATCCACTAAGCCCTATGAATGATGTCCTTTGACTGTATTACTGAATTGTCGCTTTTCCAGGACCATTCTCCAAAGTCTGGAAAGATTGACCAGGTGGTCACCTACTTGTACCATGTAATCACACAATTAAACAAAGGGTGAATGATTAATGCTGACAACACTGACTGCTATGCTCCTAATTTTATTGCAGCTACCCAGCACTATTGCAAAACTTGTCCTGGTTGTTTGGCACACAATCCATAAAAATAACAAGAGATCAGCACAACCACTCCCTGGGGGCGCTTTGTAAATGTACATGTTGATTTCACAGAACTTTTGTGGTTATAAATATGCATTAGTAATAATATGAATGTATTTAGGTTGGGCTGAAGCTCACCTAGTCACAAAAGCTGAAACTTTAGGTGTCAATAAGATAGTACAATTCTCTCTTGCTTAATCATCTTCCTTAATCATCAGTTTGTTGTTACCCTCACTATAAACAGGTATAGGTGTACCTATTTGACTGGCCAGAATACAGAAGAGATTTGTACAAGCTTACTGATTCTGCAGATGTTGTATTGCCCAAAATATCTAATGGCATCAGGTCTAATTAAATTTAAAAATGGTAGTCTGAAAAATATACTTCCTATAATGTATACAAAGATTTAAATAGCCAGATTCTTTGACTTTAGGCCTAATAAATCTGAAATCCACTACAAACAATAACATAACTGCAGAAAAGCAAAATTTGCACTGAGGGACCCCCCTTTACACTGCCCCTTCTTACCAATCTACTTATGCTGTACCTCCCAGGGCCACAGCGACTTCCTGTCAAAATTGACTTTAGACATAAGATAGCTTATTCGCTTGGTACAGTTTTGTGATGAGATACGTTTTTTGCCAGTGGCAAATGACAGTGTTGCACCACCTGGTGTTGTGCTCTACTCCATGTGCCAGCGAGAGGAACAGAGTGCTTGCAAACTGAGCACTATGGGGTGTGTTTTAGTACGTGTGCACCAGGGTAAAGTAAATGACCCCTCTTGTGCCTTGAAGAAGTATATGCACCACGCAAAATGTAGCCTTTGCAGAGTTAAGCCTCTTTTTTTAATTTATGTCTTTATACTTTTCTCCTCTCCTGTCATTTTTAACTTCCGTCTTCATACAGCATCCTAAAAAGTAGGAATGATTTGGAGTTACAGTTTTAGTAACTGCTGTCATATATACCTCACTTGACAAAAGTCCTTAAAAAGAAACCCACAAAGATCAGTGCAGTATCTGTGGGGAAATACCTGGGGTTGGATAGTGGGTGTAAGCTTAGATCTCTGACCTTCTGTTAGAACAATACCCAGAGGAACTAATGACAAATATAGGAACAGCAGCTGATGAGAGTGGGATTTGTACATGCTGCCCATTTGTACTACCTTAAAATTTGTTGGGACAGCTGGAAAATATCCCATTAACCACTATGGGACATTTTAATAAAACTTTAGAAATGATGTATTGAAATATTTCACACATTAATAATATACAACCGTGGTACTCCATGATTTATAACATAGATATAAAGCTGTGTAATGAACTATGGCATTTGTGTGAGGTGTAAACTTGTGGAGTAAACAGAGGTTCTACCTCTAACTAAGGTAAATTGCATTAAATGGAACTGGGTGCTGTTGGTTTTTACAGGGCTGCGTACACTACTTTGTACACAAGAAATTCTAATCTATTTGAACTTGTTTCATTGGAGACAATGGCTGATGTCAGGTCTGAAGTGGTAACAGATTGGTGTCATTTTCATTCAGCATTAGAGTGTTGTTTAAAGGAGCAGTAATGTCAAAAAATTAAACATGCAGCTTCATTAAGTGTGTTCTTAAACAACATGAAATGAAAAATGAAACATGCAGCTTCATATAGTTATATAGTAGAGAATGTTGAAAAAATACACATACCCATTCAGTTCAAACTGCCTGGAAAATCTTTTTTTCCCGCTTTATTATGGCACTGCACTCTTTCCTACAAGCATAGCTTTCCTACCCTATAATCCTCTGCAACAAAGCATCACAATTTTTTCCTTAAAAACCTGCAATGAACGAGAATGGCTTCTCTCCTTACACCCCTCTAATGCTACAGCAGTGTAATGGAAAAAAACTTTTTCTCCTCCCATGCCTTGTAATGGAACAGCTCTTCTTCCAACTTTTTGTAATAGGATAGTTTTTCTTCACAACCATGTTACACAATAGCACCGTTTATTATAATTTGCATCTTTCCCTCTGATCCCCTTGCTCCCCAGTAATGCACAATATAGCACTCCAATACCCTACATGGCTGAAGAACAATTTAACAATTTTAAAATTAGAAATTCATCCGTGAGAATGATTCACATGTGGAACTCTCCTTGCCAGCAGTTTTATTATATCTGCCCTGTAGTTTGTGTTTTAGCATGTTTTGCTGTTTCTTTGGAAAAGGAGTCTAAACCTTTAAAGATAATTTAACTATAACCATGTTAAAGATTCATGCTCCCAGTAAGATTTGAAACATTTTCTTAACTAAGCTTGGGGTGTGTATGATTAAGAAGTGTAAATCACAGATACAGATTTCTATATACAGGCACCCCCTTATAACTATGAGGTGTATGTAATATGATTTCTGCTCTTGTCTGTACAAGGGATTAGAGTCATTCTGCATTCCTATCCCATAATAGAACTCAGGATTAAAATTATCAGCATTCTCATATCAGTATTATCATTAGACAAGAACTAGCCCAAAAGACAGGTGCAGTTTAGGCCTCCCCCACTCTCTAATATCAGAACAAAGAGTTTTTCCTCTTTGCCAGACCATCTGGTATTAAAAGTGTTGGTGGGCGTGGTGCTCTATTGTGTTCAAAATCCTGGGTTAAAAATCCTTACACAGTGAAGGCAGTACAGAATTTGTGCACTCTTCATTCAGTGAAGGCTCTGTAGATAGGTAAGTGTCCAGAAGTATTATTATAGTTTTTTTTCTTATACATTGTTACTTACTCATGTCTTGTTACATTGTATACAACTTGGTATTCTCTTTTAAAGAGAGAAAGATTGAAAATATTGTGCAAGGTTAAGCTAAAATCACATATATCACAACAGCCTCTCTATTTATGCTGGCATTTTTGGAATGTTGCCATTTTTATTATTGATAGATATATAATTAAAATTGTTTCATCCATTTAATCATCACCAACATAATGAAAATGATATTTAATTATGGTTAAAATAAGATTTTACAAACATACTCAATGCTTAGTATAGTCAGATTTATACAATGTCTATGCCTCTATGCACCCAGGCCATTTGTTTCTGGGGAGAAACTTTCTCCCCAGTGTATAAACTTGAGTCCTAAATGCAGTCTCTGATTTTTTGCATAATCACAACTTTGCATCCCTCTTTCAACGGAATACATCAGCTTCTGTATCTCTCTCCCTACCAATACACCAGACATGTTATTTCTTTCCACCAGTATATCAGCTTCTACATCTCTTTCATAACATGCATTACTCTGCAACATAGGGGCACATTTACTTATCCACGAACGCTCCCAGCGTTCGTTCGTTCGTTCGTTCATTCGATCGGTCGGTCCAATCGTATTTTCTGCAACTTTTTCGTACCTTGCGCGACTTTTCCTTTTTTTTAGTGCAAAAAAATCGGCTCGGCTTTGCCGCTGTTTACAATCTTTATGTACGAAAATTTCGTGACTTTCAGATCACCAATACAATATTATCATGACTAATACGATTTTTTCGTGATATTTGTAATCTTTTTCCCATTCGGGATTTGAACTCGTGTTTTGATAAATCTGCCCCTAAGTCTTATCAAATGCTTAGCTCCATTTTTCCCACTCAGAATCTCTCTCTTTCATCTTTCTCCCTATGAATGCATCAGCCTCTCCATCTTCCTCTTAATCATGTAAATAAGTCTCTGTAATGACCATAATTTGCCATAGCTTCTGCACTGATTAAACTAGGTTTGTTAGTCTCTAGTGCTTTATTCTTATACAACACAATTTCCCTTATTCTACACTTTTTCCTCTCTCCATATATAAATTTCTGCATACCCCTGTCTAGGGGTATTTTTTTATTTGTTTTTTTTTTTTTGTTTTTTTAAATGAGAGTACCTTTTACTACACTTATTACTGCAAAGATATTTGAAATTAAATAAAATGTCACTAATTAGTCATGGCAATCATAGAGATAATCTACATGGGAGACTTTGTAGGATGGTGTTGGATTGACGCAATGCATTTTACAAGCTGGATGTAGTTGCGTTGGTTAAAATGTTATGTGACTAATAGAAAAATCTGATGTGTAAAGTATTTGGAACATTTGAGATCTGACAAGACACATCCATTGGAAGGGAAGGCTGCACAGTGCATCTGCATCCACCAAGATTGTCAGATGTAGATGCAGGAACAAAAGACAACATCCAACAGATAAAATCTGATCAAAAGGCTTTAAAGGAACAGTAACACCAAAAAATGTATATATTTTAAAGAAATTAAACTATAATGTACTGCTGCCCTGCACTGGTAAAAGTTGTGTGTTTGCTTCAGAAACATTACTAGAGTTTATATAAAATCTGGTGTGTAGCCATGGGGGCATCCATTCAAAAGAAGAAAAGGCACAGGTTTTATAGCAGCTAACAGATAAACCCTGTAGAATACAATGGTGTCTTATCTGTTATCTGCTATGTAACCTGTGCCTTTTCTCCTTTTTTCCACCTTGAATGGCTTCCCCCATGGCTACACAGCAGCTTATTTATTAACTATAGTAGTGTTCCTGAAGCAAACACCTCAGTTTTACCATTGCAGGGCAACAGTACCTTATATTTCAGTTACTTTAAAACACTTTCATTTTTTGGTGTTACTGTTCCTTTAAAGCAATTTGTGAGTGCTGTTGTTACTCCATTTTGTATTGGTATGCCTTACAAGATTTGCTAATTAGTGTCGCAGGTGAGGATTATATACATTTTAAGGGAAACTACTTTTTGGGCATTACAGCAGTGAATGCTTTATTATTATTTTTCAGAAACATCAGTTTCAGCATTTTTTCTTATAGTTTCTGAAATATAAATGTTTATTAGCATGCTTAATAATCCAATTTTTCCCACTGTAAATGAGATCATTCTGTTTTTGAGTATTAGATTGCAAATTGTTGCAGTCATGCTGGATTCAGCCAGCTGCTCTGTCAGTGACTGACTGTATGAATGTGTTGGTTGTGATATTTCTTACTATTTTTAGAATTAAAAAACAAGTTACATGGTTAATACTCCAGCTGATAAAATTAAGGGTTCTGGCAGTTAGCAGAGATGCTTATTTAAAGTTATTGGTTGATGGTGAGACCTTTGTCCTGGTTGGTGTGGTGAGCCCTTAACCAAAGTCCAACACAGGCTGGAGTCAATCTTGTTTTGAATCCCACTACTATTAATTTTGCTTTTGTAAAACATAGCTATATACTGCTCCTTTAAACAGAACCTAAATCATTGGGGATGCCAAATTGTTAGGCATCCCACAGTAACTAAAATTGCAAACCTCCTCAATGAACAGGCCTGTGTACTCCTACCTGGTATTCCTTGTGTGCCCTAACAAATTGGCAACTAGCAATGATTCTAGTTTCTAAAGTTGGTTTTGCTCAGTAAACCCCCGTATGTAATAAAAAGCACTATGTTTGCCCAGCAGTATTAACCTATAGCAATCAATAAAATGCTTGCCTTTAAAAATGAAGGTGACAAGTAAATTCTTCCTGTTGATTGGTAGCTATGGGTTAGTGTTCCTGGGCAAACATAGTGCCTTTTATTATATAACAAAACTCTTACTAAAACTCTTTGTGATTAAAATATCTCTGCACTACTCCAGGGGCCACAGATTTACAGAGTGCACCACTACTGTACTTTATCAAATCTATGGGCATTTTCTCTCTAAAGTGCAAATTTATTAAACTTTAAGTTCCTTTCATTTGCACAATTCTAGAAAATTCAATGATTTTCATAATTATGCATGTGATAACTTTTTTTTACAAGTAGCAGTTAAAATGCCCTCCTTGCACACATACTTTTCACCAAGAACAGTTCTCATTATAAATACCATGCCAATAAAGAGTAAGGCTGCAAAGAGTATAAGCACAGCACTAATTATATTGAGCAGCTTGGAGTATCATAGAAATATTCAAGCTGTCTGATTGGTAGACCACAGTCATTTTTGAGCAAAAGGGTGGGTAGCTGCTAGAAACTGTGCCACTCCCTGGTTGTATAGCTTTTTGATGGGTGAGGGACACATAAGCAATGTTAAGGAAGGCTCAATCAGCTAAATTCCACATTGCCAGCTTCATTAATTGGTTCTTCACAGATACTGATTTGCTTTGATCAACAGGGTGCATCAGTCACCAGCGCAATTCAACACTAGCAAGACTGTGTTTTCCACTGACACTTAAAAAAGGAAGCATTGGGTCACATTAGTCATAGTCACATTTCCAAGCCAGTCAGAGTAAAGGTGTTTTATTGTATTTAGTAGTAGTAAAATGTTTCAACCAAGAGCTGAATAATTGTTATGGTTTACAGCCATTCCTTCAGCATTTCTTTCTTGGCAATGTGCGCAAAAAATATTTTGTGCATGTATTTTAAACTTATTTTTAAACCTGTGTGCTCAGGTCAGAATAAATATGAATGTTTGTGTTTTCACACAAAATTCTTTGTGCGGACCACAATATGTTGCGTGCAATTTCCTCAAAATTTGTGTTCACGCCCATGAAAGTACATCTTACAGGCAACATTGGTTACAGTAATTAGGGAAATTTGCCCAGAAAACAAAGCCCAGTAAATACATAAGTTTAATGGATAGGATAGTCTAATAATGTATGTGTTTTTTCATATAGGGTATTTATATCTGTGGTCTTATTGCACTTCTGAATGAGATTTTACTTAAATTTGAGCCACTTTATGTCAGTGACTAAGTTGTGCAGGTTCATTTGTGTGTTTATAGCGCCAACTATAGAATCATAATAATCCATATTTTTCAAGCCTTTCATTATATATTTGCAAAATATATAAGTAGTTGGATGATTCCTAAATTGTATATTCAAACCCAATACCGGTAGACTATTACATTTAAACCTCACTATCTGAATGTCTTCTAACTGGTCCAGTACCAAATATATAGATAATAATATGTTTTATGGATAATTGCTGAATTGTATATTAAAAACCCATGGGCACTTTTTGATCTGGAGCACTTTGGCACTTTTAATAACAGATCATAGATTTTACTACCTGTGGCAGTAAAAAGGCTAAAAGTTATCAGGTTAATTTACGTACAAGTGTCTGTTTGACCAGTTATGATAAATATTTTGTTTGTAATCTGAGATTTGATCCATAGTTTGTTTGGATTGTGTGATCAAACTCTGGGGTTTATCATGAATACCAGTTAACCCCCATTCTGATTTTAGGTGAACTGCATCATTTAGCCTTTTTATGAGTGGCCCCTCCTGTTTTTGCCTGCTTCTGCCATAGGCAGTACAATGCCATTTAGGCAAAAGTATAGGGGTGCTAATATTTATGTATATAACTTTTTACTCCTTAAAGAAAAACTGTAAAATATGTTTGCCTCACCATGTACACCATTTCAACATGATAGATGTGGTGGTTGATCTCTTAATAACTTGACTATTCAGACAGTATTACTTATATGAAGATATATTTTTCTTTAGACATGTTTCCCACAAAATAATTTATTTTCTCTTGGTTACCTCACAGATTGTCAACATGCCTGAACCGTGAGTATTTGAATTATTTTTCTGCCGACTGATATCATCTATATGCCATTTATATTTTTTGTATCCTGAAACTAAAATATTTATATATATGTTTTCCATTTCTTTTTTGTGAATCTGATAACACAGTGAGGTAAGTACATTTTTTATATATTGATCCTTTCTCTCACAAGACCCCCCTCATCATATTCCCATTTCTTTACCTTGTAGCTACATATCATTTGTCTTCATCTTTTGCTCAAATGTTTTTATTATGAAACATAATTATTTCTCTTTTGTAAATGGTTCCTTTTCAACAGAGGAAATCAAAAATTTCAGCATCCCGCAAGCTCCTTCTAAAGGTAACAGATATGAACTAAAGAGAATGCAATGTATATACTGAGTAATGAATAAGAATGGTAGCTTACCCAGCTCTCAATTTCCCTACAGAGTTTAATGCTGGCAAAGGCAAAAGAGGCATGGGATCAGGATCATATTAATACACAAGAAGAGAAGGAAAGATACTTAAGTGAGAGAGTACCCCAGGAAAATTACCATGGCCTGTCATTAGCTGCACTACAGGTATTAAACTGTTATTTTATACATAAGACTAGTGCTATCTAAATTGTTTGTGTTGTGGTTGGTATATTCATTATATTACATGTTAATATTTGATACATAACATGTTGATTAGACCTGTAGCAAACTTTGCTTCTTTATTTATATAACCCCCTTACTGTGCTAGCTGTAATCCATATAAAACCATGGAGATCAAAACTTGCCTCTGTAATTTGCAGACATGGACCATGCTTATGCTAAAAAAGAGTACACCGGGGCACAGTTTACAAAGCAAGTCCTGTACTTGCCACCTGGTCAATTTCAAGTGTAAAATCCAATGCTCCTATGTGCCTTTACATACCTTGCCCTCTACCTTATTCAATATTAATGTACGTTCCCTGGCCCCATGATTTAGTAATAATTCAGTATGATACAGAGGCAAAACTAGATGTTACTGGGGCCCCATTACAAATTTAATTTAGGGCCCCAAAACATTGGTAAGCTGTCCTATTCTACCAAGAAATATTGACATTGCTTAATTAGGGCCTTACAGGGTCTGCATATATGTACATATATTCTGAAAAACAAGTGTTACAGTTGCATTTTAGGCTGACAAAGACAAACATCCATCAGGTTCAGACCTTCTATGTGATCCTTCACCTTTACACTTAGGGGCACATTTACTAACCCACGAACGGGCCTAATGCATCCGATTGCGTTTTTTTCGTAATGATCGGTATTTTGCGTTTTTTTCGGAAAAATGTCGCGACTTTTTCGTTACTAATACGATTTGTGCGAAAAAACGCGAGTTTTTCGTAGCCATTCCGAAAGTTGCGCAAAATCTGGCAATTTTTCTTAGCGTTAAAACTTGCGCAAAAAGTTGCGATTTTTTCGTAGCATTAAAACTTGCGCGAAACGTCGCACCTTTTAAGTTTTAGCGCTACGAAAAAGGCGCAACTTTTCGCGCAAGTTTTAACGCTACTAAAAAATCGCCAGATTTTGCGCAACTTTCGGAATGGCTACGAAAAACTCGGGTTTTTTCGTGCAAATCGTATTGGTAACGAAAAAGTCGCGACAATTTCCGAAAAGTCTTAAAGACGCCGAAAAAAATCGCAAAAAATACGAAAAAGTCGCAAAATGTTCGTTTTCAAATCGGAATTTTTCCAATTCGGTTCAGATTCGTGTCTTAGTAAATGTGCCCCTTAGTGATACTAGACACATATTAAAGTGAATCTCTGATGGAAAAGCACTTATGAGTGCTTGAAGATAAAAGCTGTAGCAAGCAATGCCATTCTGAGCAAAAGATTAATACGGTGTTATCATTTATCTGGGATGTTAAGTCTTCACTTGTCAAAGGACCTGTAACTTTTAGTTCAACCAAATCAGGAGGACTTCTGAGTAGAAATCTCTGGCTTACTTCCTTTTAAATTTGAAAAATTAGTTCTTGTAATATGAGTGGTTTCATGACTGGCATTTAGAGAACACTGGGAATTTCATCACTGTATTTCATCAACAGCTGTTGGACTTCAGTTTGGATACCCCCTATCTTATATAATTGTACATTTTGATTGTAGGTACCAGATGCTGAAAGCATTATTTATAGCAACAGATAAAAACAACACACTGGAGATTATATATGTGTGTATATATATATTTTACAAAACGATCAGCAACACTGGGAATTTTAATGAAAAACCAAATGTGTATTCAGTAGGGACATACAGACAGTCCGAAACATAATGTTGGCTGTATGTCCCTACTGAATACACATTTGGGTTTTCATTAAAATTCCTGTTGTTGCTGGTCTTTTTGTGAACTTTAAGTTTTTTACCATGTACCTGGGTTTTTGAAGTTTTTAAAGCAGTGTGCCAGCCTATGGATGTACTGTATATATATATGTATATACACACATACACACAGAAACCAAACACTAATGGCAAGACCAAGGATGTGGATGCTTCCAAAGCATTAGTGCAGCTAGTCTAGACTCTGACTATGAATATGACAATGAATGGACAATGAAGATATTTTTATAATAAACAATAAAGCATCACTTAGGATAAAGTGAGTGCTGTGCTTTTTGGTGGTGTGGATGTATATACAAACCTAAGCAAAATATGGATTCCTCAAGAGGTATGCCATGTAAGAGGTAAGCCAAGTAGAGGTATCATGGCATCACCCCAGTTGGTAAGGACCAACAACTCCCTTCTTTCCTTGAGCAGGACCAGTGATGCCCACCATTCTCCCCATCCCTGGAAGGGTCACAGTGGCCCGTGAGTGTGGGTGATAGAGATGTAGCGAACTGTTCGCCGGCGAACTAATTCGCACGAACATCGGGTGTTCGCGAGTTCGGAAGTTCGCGAACTTTTCGCGTATGTTCGCAATTTGGGTTCGCGTTTTTCCGCTGTGTTTTTTCGCGCACAAGTCACACATGGCATTTTTCAGCAAATCCCGTTTCCATGGTGCTAATAGCAAAAAATGCAGCGTATTTCCGCTAGGTCTGCCAGCTGCCTTTGCGATTTTACGCAATGCTGTGTCAACAAAGTATTTTTCAGATAAATTTTTGCCATTGATCCCCCTCCTGCATGCCACTGTCCAGGTCACGGCACCCTTTAAACAACTTTAAAATCAGTTTTCTGGCCAGAAATGGCTTTTCTAGGTTTTAAAGTTCGCCTTCCCATTGAAGTCTATGGGGTTCGCAAAGTTCGCAAATATTCGCACTTTTTGGCGTAAGTTCGCGAACGCGTTCGCAAACTTTTTTTTTTGAGTTCCCCACATCCCTAGTAGGTGACTGGATGGTGCATTTTTCAGACAAATTTTCAGAGATTAAAGGGAATAGTTGCTCACAGAAAAAAATGTATCAGAAAATTGTCACAACAGTTCATCTGGGTTGTAGATGTAAAGTTCATCCACATTCTATTGTTAAAGGATGAGGAAATCTGGATTTAATAGGGGGTCCAAAATCTTTGGCAACCATTATTGAATCCAGTTGCTAAGTTTTTACCCCAGTACAGTGCATCTTTCAGGAAAAATGATCACGCCAACAATTTACGTACCTTTGTCCAGAATCCCTAGTAATGAATTACACTTACACATGCACAGTATTATAAAAGGCTGTTCTGCTGCAAGCCTAAACAGGTTTACAGTAAGTAAGTAGTAGTATTGAGTTGCAATGTTATTTTTACCCCATTTTGTGCAGTTTTTCCAAAATGGAGCACAGGGAAAAAGTTTAGGCTGATGCCACTCGGGGCTGATTCTTGGCCTGTAAAAAAAATGCAGGCTGTAACATAGTAACATAGTAAGTTGGGTTGAAAAAAGACATACGTCCATCAAGTTCAACCATAATGCCTATACCTAACCTGCCTAACTACAAGTTGATCCAGAGGAAGGCAAAAAACCCCATCTGAAGCCTCTCTAATTTGCCTCAGAGGGGAAAAAATTCCTTCCTGACTCCAAGATGGCAATCGGACCAGTCCCTGTATCAACTTGTACTAAGAGCTATCTCCCATAACCCTGTATTCCCTCACTTGCTAAGAATCCATCCAGCCCCTTCTTAAAGCTATATAATGTATCAGCCAGTACGACTGATTCGGGGAGGGAATTCCACAACTTCACAGCTCTCACTGTAAAAAATCCTTTCCGAATATTTAAATGGAACCTCCCTTCTTCTAAACGGAGTGGGTGCCCTCGTGTCCGTTGGAAGGACCTACTGGTAAATAAAACATTAGAGAGGTTATTATATGATCCCCTTATATATTTATACATAGTTATCATGTCACCTCTTAAGCGCCTCTTCTCCAGTGTAAACAGACCCAACTTGGCCAGTCTTTCTTCATAACCGAGACTTTCCATACCCTTTACCAGCTTAGTTGCCCTTCTCTGGACCCTCTCTAGCTCAATAATGTCCCGTTTGAGCACTGGAGACCAAAACTGAACAGCATATTCTAGATGGGGCCTTACCAGTGCTCTGTAAAGGGGAAGAATAACCCCCTCCTCCCGTGAATCTATACCCCTTTTAATACAGCTCAGAACCTTGTTTGCCCTTGCAGCTGCTGCCTGGCATTGCTTGCTGTGAATCAGTCCCTCCACTGGCATCAGCCTCCTACATTGCTTGCACCTAAAAGCATTGTGTCTGACTAGGTGCAGGCAAGGTAGGACGCTGATGACAGCTGATTTTTGGTATTTCTTTTTCTGCAGGCCCAGAATCAGCCCCATATGGCATCAACCATAAGAATTGAACTGGGGCTGCATTTAGCACCCCCCCAGTAACTTAGCATTTCCTTTTAGATTTTCCTGTTCAGATTTGTTTCACTGACTGTCAGATATCTTGTTCGAGCCATAGATCTGTTTATGCCAGTACTGGCATCATAAGGCAAGAGTAATATATTGTCTTGTGAAGCAAATTCCAACTACAGTAGATTGCTGCAAACAAATGCAATATATTACTGTGCAGTTTTCCCACTTGTTCATTTTACCTTCCATAACCAATTGTTATTTTCCATACATCTCTTATACAGTGCAAATACAATGTTATTTTGGTATCAAAGTTCATGTGTTCATGATTTCAAGCTTTAGTAACAAGTACAATTACATTAATGTAAATGATATGAATATCATAATACTGCATGTTAGACATACCTACAAAAATACATTGGCAGTTACATAATAATATCATTGGTCTGCTTTATAATTGCTTGGTAAATTTTACTCTATGGTAAAGTGGATTGCTCGCCTGCACGTACCCTGAGCTGGTGCAGTTTTAGGCTAAAAGGAGCACCAGCGATCTTAATCACTGGGGGGTGCCCCCAGTGATTCCTTTTAAATAAGTATTATATTAGTGTTCTGACCTGGTTTTGGCCATCCCCTAACAGGAATTATGCAGAGATCTACATGAAAAAGTTGGCATTGTGGACGAGGAAAGATATGATATTGAAGTAAAAGTCAATCACAACACCAGGGAGGTAAGAAACCTTTTGCTTTAGTTGTAAAATTCCAATGCAGTCATTACAAGGGTGAAAAATTATGTTCTCTGTCTGATTAATCTGCACCTTAAACTCCTATACAGGTAAATAAAGAGCTATGGAGTTACCCTCTGGCAAACTGTGGTGAACATTTTAGTCATTGTTATAAATATGCCTTAGAACAGTGCTGTCCAACTGGCAACCCCCCTTTGTGTGGCCCCCCCCACCTGTCCAGCTGTTTTGATGCTTATCTTTGTGTAAACTTTAAATGGTATCAGTGCTGAGATTGGTTCACACCTCAGACTGTAATTCTCCTGTATTGTTTAAACATGTAATTCCCTGTGCTGTTCACACCTTTTAATCTCTGCATTGTTCATCCCCTGCATTGTTCACACCTCAGGCTGTAAGCACCCACATTGTTCAACTCAGACTGTAGAAACAGTGCCAGCACTATGTCACTGTATGTACTGTGTATGGTACACACAGGCAGCAAAGGGCAGACAAAGCATGGCACACACAGGCAGCATTGGTCAGACAGAGCATTGCACACACGCAGCATAGGGCAGGCAGAGTATGGCACACACAGGCAGCATAGGGCAGGCAGAGTATGGCACACACACAGGCCGCTAAGGGCAGGCAGAGTATGGCACTTAGGCAGCATAGGGCAGGGAGAGTATGGCACACACAGGCAGCATAAGATAGGTAGAGTATGCCACACACAGACAGGGTAGGGCAGACAGAGTATGGCACACACAGGCAGCATAGGGCAGGCAGAGTATGGCACACACAGACATGGTAGGGCAGGCAGAGTATGGTACACTCAGGCAGGATAGGGCAGACAGAGTATGGCACACACAGGCAGCACAGGGCAGGCAGAGTATGGCACACACAGGCAGCATAGGGTAGGCAGAGTATGGCACAAACAAGCAGGGTATGGAAGGCAGAGTATGGCACACACAGGCAGAATAGGGCAGGCAGAGTATGGCACACACAGGCAGCATAGGGCAGGCAGAGTCCTGTCTGTGTGTGTCATACTCTGCCTGCCCTTTGCTGCCTGTGTGTGCGCCATATTCTTCCTGCCCTATGCTGCCTGTGTGTGCCATACTCTGCCTGCCCTATGCTGCCTGTGTGTGCCATATTCTTCCTGCCCTATGCTGCCTGTGTGTGCCATACTCTGCCTGCCCTATGCTGCCTGTGAGTGCCATACTCTGCTTGCCCTATGTTGCCTGTGGGAGGTGAACCTGGCAGGGGTTTGTTCTGGGAGTTTGTTAGCAGTTGGAAATAGCCATTAAATGGTCCCTAAGGTGTGTAATTATGTGCTGGGGGTTGCTGTGCTATCCACAGGGGAGGAGAAGGAATATTGATTTAAGAATGGGCTTAATATGACATAATATAATTCTTTCACATATGAATGATGGTTGATATCTCCACAGTGAGTACCAAGCATTTGAGTTTTTGCTACACTACCACCATTGTGATAACATGGGTGTGGTTTAAAAAAGGGTAGTGGCCAAAACTTGCTTCCATTAGCGATCCTCCTCTATGTATGCTAGAAACATTTTGGTTCTCGGCACCACAGAAGTTGGATATCACTGCAGAAGAATAAGAGAAGAATAAGATTAAGTTTTGATTCCATTTGCAAGGACAGGGTTTGTACAAGAAATTAATGAAAATGAAAAAAAATCAGCTGAAGAGTACTTATAGGTCAACTGCAAACAAATAATCCAATAACAAATTAGAAGCAACACATAATAACCATTAATTTAGTCTTAACCTGATACAATCGCAACTTTATTGTCTTTCTTTAGCCTGCTGTTGCATTAACTCCATCAATTTTGTAATAATGTGTGATAGTTTGTAAAAATCTGGGGGTAATCGGCATTTGATTGGTTGCTACTTTTATAAACTTACCCTAAACATGCAGCATGTGTACTTTATATATAACTCCCCTGTAGTGCAGCTTCAAATTCAAATGTATTTCCTTTACTAATTGCTTTACTAAGATTCAGGATCTGAGAATGAAAGTGCTGGATCTTCGTGGAAAGTTCAAGAGGCCTGCTCTACGCAGAGTTAGAGTATCTGCAGATGCCATGCTTCGTGCACTTTTGGGTTCAAAGCACAAGGTTTCCATGGACCTCCGTGCCAATTTAAAATCTGTAAAGAAAGAAGATACTGAGAAGGTGACAATATCTTTATTTCAGTTTTTACAACATATTACAACAAACATTTTTTACAATATATATTTTAATTAACATTTTTTATGTAGTGCCATCATGTTATGAAATTATTTACATAAGGTGGTCAATTTTATCACATATATGTGTGGAAATCGTGTAATTTGTAAATCATAATTTATTTAGTCAATTGGATTCATCCAGCAGAGGGGAGAGGATAGTATACACAACAACAAGGAAGTTGCAATAAAGCTAGAGTACTGGGTAAGAAGTAGGAAACATTTGCAAGATGACAAAATTTCTTTGCTGCGGTTTTTTCTTAAATGCATTGGAGTTAATGAGCTTTTTTTCTCGCACAAATGCATTGGAGTTTATGGCCATCAACTGCCATTTCATTGTAAATCTCTACAAATTTGCACATCTCTAGTAAGGGGTATTAACCTAGGCAGGGAGGCTCCTTAGACAGCAGCAGTCAGTTCATTGGGGGTCAGTAGAGTTTGCCTTAAGTTTAACCCTTTCCCATCTACTTGCCCCTGCTCTGTGCTGCCATTGCTTGATATAGAAGTGACATACGCTTTTGCATAAGTTACGTAAACTGTGTACGTTTTGGGACCCAGTGATCTTGCTGTAGGGCCAAATAACTAGTCGGTAGTAGTTAATAAAAATAGCAAAAATAATTAATGTGCTAATAAGTCAGTATTTTAATTGGGGGGTCAGTGGAGTCTATACGTAAATTACGTAAGTTTCTTTTAAACTAATGTAATTTTTTGCATAAGTTATGTAAATTGTGTAAGCGTAGGGGCCCAGTGATGTTACTGTGGGGCCCAATAACCAGTCATTCTCCTGCTGGAAAGTTCATGTAGAAGACACTGATATAATTCAGTAAATAGATCCCAAAATAAACAGCTGATGTTGCTCTATAATTAGTACTTATAAATAGTTAAAATGAATAATTAATGTGCTAATAAGCCATTCAGTTTACTGGGGGCAGTGGAATTTACCTTAAGTATTTTAATTCATTGGTGGTCACTGGAGTTTATCCCTGCAAAGCTTCTCTGCATTGTCTTTTGCTATATTTACAAGTTACTTTAGTTCTAGGCAAGTTACCTAGCTTTCTAAGCAGTTTTTGCAGAAGTTGCTTTGTGTAACGTGAATGGGCCCCCTTAAGAAAGAAGATTTCACGGGGCTCGGCACAACTGTACCCCCTGTCCCCCCCTTAAGTTGACCCTGGAAGGCAGTGTGTGTCAGGTTACAGGGGGGCAGCAAAAATCTGCTTTTAGTAATTTTAAAAGCTGAATTTCAGTTTTGTAAAACATAAAGTCAACAAATCTAGTGCCCGGGACAAAATTGCACTCTGCATCTGTGGCCATGGCCGAAATTAGTGGAAGACTAAAGAGGTACATGCTTTGGGTGCAATGCTGGGGGGCCTCAAGCATGTACCTCTTGTACTCCCCTTGTCATCGCCCTGGTCCCCCCACTGCCAGCTTGTATGTCAGAGCATTGCTTTTTCTCTCCCACGGTCAGAGCGCATGCATACACGCTGACATTAGGGGGTGGTGGCGCGTGATGGGAGGGGGGCAATGGGTTGTGCAGTGGGCGAAGTACACTGCTGGTCCTGATTCTTGTAGTACAAATTTGCTGATTAACAGAACCATGAATAAGCATGCACTGCGGAAATTGGAGGGCTAACTTCTGCTACACTTTTTAATAGTCAGAATCAGCAGAGCATAAAGGAATAAACAAATTGTGCTGGAATGTTGCTTAGAATTACATTTTTGTTTATTATGCAAATAAATATTGATTTAAATCCTTTGAATGATAAAGAGTTTAGTCAGGCTTGTTACCATTTAACCTTTATTATATCAACATTGCAAAGCCATGCCATGTACAACTCAATAACTTATAACTGATTCTTTGCTTCTTAAAAATTAGATTCAATAGCAAATACCAGTTTGAAAGATTAATATTTATTATTTACAGCAATTAAAATGAGTTATGTACTTGTAAGCAGGAACGCCCAGTTGAAGTAAGTGATTGGCGTAAAAATGTGGAAGCAATGTCTGGCATGGAGGGAAGAAAGAAGATGTTTGATGCTGCTAAGTCACCACCTGCACAATGAGAAGGTTAGTGAGAAGAGGTAAAAAAAAACACAGTAACAACTTCATTCACTGCATCTAAACTAAATGCCCATGGTTATGCTACATACACATTTCTGGGGCCACCCAAGCACATGAGTTATTTGGCAAACATCACTGATATACTATTTAATATGGCTAGTATGTAAAGATATCACAGTAACATAGTGTGATTAAATTATACATACCTGCAGATAAATTAAAGGGAATATGTAATAAAGAAAGGGATTCAAATGGGGGGATATGTAATGTAGTAAGAAAGACGGATATTGGTATAAACAACTCCAGTCATTAATGATGCAGCCATATCAGAAGCATTACTTTTAGTCAAGTAGGTAAATGCTGCATCTGTTCAAGAACAGATTTGTAATGTCCCCACAATGAGTGCCATTACTGCAGCCTCTAAGTAAGGGTAACCAAACAACTTATTCACAGTGGAGGCTGATAAGACTTCTGTCTGGGACCCAGTTAGATTAAGGGCAGGCTGGGGTTTGGGCACATTGGGGTAGAGTCTAGACCTGCTGGGAGTATGGTCAAATTAGATTATAGCCCTCCACTTTTTTATGTCAACCCTGACCTCTTGTAAAAAATGCAGTTCTGAGTATCTGGACTCTTAAGCATATGGTCATGAAACCATCTAGTATCCTCATATTTTTCAATTAGGGGTACTTTATTATAATACACAGTTATAGTGAGTCATGTGACAGAAATGACATCACTAAGCACGTATTGGGCATTGGCGCATTTTTTTGCAAAATGGGTGCAAAAATTAACTGCGACAAAAAAAGTCACGATTGTCAAAAAAATTGGTGTGTGTAAAAAAATGTTGCGTACAGCAACAAATTTTTTTACATTTTGTGAATTTTACCAAAGTTTTACGAAAGTTTCGGCGAAGCTAAACGGTACTGATTCGCTCATTACTGCTCTTGTGTATTATATAGTTACTGTATATAGACCTGAATGTCCCAATCAAGTGCATTTGGAGCCACCATCTTTAGTCAGTTATCATTTTCACACTATTGATGGAACACAGTCCTCATTATTCTCTGGCTTTCACTTGTCTTACATCCTATTTTTGTGGGTCGATAGTTATTTTTCCTAATGCAAAATTACCATTGGTCGGCCAAAGCTTCTGTTTACTTTCTGCTAAATAAACAGAACAATATAAATGTGCCCCCTCTAAGATCACAAAACACACACCATTTAGCAGAATGAAATATGTAAGCAAATACAATATCCACTGACACAGTCTTCACAGGTCACCACATTCACAGCTGATTGAGGAGTCTTTCATGACCAAATATGGTCCATTGTAAAAACATTGCAAAAGGGAGGCAATAGTGTAACCACACAAAAACAAGAATGTGTTAATAAACAGGTCACAGGCAAACTTCTTTCCCCCATATGTAATAATAGGCACTAATTTTGGCCAGGGGCAGTAACCCATAGCAACCAATAAGATGTTTGCTTTTAAACAGGTGGCCAGTAAATGCTACCTACAGATTGGTTGCTATGGGGTACTGTTCCTGGCCAAACTTGGTGCCTTTTATAACATATGGAGGAAAGACTGCACAACACATTTGTAAGACCCTAGGTTTTGATTAGAAGATGTCTCATCCATCAACCACTATTCTCAAGGAAAAGATCTCATATATATTATATATACATATCACTACTGAGAAACTCTGTAATGACATAATCACTAAAATTTGGTTCCACTGGATCCAGTATGAGTGATAATAAGCTAAATACTCATGATCTTTGGTTCACTGCCATATAATGCCTATACAATGTGCCAATAAATTCTGAGACCATATCTGTACCATTTTGAAATTCTGTTGTTTACTCGTTAAAGGAATACTGTCACAGGAAACCATGTTTTTTTCAAAACACATCTGCAGAATCTTGCATTGAAATCATAGTAACCTAGTAACATAGTAAGTTAGGTTGAAAAAAGACGTACGTCCATCACGTTCGGCAGCTAATCGGCCCGTGTATGTGCACTAACGACGGGCCTGCCCGACCGATATCTGGCCTGAAATCGGCCAGATCTCGATCGGGCAGGTTGAAAAATCTAGTTGGATCGGGGACCACATCGGCACGTTGATGCAGTCCCCGGACTGACTTTGCCTATACCCGTCATTATAATTCGATTGTTTGGCCCCAGGAATTAGCCTGGATTCTCCCGATATTGCCCACCCAAAGGTGTATGGGCGCCTATAGTCCAGTTTGTGACTCCTCCAGTTACATGGGAGTAGGAAAACAAGAGGTTACCTGAAAGCAGTTCTAATGTGTAACGCTGTCTCCTTCTGAAATCTCAGACTCACAAATGCACAATTCACTAAGATGGCTGCCTACACATCAATATTATATTGGTAATTTGCTATGTATATAATTTACTATGTAAACAGTGTAATTTAGAAATAAAATGTATACCATAAAAAATCATGAAACTTTCCCCTTAAGTCAGGGGGCTCAAACTCAATTTACCTGGGGGCCGCAGGAGGCAAAGTCAGGATGAGGCTGGGCCGCATAAGGGATTTCACAAAAAAAAGTCCATGAAGGCTTGCATTATTGGATAATGCAAGGCACGGCGGGCGGGAGCTGCTGATTGCGGAAATGACGTTATGCCATCATAACAGTTATTATGGGAAGACGTTCTGTGTGCACAATTAGCTCCTTAGTTAGCAGCTAATTGTGCACACAGAACGTCTTCCCATAATAACTGTTATGATGGCATAACATCATTTCCGCAATCAGCAGCTCCCGCCCGCCGTGCCTTGCATTGTCCCTTGAATCGCAATAAAAATCGCGTTCCATTCATTGCTTTTGCGAAGGCGTTGGTGCAGGCCACAAAATATTGTACCGAGGGCCGCAAATGGCCTGCGGGCCGTGAGTTTGAGACCCCTGCCTTAAGTATTTGCAAAGTTATAGTTTGCTGTCTTCTGTGAACCTATATATATATATATATATATATATATATAAAATAAAACACAACCAGCACCAAGGGTCTTATAGTTCAAACATGGTTAAAAATGTTCTTCTGGAGTTCTGGAGTAATAGCAATAACAATTAGTATTAATTGACTTACTTTTTTGCAGTTTGCACACTGTTAGGGTGTGAATGTGCCCTGAACTTTTCCAAGGAAACCATTCATCTTTTAAGCACCTTATCTGAAAGGCATCCTTAAAGGGGGTGGGTTTTGGGACTGCCAACTTTACCGGTTTTATTTGCACTGTGGACATTTTTGTTTTGTATATTTATTACATATATGCCTAAATCGAGATATGCTTAATATAGTTACATAGTTAAGTTGGGCTGAAAAAATACCAAAGTCTATCAAGTTAAACCCATCAAGTGAACCCAGCACACACAAGCCTATACTGATCTATCTATACACTTACATACAGTACATATAACATATATATATATATATATATATATACCAACATCAATACTAACTGAAGATGTTAGTATCACAATAGCTTGGATATATTTATTTAATTTATTTGAGAGAGCAAAAGATAATTTACCCCTACTGTCATTTACAAGTTTATTTAAGATCATTGTTTAGTGCAATACAAGCTAAAAGGGGTGGTTCACCCTTACATTAACTTTCAGTATATTATAGAATGCCCTATTCCTAGCAACTTTGCAATTCATCATCATCAGTTTTTTTTCATAGTTTTTGAATTTTTTGCATTCCTCTTCTGTGCCTTCCTAGCTTTCAAATACTTTTTATTCCTTATCTTTCTATTCAGGCCCAGGTAAACAAGGTAAACATATAGCCTGGTTGCTAAGGTAAACAAGATGCTAGCAACCAGATAGCTGCTGAAATTCCAAATTGGAGAGCTGCTAAACAAAAAGCTAAATAACTGTAAAACCACAAACAAATAAAAAACAATTACAAATTTGAAAGTGAACAATCCATTTAATTACTAGGATCGTATTGAACAAAAGTGTATATTGAACTTTGAAGTTCAAGGGGAATATGAATCTGTGGAATTCCCTTCCAGACAAAGGTGTCGGAAGGGCAGGGAGAGGTGGGCTGCGACCTAGATCAGAAGGCAGGAACAAGCGATCGCAGTAATGACATTGCTCCTTCATTCCATATTAGCAGAGAGAAAGGAAGGTATGAAAGGCAGAGCATGATTAGCAAATATCTCAGTTTTTAGAGCTTGTATTATTGTATGTATTCCAGCTGTGCCTGCTGCTGTCTCTCTCTCTGCCTTTCCTGTCACTGTGTGACTGCCATGTGTTCTAGGGTATTATACAGTACAGGTATAGGACCCATTATCCAGAATGCTCGGGACCAAGGGTATTCCTGATAAGGGGTCTTTCCGTAATTTGGATCTCAATACCTTAAGTCTACTAAAAAATCAATAAAACATTAATTAAACCAAATAGGATTGTTTTGCATCCAATAAGGATTATTTATATCTTAGTTGGAATCAATTACAAGGTTCTGTTTTATTTCTACATAGAAAAAGGAAATCAGTTTTAAAATTCTGAATTATTTGATTAAAATGGAGTCTATGGGAGTCGGGCATTCCGTAATTTGGAGCTTTCTGGATAACGGGTTTCCGGATAAGGGGTCTGATACCTGTACATGGAACTGGCACTGTATTAATCTATTTATTCTGCCATGTGTTCTGGCAGTACTATACATGAAATTGACACTGTATTTTTCCTGCCACATGTTCTGGTATATGGGATCGGCACTGTATTTATCTTGCCATGTGTTTTGGGGTAGTATACATGGAATGGGGTATTTATCCTTTCATGTGTTCTGATGGTATAAAACATATGCATAGAAATGGCATTGTGTTTTTCTGCTATGTGCTCTGAGTATATTTGTTAATATATGGTCATGAAAAATGTCTTATTCCTAAAGTGAAAGGGGTTTTAAAATGTCACTGGATAATTAACAAGAAAATGACACTATTTAACCTGTCATATCCCTGAAAAAGATTATCCATTAAACTGCCAATGTATTTATCCTGCAATATGTTCAGGTAACATTATACATGTCACCAGAACTGCATATATTCTACAATATGTTTAAAAGCTTATAGAAATAACATTGGCCTTGCATTTATGCAGTATTCTGGGGCATTATGCATCAAAGTTACACTGTTTTTCATGCAGGTTGACAATAAAACCTACAGTCGAGGGCATTTACTAGCCTCCCCAAACAAAAATATCACCCTCTGCCTATGATTAAGTCTGGTGAACCTGTCACAGTAACAGTTTTTTACATAAGCTGATTATGCACATTTAGGGGCAGATTTATGAAAATGTGAGTTTAGGGCAAAATACTTTAAATACATTAAAACTCACCCATGCTCTGTTCATTCCTATGGGATTTTTAGAAGCATATTTACAGTATCAATGGGTGAAGGTTAGAACTCACCACTTGAAAAATTCCATAGAAATAAATAAAATGTGGGTGATTTTTTATGTTTTAAGCTCTAAACTCACAGTTTGATAAATCTGCCCCTAAATCTACATAGAGCATTCTGTTAAGGTGGCCATACACGGGCCGATTGTAGCTGCCAATATCAGTCCCTTGGACCGATTGAGCAGCTTATCGGCCCGTGTAGGGGAAACAACGACTGGTCTGCCTGACAGATATCTGGCCTAAAATCGGTCAGATATCAATTGGGCAGGTTAAAAAATGCAGTCGCATCGGGGACCGCACCAACGAGATCAACCAACTTCGCCTGTTCCAGTCATTATAATTTGATAGTTCGGCCCCAGGGCCAAACAACCGAATTAGCCTAGGCGAGCCAGGCGAGCGGATCCTTACGTGTATGGCCACCTTTAATGTGTGATTGCCCAGTGACAGCCTACAGGTAGGCTTGGTTCAAAATTACTGTGCCAGCATGCCACAGAGTAATCTTTAAGCTGTAATCTGCGTAAAACGTGTGCATGGCCTAAAAATTTGGCACAGTGCACCACTTGTTTCTTTTTCCAAAAACATCTTCTGCTGCCTATACTTCCAGATGGGAGTAACTGGCAATATAATAGTTTGACAAAGACAGGACAGCTTATTAAAGATGTGAAATTCAATTATTATTACATTTAGTGCAATACATTTTTATCTAACTGGAGATATGAGACAATTTTTTTCCTTCCCGAGGATACTTGCACACAGCATCAAATGGGTGTTTTTTGCTCCAAAAAAGCTAAGATGCACTTAACAGATGTGTTACTTTTTCTAATTGACAAAGGGAACCTAAGAATACACCAACCACAGATTTTTGAATATACATATAAAAGGTATCCAAAAACCATATTAAACATATTAGCCATGTAAAAAAATAAATGTTCACTCAGTCAGTTACTTTAATCACAGTGAAGAATTAAATATAATTTCCTGCATAAGAAAAGATGACAAATATTTTTAAACATTGTGCAATTCAATTTCAATATAACATTTCCATTAATAATAAACATCTCTCAAAAACATTCTCAAAAATGCATATAAGGTGCATTTTTAGACACAAAAATTCTAACTTTGTGATATACACAAATATAAAAATGCATACACATACATGTTCATTGGATGCTATTCCCTACTAAAAGATTCAGTGTTCAGTGTTTGTAACTGTAAAAGATATATCATGCTTAGTTGTTAAATAATTTTTATTTTCTGTGCTCTTACATGCGCAACTTTCTGATGTGATATAAATAAATAATATTAAAAAATAGTTAAAACACCTCATCCAATAAATAATGGCAAGGCACAGTGGAGCTAAGTGAATACATATTAGTCTGGATACATACTATTCTACTCATGTACTAAAAACATTCCAGTGTTACCTGCCTACTCAAGCCAAATAGTGTTACATAATTTAATAATTTGTTGCTAAAATGCATAACGTTTGAGCAACACCTTTCCCTGATCACCACTTCTTGACCTAGATGGAAAATAGTCTTTTGGCATGCTTCTAAACATTGCTGGATCATATTTATAGCCTTTTTATATTATTGCAATCTTTTTAACTACTAAAAACAAAACTTTCAAATGTTAAGATTTCCTCCTCTGCCTTGACATGAAGAGTGATAGAATGAATCATTTCAGCGCTGGAATATATATATAGCATATCGGTATAAAATGGATGCCCAGAACAAAAAAAAGGTAAATTAGCATTTTCTTCTCATCTTTATAGATTCATATTTGCAGACTTTAACAGTTCCCTTCCCACATTCCCTTATTGATACACAAGAATTTTTTTTAAAAGTAATTATGCCTAATGCATTTAAATAGGTCTTATAACCATTCAGACAAATTCAGGTACAGCCTTAATAATTATGGGAGTTTCTCACAGATCCAGTGTAACTTGAGTTTTAAAAAACGTGAGTCACTGAAACATGTTGAGCAGGTTGAGTTGTTAATGGGGCCAAATAGGAAATGACTAATGACATAAAGGCAAACTATATGTAATATTTACAATTTTAAAACGAAAGCTGTAAAAACAGAGATGGGAGCCATTTTTTCAGCAAAAAACAATGGAAGCACATGGAAGGATTTCAATTCTCTAGCTTTTTTTTACAGAATTTTTCCAGTCCAAAAAGATGCAATTTTTTTCTTGTGATACAAACAACATGGAGAAATACTATTAATGTCCTTGATGGTTTTTTCTGAGTTTTTTTTCCCAGCGAAGAAAAAGAAACATTTGTTCCAACAAAACGCATAGCAAAATTCTAGCAAAGATTCACAACATTCACCACTAGCAAACATTGGAATTAAGCTGTGAAACTGTACCATGCAAAAAAAGTTTGCTCATCCCTAGTGATTATATCAGTTCTAGGTTTGGCTCTGAGCAAAATATTAAATCCGTGTGCATCACATAATCTACTAGCTAGTCTACATCTACTAGCTGTCTAGTTGAACCTCATCTGGATATGGACTACAGGGCCTTAATCAAGGCATGCATACAGTTTAAAGGAAAAGTAAAAGTCAACATTTTTGTGAGACCCCAACTGCAACTACATTCATAAATGAGCCCTCATTTGTACTAGCCCCACACCACCAAAGCCTATTGGGCCATGGGCACTCAGAGCATTGGCTCTGCTGCAAAAAGCCAACACTCCATGTTCCCTCAGCCTTAGAAATGAAAATCTGAACCTAAGTATCTGAACATGTCCCACAGTAACGCCCCATCTTCTCCGCTGATACACAGTGGCTGATTGACAGTGGCTGATTGACAGCTCATGGTTTGGGCTGTTGTTGGCTTACTAAAAAAATACTAATTACACTCAGTCTGAGATTTTCTTTGCCCACTTAGTCCACTTATACACTTTGAGGTTGGATTATTAGAAAGCAATTATGTCATACAAAAAAGTCCATTAAAATTTTGAGCATGCTGGGGAGCATCATATAAATCTCTAGGAGGGACACTTCTGCGGTTTTCCCTTCTCCATTTGTACACCCCTGTATTAAAGCTTCCTAGTCAAAGTTATATATTATAAGTTAAAGTTATATTTTTATTATTTTTTTTTGCAAGCCTCATTGAAATTATAGCAGTGGTCTGTAACAAAAATCAAAGTACTCATATTAATACAGTTAATTTTATATCCATTGATTCTGGTTGAAGCCAAGTGGATGTCCAAAATGAGAAAACAAGTATGCATAGTGTGATTTTGACAGTTGCACTAAAGTGTAGATTGCACAGGACTCACATCAAATTTCAATAGAAGATTACGTGAATAGCAATTTAGCAATCCTACCACTTGAATGCAATTTACAGCAAAACATCATTGCAGTGATGTCTCTAAAATGAGCAACCCTAATTGAGGATGCTTATTTCATCCAGGAATGACATTGCATGGATATTTGCTGTCTATGAAAAGGTTCAAACTGTCAGCTGTGGCACAGAGAAATTCACAGCCTGTTTGCTAAGCACCAAAAACCCAACAGACAGTCATGACTTCTGTTGCTCAAAGGAGTGTATTATTTGGGTTGCTCTCATACCAAGAGGTTTCTAGTATTCTGTATCCAACACTATACATTCACTAGGCTGCTAAAGTCTGCTAAATCAAAGTTAGGAATTATTATTTATCATTATAACATTTGGTCAGAATTTGGTGTTGTTGTTATTATTATTATTAGCAGCATGTATTTAGTACCAACATATTACACAGTGCTCTGGTGTTACATCAGTTAAAACAATTATTTAAAGGGATACAGTCATGATTTTTATGGTATACTTTTTATTTCTAAATTACAAATAATATCGGTGTGTAGGCAGTCATCTCAGTGCATTGTGCCTGAGCCTGAGCTTTCAGAAAGAGCCAGCACTACACATTAGAACTGTTTACAGATAACCTATTGTTTCTTCTACTTTACTCCCATGTAACTGGAGGAGTTTCAAGCCAGACTTGAATTTCTTACTAAAAGTGTAACTGAAGTTTATCAGGGCACAGGTCACATGGTTATAGCACCCTGGGAAATGAAGAATATGGCTAGCCCCTTGTGAAATTTCAATATTAATTATAAAAAAATCTGTTTTTGCTTTTGAAAAAAACAGATTTCAATTCAGGATTCTGCTGGAGAAGGTCTATTAACTGATGCAATTTGAAAAAAAAACATGTTTTCCCATGACAGGATTCCTTTAACTGTGAGGCTAATGCCAGCTTTATAGCAAAATAATTTATATTTTTTTGTTTAAACTTAAAGGAAATATATAACCCCAAACATTGTAGGTCTGTGTAAAAATATATTGCATAAACAAGCTCATATGTAAAACCCTGCTTCATCTAAATAAACATTTTGATAAAAATGTACTTTTTTAGTAGTATGTGCTATTGGGTACTCCTAAATAGAAAATTGCCATTTTAAAAATTAAGGGCCGCCTCCTGGGATCATAGGATTCGCAGTGCACACAAACAAGCCAAGGCACACATACTGTATATACTAGGCCAATCAGCCAATTAATGGACAGAGTTCTGCCTTTTGTTTCCACACTTCTTCCTATCACAGTTAGAGCTGCATTATTTCTGGTCATGTGATCTCTGAGGGAGCCCACAGCCCTTCACTAAATGGCGGATCAAGGGAAAGGATGTAAAATGACAATATTTACTGATACATATTCCAGTTTGGCAAGATTCTTTAATAGGCCACTTAATATGATATAAACTATCTATTGGTTAAGTATTCATTCTGGGGTATAGTTTTCCTTTAAGTGTCAGCACTTTTAATTACAGAAGTGCATTGCATTATATATTATATTGCATTATATGCATTATATAGAAACTAGAACAGAATCAGCTTTGCAGCATAGGCAATTGCCTCTCGGTTGCAAATTAGCAATGGTTTAAAAACTGATCCTTTACATATCTAAATAAAAAGATATAACCTCACACACCACAGTTGCTCCTTAGCTTAGCTTATCTAGTAAGCCAACTCCAAACCACAAAATGCGAGAGTAAATGTGTTCATACATGGGCCGATAAAAGACCAAGTCAGCAGCCTTCCCAGTGGCCAGGAACCACTAGTATAAAAATGTATTTCTTTTAGAGTACTTCCTTGGAATTAAAACATATTTTATTTTTCATAATATCTACCTATCAGGGCAAACTCTGAAAGACATTCACTTTTTATGTTTTCTTTTCTTTTTAGGGTTAACGAAGAGTGTCAGCATTTTCACTCCAATTATCTCTTGAATTTATGCTTCCCTTGCTACTTTTACATTCATTCCCCACACTCCTTTATTACTGCTAAATTTAAGTTGGTTGTGCAACCTAGTAAAGGTTTTACCATTGTAAAGAGATTCTTATTCCAGGATGGGTTGCTGTCTGTGCGCTTCTTGTATAGTTTATCCAGATCAATAAAATATTCAACATTGTATCATTTTTTTTTCATCTAAATCTCTATCATCTGCTTAATGTGAACAAAGTCTACTTTGTTTTCTTTCCATATCTCTTATCAGATTATTCTGTCCCCTCCCCCTCGCCTTTGCAGCAGGTCCTTTTGTAAGAGAAGGAGTAAAGAGCACTGAGATGTTAAACATTAAACATAATTAAGTAGAAGTTTCTCTGCAGGGGGCATAACACATTATTATTATTCATGAAACAGGGATGTGTGGTTCACAAATATATAAACTGCCCTCATTATGTTTTTTTTGTTCTACAGATATTATAAAGGCTTAGGGTCATTAACATCCATACGTGCAGTGAGCAAAGTGCAATTTTGAGCACAATTGCCATGTTTTCTTCCCACAATGCAGGGTTTTCTCCCAGAATGCCAGTGTCATTGCAGTTGCAAGGAGGCATTGTGCCGCAACTGTGCTAGTTCTGCCATAATTGTGTTCAGTTCGTCAAAATGAAAACGCTGCACATGTATTTTGTCACAAATTAGATGCAATTGCACACAAATTTGCCTGGTGTTATTTCTGGTGTTTGCATGCGAGTGATGCCTAAGCCCAATTCCACAAATACACTGCACTTATTGACAATGGGCATTAGGAGAACCCTGCAACCAACTTCTTCTCAGAAGATGGCGGCAGCTTCAGGGTTCTTCTGCGTAAATAGGTGTAGCAGCGCCTGATCCAATTCGGAAGACAGGAAGGATTGAGTGGCACCAAGTGCAAGGAGCACATTTTGAAGTACCTTTAAAGGGGAACTATCATGAATGGGAATCTGCTTCACTTGGCTCAGTTCTGACAGGCAGCCTGTGTTCTGAGCAGAGAGGAGTGGGAGTGGCCGAACCCTTATTGACTGACATTTACAGTTTAGACATTAGACATTTACAGTTTAGACTTTGAAGAAGGTCTAAAAATTCAACCCAATTCCCCCTTACATTGTCTGACAGTTTCCGTCTCACCCACCTGAGTCACTAACAAACACCTAGAACTTTATTTCCTATTTATTTATGAAAAAAACATGAAAGGAGCCACATATGACTTGCTTTTTTGAGCAGCAGTAATCAAGTTATTTAGCCAAGTGAGCTGCCAGGTAATGTGGTAGTTGTAGTAAAATAATAACTTTAGGGCATTTTATGGCTATAAAACTACAAGGAACAATAACTTGGATCAATGTTTCTGCAATAAAATTGTAGTCACTCTTTATATGCTTGTAAGCTAATCAATAGAATATATAGCCATTCCTTAAAAATACATGCACTGGCTATAGCAGAATAACTGCTACAGACTGACCAGGTGGGCATGGGCGTCCGCAGAAAATTTTCCAAGGGGGGGCAAGTAAGCTAGCATCATCCTGCAACAGACAAATATATATATATATATATATATATATATATATATATATATATAGAGGAGTTGAGGTGAAGGTTGTAGTAATAGGGGGCATGGACGGTGCAGATGTGTACAGATAGAGGGGCTGCGAGTGGAGCTGCGCTTACGGAACTGGGGCGGGTGTGAGGGTCGTACCGAGCGGCTACAGGAGCTACAGAAAGGGCTTTAGGGAGCGGCCGGTGTGATGCGTCCAGTTGTGCGGCCGGAGGCGGGGCACCCTTTCATTTGTTTGGGATTTGGGGGGGGAGACATGGGAGTGTGTATGTGTAGGAATGCTTGGGGTGGGCAGGCTCTCTCTTAGCGGGGCAAATGGATAGGAGCAGCGATAGTGCTGCACATGTACATGTAGACAGAGGGCAACTGGAGTAGAACAGTATATAGTGTTGCACATATGTAATATAACTAATAATATCCCGGGATCGCCTCTAAAATTACAGTACTGTGTTTGGACTCACTGGCCAGTTCCAACCTGTATGGAAACAACATCGGTGCGGGAAACATTCACAGGAGACAGTGGTTTATTTTATGAGGGTTGAGCAGCTGCACTCAAACCCAACATAACCCTGTGCCATGTAAGCGCCTATGGACCCTCCTCAGACAGCTGCCGCTGGACTGTCTGCCGGCCGTAGGTGGCGCTGCTATCAGGTGGCGCTGCCTCTGACGTCACAAGTGGGAAGTGCCGGGGAGATGCTGCAGCCGGCAAGTCAGAAGTCTAACTGGGGTTTTTTTTGCTACTTTTCCGGGGGGGGGGCAAGTGCCCCCTCTTGCCCCCTTCTGTGGATGCCCATGCAGGTGGGCCTGATTAGAATTCAGCCAGCCAATCAAGAAGCCTAGTCAGTCTACAGGAGAGCTCTGACTGAGAGACTGAAACTGAGAGGTGTCTGTGAATCCAACGTACAGGAGTCTGTACACAAACAGTTGCATGTGCAGAGGTCTGTAATATGCTGCAATTGATGTTTAACTGGTATGGAGGAAGTCTCTTTTATACACTCTTTTGTTACACCTGTATCTGGATATTGAAGTAAGATTTGTATCTGCATGTGTAAATTGCAGAAGGATGACTGGCAGCTGATCTAATCCTGCTGGTGAGCAGCATAAAACAAAAGATCCTAAAGTGCTGTGTATATGTAGATATGAAGGATATAAACAATAAGTTGCTTTACTGTTATATGTGCAAAGGTAACTTCATCAGTACCCAGCTCAGCTCCATTCCTTTACTTTCTCTTTGCACAAGTATGCTGTTGAGGGGTGTGGCATGACATGGCACAGCAAATGAGCTTTCACTCTGCACTGTCCCTCACACATTTGTGCATCACTGAGGCAGACCAGGGAGCTAGAGATTTTGGAGGGTGGGGGATGGGAGGCTGCTTTAATAATTAGCCATAACTTTTTAACGGTGCAAAATTTTCAGAAGCTATAAATTGTCAAAACGTTTGACTAGACTTTATATTTTTAATATTTTCCATGATAGTTCCCCTTTAATGAATGGGGTTTGACAAACAACTCACTTTGGGGAAAAGTGTGAAGACACAACTGTGCATGAGTCTTAGGCTGATGCCACACGAGGCGTAGGGCTGATACTTTCAGGAAGCGGAAAAATGCTTGGCGAAAATTCAGCCCTACGCCTGCTACTTGTGCCTGCACCCGAATGAATGGAATACGCTCGGGTGCAGAAACATGTAGCCGATATATGCATGAAAACGCGAGAGAATGCAAAGTCTCGCAGTTTCATGCATATATCGGCTACATGTGCCTGCACCCGAGCGTATTCCATTCATTCGGGTGCAGGCACAAAAGTAGCAGGCGTAGGGGTGAATTTTCGCCAAGTGTTTTTCCGCTTGCCGAGAATATCAGCCCTACGCCTCGTGTGGTATCAGCCTTAAATGACCTTTATAGTTGCCAAATTTTACACTTCTTGGATTGAAGGTACTTTGGGACAGATTTTTCAAAATGCGAGATTAGATCTCAGCACAGAAAAAATCACCCATCTAGTCAACTAGATTTGATAAATATGGTTCTAAAAATCCCATAGAGGTGAATTTTTCTGTGGTTAACTCTAATCTCACCTTTTGATACATCTGCTCCTTAAGTAGTTTATTTCAGAATTATAGCTGTATAATAATAATAATAATAATAATAATAATAATATATTCATAATAATCATTCCTGAACACCAAAAAATATGTCTTTTTATCCCATTTCAGCTTTAATACTGACACTACACAGTTGTACCATTTTATTATAATACAATTTACTGTTGTTTTCTGTTACATTAAATGTTAATATCTGATATATTTATAAAATATATCTGTATGTTTACTCAACCTAAGTTAATCTGTTCATTTTTTTTTTTTTCAAGTGTTTTCCACCACGGGGAACGCAGGAAGAAACGCACCCTATTCTTCATTATGGGGCTGTACTAACACAGGCGCATGTAAGTGGCAATTGCCCTAGGCAACTCAGTGAGTGGGCATGCGCATTACCTTTGACAAAGCCCAACACAGACGAAATGTGCATCAAGTGCTTGCACCTAAAGTATTCTGAAATGGGGCAGGTGGTGTGTGAAGTGAGTGGAAGTCAGGAGACTGTGGGAATGCAGAGTATGGGGTCCAAGTAGGCAGAGGCAGGAGTCATGTGATAGGGAGAAGGGATTCATTCGGCACATACTATTTGTTATTGCTTAGTGGGGACTCTAAGAGACCAATTGTCTACTGATGCCTACATTGTGACAGACACCATGTGTAGCATGCCCACAGCTGCCATGCTAACTCTATTCACAGTGGGCTAGGACGGATGGTTGGTAGAGAGAGTGTGATTGAGGGAAGGGGATGTATTTGCTGATATACTTTTGGCCACAGTTTGAGTGATCAGTGGAATGTAAACTACAAACTAAGAAATGGTAGTAACCAAAACTTAGAAATGGCTCAATTAATTTAACCTAAATATCTCAAATGTCAGGAAATCAAGTAAATAAAATGTACCAAATACAAAAGAGAGATCCGGGTGTATAAACCCCGGATCTGTCTCACAGTTGATCCAGGTCAAATTCCCAACACCATCATATCAGCTCTCACAATGTGAAATCCTAAATGCAAAGAACTCACCGTTGTTCAGAAGTGGTTCAGGTGCTCAGAGCCCCGAACCTGTAGCTGGGGAAGGTGAAATCACGCATATGCAAAAGGGCTCCAAATGCACCGGACACAGCGGCTTGCTTAAAACTCGATTTTTATTACTCCATTTAAAAACAATACGCCTGACGCGTTTCGTGTAAATATACACTTAATCATAGGCATAACAAACACAAGCAAGAAAACATTTAAATAGTGACATAACGATGATGAGCAGGACATCAGTACCGCCCATTTAACTCTTAAACAGTTGGAGAAAATTCGATACAATCAAGTTCAATGTAGCAAGCCACACAAAGTTACACAGTAAAATTGAATCAATAATAAATATATAAGCACATGAGATAAAAGTCATAATACCCCACAGCGATGACCTTAATAAAATCAAAGTGATTAAAGTAAGAAACAATGAATAAGATCATTAAATTTCAGGTTAATTATGTCAAACATAGCAACTGATATCAAAAACAGAATTCAAACCAGTAGGATGCCGAGTGCCCAAAATAAAGATCCATTTCACCTCAAGACGCAACAGTCTATCATGCATATTTGAACCTCTTTCATCAGGGAAAACCTTGTCAATAACTTGAATCTGTAAAAAGGAAGGATCAGCATCGCAACATTGTGTAAAGTGCCTTGCAATAGGACTGTTACTACTCTTTGAAACAATGTGTCTAATGTGCTCTCGCATCCTACTTTTTAAAGAACGGATTGTACAGCCAACATACTGAATTTTACAACTTAAGCAGGTTAACAGGTATACAACATACTGTGTATTGCAATTTGCATAAACACGTATATCAAAAGATCTGCCCGTAACCGAACTCTGGAAAGTGGTGGACCGTTTCACATACGTACAAGTGATACATCTACGCGCGCCACAGATGTATGTACTTTTTGTAGCCAACCAAGTGGGTTTAGTAGGTTGTGATCTCCACAAAGTGGGAGAGAGAACATTGCCCAAAGTGGGAGCTTTCCGTGCCACAAACCTACAGCCCCCTTGTAAGATCTGTGCTAGTTGTGGATCATTATATAAAACAGGTATTAAATTGTCTATCACCTTTCTAATTCTATAAAACTGATTGCTGTAGGTAGTTACAAAAATAGGTGCAACATCGCTCTTATCCTTTTTATCACTATCAGTGACCTTATCAGCAAGTAAAGACACCCTCTCCATTCGGAGGGCCTTAATGAAAGCTGTTGAGAGAGATCTCATGGTATACCCACGATCTAAAAATCTATTGCGTAAGAGACAGGCTTGCTGAAGAAAAGCTCCATCTGTACTACAGTTCCTTCGAAGTCTCAGTGGAATGTGAATCATGCAAATTCAATAATATACAGTATTCTCCCATCTAAACATACACTCTATACAACGTTCATTTTAATTGTTTTTATTATTTGAAGGGAATGAATAGCATTTTTTAGGTGTAATCAATAAACAATATGTTTTATTTTTCTAAGGAGTCTGTTCAATATATAGCAGTACCGGCACAACTGTCCTTTGCTCCCTCATTGCTAATGCGATGAACAATTAAACAAGATAATGTGACTACTATAGAGTCGCAGCAACCACACATGAGTGGTGGAGATTAATTTCCTTACTTTTACATGCCCTCCTTGGGGTATTCTGTTAAAATAACAGTATACTTTTAACAGTCTAATTTCATAACTGCGAAGATCATATATTAGCCTGATATTAGTCACTTTGGTTTATTTTGAAATCAAGTGTAGCAATTTTCTGTATGTGGCAGTGCACAAGTTAGATGTGCTCTTAAGGATGTCCTTCCATGATCATGTAGAGTAAAGTACAATAAAAGGTCACATAAAAGCTGCTTTTCTTAAACAGTTACATTATTTTCTACAACAATAAGATCATAGATAAATGAAGGAGTTTCTAGTAAATTAGGTAACATCCACAATGAAGCAGTTTCCAACACCATACTGTAATTACAATTTCCAATTTATCTGTAGCAGTAGAGACAAAACCTACAAAAAGATGTAACATACTGTAGCACATAGCATAGTTATGAAATAGTACTTACATTTATGTCATCATTTAGCCAGTATGTTTTATAGTACTAATGGATTATTTTTATGGCCAAGTTTTAAATGCATAATCCAAGTGATCATCTCTAAGGAAATGTATTACAAATAATATATATTTGTAAATAAATATAAAATAACATTTCCTTACTAATATGAGTTTGTAAAACAAACAAAAAAGAGTATCTATGGGGTCCCCACAATCAGCTCTTTACTACAGTATGTCAGAAAGGTGCCAGCCTTTATTTATGATAAACGTATTCATTGTGAAACAGCAATTCATAGTAGATAGTTAATGCATCTCACTTTGTTTCCAAGTATACACATTTTAACCTGTTTTAGCTTCAAAAGTTTCTTCTCGGAGTCTAACACTTTATAGAGATAGCGTCCAGCCTGCCATACGCAGGCTATATGAATGGGATTTCTTATCCAAAAGCCTGATATTTCAAAAACTCTGAATTGTGGAAGGCTATTTTCAATTAAATCTATTTCAAGCAAATAATTAGATTAACATAACCATAAAGCTAGCATAAACCATCCTATTGTTTTAAATTGTTAAGTAGACTTAGGGCGAGGGCAGAAGAAGTGTTAATCCGCTTCTCTCAGCCCTGAACTTTTCTGCCTGGCTGAGAGAAGCGGCTTCCATACGCCACTCTGTGTGCGTGCATTAAAAGTTATGGCAACAGCCAGAGTGTGCACACACAGAGCAGTGCTGGTCGGCAGTCAGCCTGAAAAACGTTTGCTTTTGTGTTTTCCAGGCCAACCGCCGATCCACACCACTCTGTGGGCGCACACTCTGGCTGTTGCCATAACTATTAATGCACGCACACAGAAAGGCGTATGGAAGTGGATCCGGTTCTCTCAGCCAGGCAGAAATGCTTTGTCTGCCCTCACCCTTAAGGTATGGCGATCCACATTACAGAGAAAAACCCTCATCTAGATGCAATATGACAATACTGCAATATGACAATATTATATATTAATAATGATAATATTATTTCCTATATTCCCAATATAATATCATTAGGTTGCCAATTTTTTAGGCCACTTTTAATTACTCTAATTACTTACATCTTACTCCTGGCCTTATCTCTTATCTTTAAAAATGACACAAGCCATGGGTAGTTTTCTATAGGGAGGCTTCCGGGGCAACTCCTGCACCTTCTTCAGGCTTGGCACATGCACAGAACAGAACTCTTTCTGTTGGTGTATGCACCAAGTCACAACACCCATTTTAAAAGATCAGAAGGATGTCTGCTTGTAACTGTCTGAAAAACCAAATAGAAGAGTTGTTTGACCCTGCTTTAACCATTTCAGCTCGTTCCAGAATCAGAAACATTACACACACTATTAAAAATCTCTGTACACAGAAATTAAAACAAGTGGGAAAATGTAATAAATTGTGTCATGGAAAAATGAGGCAATGTGAACAAAAGTGAAGCAATATTTGTCTGTAACAAAAGTAGTTATTCCAGTTCTGTTGTGGTCAGTAGCAGCAACTATGCCAAACAATAAAACCTGAATTATTTAAATAATATAAGGAATGCCTTGAGGCATTTGATTCTACCTGTCATAAAGTTATAAACCTATTAGCAGAATGCTGCAGAACTTAGAACTGGAGAGTACTGGAACTGCCTGTAGAATAACTAGTAGGATGGAGACTTATGAGTCAAAGTTTCCAGCAGTTGTATACACAGAGATAACAGTAATAAAGTACAGCTAGAGACAAAGAAAGGCAAGGCAAAAAGAAAAATAGTGCAAGAGGAAACAGCAAGAATAAGAAGGACAAACTGCAGTCCCTTGCTTTTTTGACTCACCAGACCAAATAAGATGAAAAAAGAACAGCTAAAAGAAAAGAACTTTTCAGCTTATCCTATCTGTATTCACTCTGCACTCAAAGGTCAAATGGATTTGGAGTACTACCCCTTTACATATCTAACTTTATTCTGTGGTTAGTTGTTACACTATCAATCAAAATGTTTTATTACCAGAAATCTTTTTCTTTTTTTACCTGTGGTAAATGTTTGATGGTATAAATTCATTCATAGGTTAGTAAAACCTATTTGGGGAAGAAACAGGAAGCCAGAGTAATATATTTGATAGGCTGGCCTACACAATCTCTAGACCTCAACCCTGTTAAGCTCCTGTGGAAAGGGCTTAAGTAAGTAAAGTCAGAGAAAATGCCGTACAAGTCTTGCTTTGATAAGAACAGGACAGACTAAAAGTTGAAAGTGAACTTCTGTTTTAAGAATAGAATATGCTGAATATTTTTTCCCTTAGTAAATCAACAACAGCAAATTTCTAACAGACATATATTACAAAGTTGTATAATTTAGTGCTAAGAACCTATATAAAAATGAATTAAAAACACATTTCTGTGTGACTAGATGTGGAATACCCTTGTATACACAAGTAATCTCACTTTTGGGCAGGACAATTGTTTTTAATCATAGTGTCTCAGTATGTTACTAAATTTTATCTTATAGCTAAAGCATAAAAAACAGCTTCCATAGTATACCTAACCATATTTAAACTAAATACCTAATACCACTCTGAGATGTCAACCAGGCAAACCAGTTTTGTGGATAAATAAGCAGCACAGTTAGGACGCAGATGGAAATTGAGGTGGGGTCTATTTGGTGGCCACCGTGGCCTGTTGAAAGGTGGGTGTGGTTTGTGATAGACATAGTAAAATTGTCTGTTTGTAAATACTCTGAAGCCTAAAACTAGAATAAAAGGCTCTAATACACCACAAAGCTCTGGAACAAGGACAGACAATATTTCTAGTAAACAGTAACAGTAGAAAACAAAGGAGAGCAATGTTATTAACACTGTTAATTAAGCAATACATTTTTAAAGCTGTTTTAAACAGTACAGGTACACTTGACAAAGGACTTACATACAAAACTTTTTTTTTTCATATCCAAACATGTCTGCTTTTCCTGTACATTGTTTGTGCACTGAGGGTTGGTATGTATTTTCTTATGAGTTACTAAGTGTTACATGTTTGTATCTTTTATGTAAACTGGAGTCATATAAAGCATTTTTAGAAAACATAATTTAGGACCCTGTGTTGGTGCTTGAATATAATGTGTTGTGTATTGATTGATTATATTTAATGGTTTCTGTAGTCTTTTGGCCAGATATGATCTATAAGAAACCCATAATAATATTCTTCTTGTCTTTGCAATCAGTATTAAATGAATTGGTGTACCTCCTTTCCTGCTCTTTAACCAGAAAAACTAGTTTTGGTCCAAGAAAGGGTTACAAAGGTTAACCAGCTGTTAAACTAGAGCTCATTGGCCAAATGGATAATGTCATTGGGTGCTGGAAGTTTGAAATCAAAATAAACTAAGGGGCAACGATGGTTAAATCAAAATACATAATACATATAAATTCTAAAATTGCATTTTGCAAACCTGAAAAATGTCAATTCACACATACCATATTGTCCCACACTAATAAGAAACAATGATATAAATGCTTGATGCCATTTTAACATCAACTAATACTCCCAATCCACCTATCAATAAATAACAATTTTATTTAAAAGTAAGTGTACTTACTTTTAAATAAGCATTAGCGTAGTGTATGCAATGTGGGTAAGAAGAAATTCATAGTAACAGCAAGCTACTGACTACTGGCTACTGTTGCCATCTACCCCACCCATCCCCATGGCAAGTCACAGTGCTGTGCTGTCTCAATCAGCACCTACTCCCCCTCCAATTTTTCCCTCACAACTCAGAAATTTCTGCAGAGCAGATCTAAACTAAAAGCTGTGGTCATCTCCTTGCCCCACCCCCCTCAAAAAAATGTCCCTGTTACAGCTCATAAACTTTATGCAAAGTGATCAGCTCAGCAACTAAGTATCCAGTACAGATAGCTGCTACAACCCCCCCCCCCCCCCAAGTTTCCCTGCCTTCTTGAGAGCTCATAATTTCAGTAAAAAGTTATCTGTAAAGGAAGCTTGTTTGGCCAAGGGGCCAATGAGAACGCAAACCTGTGCAGACTTGTTGGAAGAGGGACCACATCAGTAGACCAGTGTGGTCTTTGTCCAGCTAAATTTCTTGCCTAACTAATTCTCAGCCAGATATTGGTCATATTCTTTGCTATGTATTCAAAATGTGCAAAAGTTCACCACTATTGTTAGATCAGTTCCACACAAGTAAATGACAGGCTGGTTGGCTGTTGAAAAACTAAGGTACTAAAGTTGTACACTAGGGGGCCCAATTATCAAAGCCTGATTGCTTCCGAATGCAAAAAAATCATATTTTTTTCAAAGTTTTCATACTGTGCGTATTTTTTGAGACTTTTTTTGTTCATTTTCGCAACTATTTCGTACTTTGCGACAAAAAGCGCAACAATTTGTTGCGCCGAGAACAAAGGTTTCGGATTCATTCAAGCTTCAGAATTCAGTGACTTTCCTTTAGCCATGTTGGAGGTGCAGAGTGCCATTGAGTCTGCCGTTTTTCCTGCCATTTACGATCGTTTGGATACGAAAATTTCGCTATTTTCAGATCGCCAATACGATATTATCGTGGTTAATACAATTTTTTTATAAGCATTTTTGTGACATTTCCCATCATCAGAAATTATCGGATCTAATTTGAAGTTTACCCATTTTGGGATTCAAACTTGTGCTTTGATGAATCAGCCCCTTGGTCTGAGCAGAAACATAAGATAGAAGAGACTGATCATAGATTCTGTAGCACATAAATTAATAAACATCATATATTTATATAATGTTTATCCATTTAAGTATTATCTTTTCACTTCCAAATGAAATGGATAGTTTTACTTCCAGTTTACTTTCAATATAATCGAGAGTGGCGTAATGACTTTGTTAGGCCCCCATGCAAAAAAAAGTCTTTGGAAGTGCCTGGCGCAGAGTAGCAAACCCCCGTCCCCCATCCCACCTCCCCACTCTCCCTCATGCTGACGCATCTGCTCAGACACATTTGCATTATAAATCCCAGCTCCCACTCTCCCACCAGAAAGACAGTGGTGATTAGAGAATTAAATGCACCAGTGGAGGAAGCAATTTGCAATTGTTATTAATATTTTTTGTTTTTTAATTTGTAGCTTTTTGTTCAGCAGCTCTTTAGTTTGGAGCTATCTGGTTCTGGTACTCTAGCAAGAAAGACTGGAAGATGAATAGAAGAGGGTCTGAATGGATATATAAATAATGAAAAAAATTTAAGGGGGGATTTATTATTGTCGCACAAAAGCCAGCATCAAAACCCCCAGAAACTGCTAAAACCACGAAGCAAAGAAAAAATTTCCAATTTTAAAAGGGAAGGGACATCTGTCATTGACTTCTACATGATCAACAGGTTTTAGCTGGAGTATTTTTGCATTTGGAATTGTCACGATTCTCTCGCATAATAAATCATGAAAAAAACTGTGTTTTTTTCTGCTACAAAACAGGTTTTCTGCAACAAAAAAAACGAACTAAAAAAATTGAGCAACAGTAAATGTCCCCTTAAGCCTTGCAGAGTAACCACTTTTTAGCTGCCGGGGTTGGTGACACAACTTGAAAGCTGTTAAAAGACAAAAAAAGGCACATAAAAAAAAACCAGAACATTTTATAGAATATTGAAACTTAAATGTGAACTACAACTTTAAACATAAGATGTTATGGTTTCACTATCCTGAGCAGCATAACACAAGATCAACTTTTACTTTTATTATAGTGGGTGAGTTTAACATCAGTGCTTGGTCTGTGAACTGCATGGTTCATATTACTAAATAATGCTGAGCTAATTGTCAGAATAACAAAGGGCATGTTCAGTACAAGGTGCACTGTACTGCAGGTGCCCTGCCCATTTTTGGGTGGGTACGCTGTAGTCACATGACATATTACAGTCAGGGTGTTCATTAGAACCAGGAAGGCAGGTGTGTGTATGAGCCTGCAGAGCAACCACGAAAAGGGAACCTCTACTGCACCTGACATCTGGATATGTCGCTCAGCAAAGGGAATTGGTCTGCTCTCTCCAGGTATCTAGGCATATACAAACATCTTTAAGATAAAATCAAATTTTAGCAGTTAGGTATAATATATTTAGGTACAAGAAATTGCATTCCAGGCTCTTTCTCTCACAATTAATTGGTTTTAAAAACTCAGTTTTCTATCCATTTGAATACTCAAGGGTGAAAACTATGTGCACTATGATTCCTGTCAGTGTCTAGCATTTGCACTATGTGCGTTATGATTCCTGTCAGTGTTTTGCATTTGCCTTTGAGGTATATAGATACAGATATGTCAAGTTTGCAAGTTTGCAAAGAATGGCCAAATATTGTAATAACCCATAGGTACTAGTGGCACGTCACTCATTGTTTGTTTCAACATCAGGAATCATTAATAGCCAGGGTCAGAATAGTTCCCGGGATAAGAATAAGTAATAATCAGAGCAGCTGCTGTAGGAAAAGGAGGGGGGAAGCAAGGGAGGAAAATAAGCCCAAGAACAACAGCAGCAGCTGTCAATACAAGTACTGCTTTCTGGACTAAGTGAGTTTTTAGCTGCAATAAAAAATTAAATGGGAGGAGGTAGAAGCAGCTATATGAACCAGACAGTTGCTGAGCTGCAACAGGAATATTTTTTAGTAGGGTACCGCTGCCTACCAAACAGTTCTGAGTTGCTCTGCAGTGGAGCGGGGAAGTAGGTGCTGAATGAAACGGCAAATTTACTGTGTAGCGCTGTGACCTACTTGGGTAATAACTGTGCAATCAGTGACTCTTAACTATTATAAGTATCTGCTTGCCTGCATTCCATTTTGTCTCTTTGAGTCATGTTGTCTTACTTTTAAAGGTTGCTATTTATTGATATGTGTTGGGGGGAGTATTGGTCCATGTTAAACTGCAAATGACCCAGTGTATTTGTGCTTTATCCTTGCGAGGAAGCTTCAGAAAACTAAGGAAATTTGCACTTTTGCGGTAACCAATCAAATGCTTGCTTTCATTGTTGAAACTGCAGTTGTCTCAGAAAAGGAAGTCATTTATTGATTGCTATGGGTTACTTCCCATTTGCAAATTCGACCATTGTTTATTCTGTGAACCCTTTTAAATGTAAATGAACCTACTTTCAGTCTTAAGAATTATCTTAATATCAGACTGTTGTGTATTATTAGACATGGAGGAAGGACAAAAAAAGTGATTTGAAAATGGTGGAAAATGGCTTAATTTTTGTACCCACTTTTCACTGCATCACCTCACAAACCTGACTTTCACAAGCAAAAATAGCTCCTGCTACCTGTGATTCAAAGTTAACTAAACATCATCCATGTTACAAGATGGATCATTCATTCTCATTTGAAAGTAAATGGCAGTATATGGGCAGTGGTATAAATTTGGGCCCCCCCCAAATGTATTTTTGGGGCTTCCTACAAGAACTTACTGTATGAAATGCAAGCAAAATCACAGGTCACCTGGATTTCATGTGCACCACAGGTCACCTACACCTGCAGGTCACTTCCCCCTAACAGTCCCCTGTTACCCTGGGCAAGTTCTGAGTCTGCACCCTCTATACACAAGCGTTACACAACTGTAACACTGTTCACTGTACATGTTAATCTCACCACAGCCAATTGTTGGCAGTACCAGATTTTAAAATGATGTGCCCCTAGGCCTGCCGCCTACTGCACTCAGGGCCGCCATCCGAAATCACGGGGCCCCTCATAATAAAGTTTTCTGGGCCCCCCCTCCTCCCACACCCCAATGGCCCCTCCCCCAGTGACCCCTCCCATCAATACAAAGGACATAAAACTTTGGTAGCCAGGGCCCCCTAAAACATTGGTGTCCAGGAGTTACATTTTGCATTGGTGCCAGGGCAGGTACCCCCTAAATCATTTCTAGCTAGCCCAGGGCCCCCTAAAACTTTGGTAGCCAGTGCCCCCCTAAAAAGCCCCCCCCAAAGCATCCTCCAGACTGTGTTAGGGCTGCCTCTTTGTTTATCACGCATCTGAATATCTGCTACTACCAAAGATGATCCAATTCATTTTACTCTATGATAAAGAATTACCAGATACATTGTTTCCTTGCCTTAGATGCATTAGAGGTCCAAATGTGCACACAACACTACTGCTCCTTTAGTTATGACTATTTAAAACCAGTTTAAATGCAAATTTGAGGCTGCAAGTAACTGATTTGTACGATTACAAAACAACTAAAATGAGATATAAAAGCATCTTTGCAAACATGAATGGTAAAGAAAAAATTAAGATTGTACAGACCAAACCCAAAAAAGCCCAAATTCATTAAAGGAGAAGGAAAGGCTAAGTCACTTGGGGGTGCCAAAATGTTAGGCACCCCCAAGTGACTTACATGACCTACCTTGTACCCCGGGCTGGTGCCCCCGTTAGGAGAAAACAGCACCAGCCCGGGGCACCTGTAGACACCGCTTCCTCCTTCCTTTGCGCGCTGCTGCCGAAATCCGTGGGCCGGCGCATGCGCAGTAGAGTGAAAAGCCGACTTTAATGTTTAAGTTCGGCTTTTCACTCTACTGCGCATGCGCGCGCAAGCGAGGAGGAAGCAGGTAGCGCCGGCAGCTGCCCCGGGCTGGTACTGTTCTCTCCGTACGGGGGCACCAGCCCGGGGTACAAGGTAGGCGTTCTAAGTCACTTGGGGGTGCCTAACATTTTGGCACCCCCAAGTGACTTAACCTTTCCTTCTCCTTTAAGGACCTGCTGCCTATTAAGCTTGTTTCATGGCAAATATTTACAATACCATTGACCTTTGCCACTTTTTGACATTCAAATACATCATGTCACAGGCTGAAGACCATCTAGACTAAACCACATTGATCAGGGGTTGCATTCTGCCTGCCTGCTGCCATGGTGTCCTCCGCTATATGCCGCGGCTCCCAGCTACTTCGGCGCTTTTATTAGGTTGCGCCCCGTGCGTGTGACGTCAGTGCGCACGGGCGCAACCTTATAAAAGCGCCGAAGTATCGGCACATAGCGGAGGACGCCGCCAGAGCCGAGGAAGCGAGGGCCCGGACTTGATTAAAGGGGGCCCGAGCTAAGATAACTTTAGCGCGGCCGGGCCCCCTTTAAAGCTAAAAACGTCCGGGCCCGGGACGATTGTACCCCCTGTGCCCCCCTGATGGCGGCCCTGACTGCACTCCCTCACACACACCTGCTCCCCCAACATCACACACACATCATGTACTCATTCTTCTAGCTGCCTCCTCCACCCCTTAGCACATACATAGCATGCTCACTTATGCCTACAGACACCTGGATAGGATGCTGGAGATTTAAATAACTTTCAGAATCTCAAGCATGTCCAGTTCCCAGTGCAGGAACGAAGAAATAGACATGTGGTAGTGCTTTGCGGCTTTCCCACACATCCATGCCTGATTGCTGGGCCAAACTCTAAGGGCTCTCAAGGCAAGCTTTGTCACCCAGCTACTGCTCACCACCTACTCCAGACCTGTAGCAGACATGATTACTGGTCCATCATTTCTCAATGTGCAGGGCCAGGGTTAGGGAAAGCAGCAGAAGTAGGTGCCTAGTGTCTTAGTGCCCGTATCCCCTAACTGTTCACCCTAGGCATATGCATCTTCTTCCTACCCATAGCTCCTGGCCCTGGCACAGCCTGTTGATCACTGTGTTCATCCACAATGCACCATGTAATTCAGTGACCGTCTTGTAGGTAATTTAAACTACCCTGTAACCTGTTTCACTGAGGTGGGTGTCACCTGGGGATTAGTAACCCCACACTATTCTTCCTGGATGTAGCATTTTACTGCTCCTATTACCCTGATTATCTCATTTTCCGACCTAGAGCATTCTGTGACAGGACCTATCCTTTGACTACATGCCTTCATTTGCAGGGTCACTATCACTGCCTTCCACTGTAGTGTTAGGCCTACCTTTTAGGCAGAGGCCTTCAAGACCTCAAGCACATCTACTCCCCTGTTATGAGTGGATTCCAAAGATGAAGAATTGTGGAATATCTTCCCTTTTATAGTCTAGTAAAATAACCCATGGAAAATCCATTTTGACCCACCATGGGTTTCTAAAAAATATTGGCCACTACCAATATTTAATGTAAAACAGTAAATATTATACTCTAGCAGCCTCTCCTGAGTTCTACCAAAGTGCCATTAATTTATTGAAAAGAAACATGGCATGGCAAATAACTTGGCACTATGTTTGCATAACTTAGAACACATTAAAATTTCAGATGCAACATCTTCATGGATGACTCCTCTTAAGCACACCCAAGCACAATGGCTTTTTGTAAAGACTCAAATTACTTAACATATCTCCGTATAATCACCAATTCCATGGAATAGGAGTATAAGGACAAGATGGCTAGGTAAGGCCAAATTTGGGCATTACGTTGTCTACAGGAATACAAACTGAGCAGGTCAACAAGGGTGTGGCACTTTTATTGGTGTTCAGAGACTATTGCAAACCAATTGCTATTTGTAAGCTTACTATACAAACTAGCATCTATGTTTGTAAATTCACTCAGGTTGTGTTCTTGTTGAGGACTTAGAGTACAAATTTGGCATTGCTCCTGTTCCTCATATGCATTCCAGCTGGAAGCAATGTCAACTGCAAATGGTCTACTCCTTTGCAGGCAGTCAGCAACAGATCCTCATCCCATTGTTTGTATGTCAATAATCATTAAGCAAAATTATATCATCACTTTGGATAGAGTTTGTTCCCCAACCCTTTAAATAACATTCTCTTAGTACACTTTGAAAGATCACTTGATTAAGGGGCTAATCCCGAAAAAAGTCTGCTTGTTGGTACTCTCACTTAATAAAATGGCTTAAAGTTCTCAGCTATGTCGTAGAGTGTGCTTATTTTCTACATGTTTTTGGATCACTACATAAATTCTTTTTGCAGTGGAGTATACACTAAGCATCTCCCTATAGTCATCAAAAAGTAGTAATAAGGAAGAAGTAATTTGACGATTTTGGATACCTCTAAAGTATTATCTTGCCATACTCTTAAGTATTACAATCATATCTCTTATGTAATACAATGGGGAGAACTACACCCCCCCCCCCAGCTATAAAAGCCCCTTAACTGGCCTGCCTCAAGCCCCCTCACCTCTCCATTATTGCATACTCAACTTAAAAAACTGCCCCTGTCTCTAACCCCAACCTAAAAATGCAGAGCAGGGCAGCTGCATGCCTGGGTGCCATCTTCTGTTTAACTGTAGAAGCTTTGGGTCTCACCGCCGACACATACCCTGCTTGAGCATGCACAGTTGGGGCTATCAGGAAATCAGCTTCAACTGCACATGTTCAAGCAGGGTCCGTGGGCTTTTATAACTGAGGGGGTGTAGGTCCCCTTTAATATCCTGTCTGAGGATGCTCAACTCATCTTTTGTAATTTCCATTATAATACTCAGTGCTGGTCCCAGATAGTTATTAGGTCCCTAAGGGACCTTAGAAGCAGGTGGATAAGCAAGGCTTAAAAGCTATATTATGCAGACCTACACAAGCTAAAGTTTCAACCCATTTATTCTAGTTTCGGTATAACAATTACAATAGTCAATATGCTTTCAATAGGCAGACCTACTTCCTAGGAAGACAGTGCTAATTGAACTTCTATTTAGATTGTTCCTCTGCTGTGACCAAACATGGAGTAACTTCAGTTCATCGGTTTTCCCTGTTTAGATCAAGAAACAAGTATGGTCAACACAAGTTCTATGCTCTTTTAAGCATATTATTTGGCTTCTATATTAACAGGCTAACAAAACAATGGTCAGTAGATGATGAAGAGGAGCAGATAAGAGAAAGAAGAAGAAGAAACCGCATTTGTTCTAACCCTGGTGAAAAAGCAATAGAACTTTTATCTGAGGATGGAGAAAGGTGAGTGTTAATATACCCACTGTGCAACACCAATGACAGATATTGAAGCAATAACAACATTTCTTCCCTAAATTAATCTTGTTTTTCAGTGACAAGTCATTGCCTTCCTCAATGTCAGCTCACAGTTCAAAGGAAACTGGGCAAAAGGAACAAACAGAAAAACATCAGAAAATTGAAACTGGAAGTGAGATCCAAGAGCTCAGAAAACCAAGTGAAAACCAAGAGCTCAGAAGCGAAGAAAAAGAAAAGAGCAAGTGTCACAAAGCACAAAATAGCCAAAATTCCAGGAGTGAAATTGAAGTAAATAATAGAAATATGCAAAAACATTTTCAGAAGCATGAGTTACAAAGAGAACAGAGTTTGGAATCCAAAAAGCAGACCAAAGAAATAAATAAATCAACTGTTGGCAACAACAGCGGGGAATCTAATAGCCAAGAGGAATTTCAAGGACTTAAGAATCAAGTCAAAGAGAGTCTTGTTTCTGACAATCAAAAAGAAGTCAGCCAGGGGCCCAAGCAGCAAAATAAAGGGATAGTTGACTTCCAAAAGAGCAACCACAAAATAAATGGGAACCAGGAGCCAGAAGATGAGAAACTGCAAAGAGCAGATAAGAAGAAGGTATAGACAATAGTGACATTATTGTTATATTGCAAACAATGCCTTGCTATGCACATTATGGTTTTTTTAACCACGTCTTTCTTGTTGCAGGAAAAAGACACTGATAAATTAGTAGGTCAGGATATTCCTGGCACCTTACCCAGTTCCCTTAGCATTTCTGCAGTTCACAGAGATGTGGCAACTGACATATATCCTTCTTCAGATTCTTTACCATTGAATGATCATGGAACATCCTCCAGCACCAAAACAACAGAAACATATCGGAGCCAAGTTTATGTAAGGTACAGATACAATTTATATCTTGAAATCTTAGATTTGATATCAACAGAGAAGCAAATATGTTAACCCAAATTTACTTTTGTAAGTGCAATGATATTTTGAATATGGTATATTTTGTCCATGTAGGTAGGCACTTTATATACATTAGCTTCAAAGTGTAAACTTTTTGTGACCATGAAGTTAAAATCTCCCATACAGAACAGGAAACAAAGTAGAAACTGCACAAAATAATAACACTGATGGAACATTGGGCACCATATAGGTAATGTAAAAGCTTCAGGCAGTAGATTTAGAGCACAATGAGAAAGCTCATGCAATATTATGATAGATGCACTTAAGGTATATTAAAGGTCGAGATGAGTATGAGTTTGGGTTTCAGCATGTTTTAAGCTTTTCTTTATATACTGTAAGCCTTTTGCTTTTGCCAGTGCATGCTTTTCATCATTAATGCTGGCATATTGGCATGCAAGCTAATGTCTGTACCCATTTTACAACTTTGTGGACTGTATAAATAAAACACTTGCTTAAACAATTGTACCCCAGTTGGATGAAATCCACTCTTGTTTTTTTACATATTTGTTTTTAAATGCTTTTGATGAGCTTTAAAATGTGAACTTTTCCAAATCCAAGTGCAAGCAAATTGCAATATAAATTATTGCATTCCTTTTCCATTATGTTCCCTAGTACTGCACTCATTACTGCAAGGGGTTTGTATTTTTTGAGAAAATAGACATTTTATCAGAGTAATTGTTATAATAACTAATATAATAACTTTTTCTTATTGCAACTTACACCCTTGATTTTCGATCAATGACTGCTCACTTCATTGCTGACTCATTCACTGTTCTTTGTTTTCAGTTTTTGTCACTGCATTTCTATGTTGCTTCATTTAATCTATACTCTTACTACACTAACTATATGTAACAATTTACAGCACTGTAAAGATTTCAAAGAAGCATAGTACAAGTGATATAGATGACAGAGATCATTCAGAAACAGCTTTACCTGTGCAAAACAAAACAGAGGTTGACGCCCCTTCTTTCATCAACACAATAAAGAGAACCGAAATGCACATTCCATCATTATCAAGTAGATCTAACAGTAACAAAGAGGTGAGATTATGTTTTAAAACACCACTGTGAGTAATTAAGTGTTCCAAAATCTGTGAATTATATATCATAAATAATGTTTACATTTCATGCATTTTCAGATGTAAATGCATTTCAGTGCTTGGTAGATTTGGGTTATATAATAAAAGGCACTTAGTTTGCCCATGAGCAGTAACCCTTAGCAACCAATCTGCAGGAAGCATTTACCAGTTACCTGTTTAAAAGTAATCATCTTACTGGTTGCTATAGGTTACTGTTCCAGTGCAAACTTAGTGTCTTTTATACATATGGGGGATATGCTTTTATAGACAGCTATATACACACAAAAAATATGCATATTGCTGTACATGTATATTTTATGCTGTTATTTTGGTAGTAATGGTACGCTCATATGAATAATACATTTTATGGTGTTTTCTTAAAGGTATGGTTATACCTGTAGGCAAGAACATTCTTCTGTTGTTTATTGTATACATAGGGAAAATAGAAAAAATAGCTGCACCGGCTACTCCTAGCCTTTTTCTGTTTTCTGTAAATTAATGGTAGTAACTGAGCTAGTATCTATTCTTTTAGTAACATTTTAATGATTAACTAAATACAATATCCTGTTCTACAACATTTTAACCACCAGTCTGGATAAATGTTAAGTTGCGTACCTAGTGCATAATAACAAGTGAGATAATTATAGTTTGAAAGATATTATTTGCTATTCACCACATAAGTATGTGTAAAAGCATTTGAGGCTTAGCCCCCCCCCCCCCAAATTAAAATCTGTTCATGCTCAAATACCCGACTCCCAAATTCTGCCAGAATGAGCAATTAGGGCTGTGCTCTTGTACTTCTTTCCCAGGGTTAATATGCCAGGCCTAAAGTTGAGGGTGTCTAAGGCAAGCCCCTGCTTCCCCCCCCCCCTTGTCTCTGCTTGGCCCACCCCTCCTGCACAGTAAACACGTCACACGTATGCATGATTTGCACAACAAATCATCCGGACTTAAACTAGGGTAAGACAGGCAAGCACATGTTGCTCCATAGGCACATGCTTCTTCTGCCTACTCCTAGCTCCGGCTCTGTTCTCTAGACTAAATCTTTGTTGCATCTTTTTTTTGTTTTGCAAATTTTTCGCTGAAGCAAACGGGACAGATTCATTCATCACTAAATTTAAGCTATTAAATTGTATGCACATTTTGGTGTTTCTTGTGTCTACATGCTGCTTAGTTGTTTAATCCTCTGCATTTTGAGAATTAAGCTTTTCAGAAAATCCCTGGCTTTTAGACCTGCAATGTTTTATCTTAGCATGTGATGACATGTGGGAGATAACAGGGGTCATTTAACTAGAACCCAAACAAAACTGTAAGTGCACTAAGGGGCACAAAAGCACACCCCTTAGTTCTGAGAGCACCATGGTTTGGCTGTACTCTGCACCTAGTGCCAGATTACAAATCCCTTGACAGGTGCAAGGCAGCCCTGTGCGATGGCAGGCAACTTGTGAATCTAATAATAACAATTAGGAAGTTCCAGAGTTTTTGAAACCTGTTCCTCCTGAGGCATCTGTCCTGTTGCCACCAACTACCCCCCCCCCCCCATCATCATCCATTTTTCTAACCTTTTCAGTATTCTGATGGGGGGGGGGGCATCGCTAGTGCAGGGAGTGCAATAATTCTGTTGCATCTTTTTGCTGCCCTGGTAACTTACCACACACTGTTGCCTCATGGCACTGACTGAAATGCTCAAGAAACTTAAGGCTATCCAAATCAGTTGTATTGACTCACATAAAATATGTTTACGATATGTCTATTATGAAAGTGAATCTTATTTAATATAAAAATTGAACACCAGCTAAGAGTACTTGCTGGTTGATGCATAAATCTAAACACAATATAGGAATAAATACCACAAACACGATCCTGGATGCATTTGGAAACTAATCTACAAGAATTTTTACTGACTATAAATGATGGTTAAGATCCAGTCTCAGCAAGTTTAGGATGCCAAATCTTCTGTGCTGTATATTACCTCAAAAAATGTTACAGTCCAAGAACAAGATATTTATGTTGTTTTCTTGTTATATCCCATCTATGAATGTCTGATCTTGTTTTCTATATTTAAGTTTTTGCATTTTTTATAGGGTGACCTTCCTTTATCCCCACCACATTCTTCTCAGATTAGACAATTTAGTCCACGGACCAGCTCCTTCCGGGTAAGAGATATTGGTTAAACAGGTTAAAAAGCAAGACATTAAATATTCTATAAGCTGATTTCATGTTTCATTTTAGGCATTGTCTCAAACTGAAGATAAAGATGATGGTGCTTTCTCACGCAAGTAAGCAGTATATTCTGTAAAATAATGTGTTATAAAAATATTTTTAAGTTAGCAGCCTTGTTCATTAGATTCACTGACCATATAAATATGATACTCTGATATGCTATGCAGTTCCAATCTACGATTTTCTCTTCGGAGCCGAAATATAGAAGACAGAATGGAGAAATATGCATCAGCTGTGCAGGTAAATAATTTTTCACCTCAAACATTTGTTCTCAAATCAGTGGATGACAGCACTGCAACATTCTTAAGCAATTTAAATTTGTGCGGGATGAGTGAAAAGAGTGAAAAGAAGCAATGGAAATTGATGGGGAAAATCAGAATATAAGGAAATAAGATGCAACATCTTCTATGTTTAGTTTATGTATTCCTTGAGGCCTAGGATTAGTGTTTATTTTCCCTTAATGGTTTACAAAAATATGTTCCCAAGTAAATTTAATCTCAGGCAATGCTATCACATAGTGTTGTTTATCTTTGTCCATATCTAGAGTGTAGGACATGATGGTGTAATAGCACTATGTACTACAAAGGGTGAGGGTAGGTTGGGTTATGGGCAAACATGGGCAAAGCATTGCCACCCTTAGTAAATGGACCCTCTAATCTCTGTTTGTCCATCCACAGAATCATCTTAAAATGCAGTACTGTTAATAAGATTCTGCATGATTTTCAGTCTCTTTCAAGCTCCATGAACATTTATAGTGCTGTGTTTTACTAGATGTATTTGATTTTATAGATTTATTGTCAGATTTGGTCAAATTTTTATGTTATAGAAAGCAAAGTTCAACCTGTTAACTATGGTTTAGTATGGGATCCCTTAAATCTCTGAAGAAAGCGTTTGGCAAAGCACCATGATCAGTCAGAAAATGGATAAAACTCAAACTTTATTTACATTCTTAAAAACCCAGAACGCCTGACGCGTTTCGTGTGTACCCGCACTTAATCATGGGCATGGGATCCCTTATCCATAAATATGTTATTTAGAAAACTATCTACCATTAAATCAATTTTAAGCAAAAATTATATTGATTTTAATTATTTCCTTTTGTAATAATAAAACAGTAGCCTGCACTTGATCCTAACTAAACTAGCACAAATCCATATTGTTGGGGAAAAAATCCAGTTGGGTTTATTTAATGTTTTCATGATTTTTAGTAAACTTAAGGTATGGAAATCCAAATTATGGGAAACTCCTTATATAGAAAACCCTGCGTCACAAGCATTGCACATAATAGATCCCATCCCTGTATATACATGATTCTAATAAGTGCAGGATATTATACAAGTTCAGTACAAAAGTCTTTTATTTCCTTATAATGTTGAAGACACTTTGGAGATGATACAGGTAGAGCTTTTGTTTCAGCTCTGGAGTGATATAGCCTCTGGTGAGGAATTTAAAAGCTGCTTCTTTGGTTGCCGAGCATGAAGATTTCAAACAGCCAGCAAAATATTGTTCCACTTCTCTGGTCTTAGTGAATGCTGTAGCTCTATACCCCAATCTGCCAATTAATTCATGGGATCATTTAATGAGAAAATTATATATTCACAGCACACAGTTTAACATAGAAATTAGTTTAAAAATAAAATACAGGTGCACATCTGGAAAAAGCAATACAGGTTCCCCCACACAAAAACTGCTCACCGCTCAAATTCTCTGGTCCAGATGCAACCTGCTGTGTTTTTCTGGTTGAACAATTTTAATATTAACTGTTGGGGCTTTTTATGCTGACCTGGAGTGCACTGCCAATGTGTGAAGGTTTGTGACATCATTTAATGAGAGACTATAAATTTTTAATGCTAAAAATCCATCCTAAAGTTTGTATGGGGAGTTTTTGTTGATTATGATTTTGTAAAGTTCTGCACAGGATATATCTTTTACAGTAGTGACTGTAATGTTTGGTATCTGTAAGCTAGTTAAAGCAGTGGGTTAACATATAGAGAAATCTATTCAAGGGCTAGATGGAACTTTGTTTTTATTATATGCCATTCATAAAGACTGTGTCTAGGGAAGTTGGTAAAGAATCTTTAAGTTGCAACTATCTGTTTTCTAAATACAGTAAAGGTGTGTTGTAAAAGCTATATGCTTGGGCCCTCTTTTAAAATGCCTCATGGATTTTTTTAGGAGTGGCCTCCTCGCATAAACCTATTTATTCCTGACTGAACTCCATCCAGGTCTTTCTTATTGATGAGTGTCCCAGTTAGGACATTCCAAAGTGACACCGCATTTCTAAACAGCACAACTAGGAAATGGGCCAGGGGTCAAAACCTGATTTGACTCCTGACTACAACTGACAGTTGCCTGCCCAGATCTTTTGCCTGGAAACCACAACAAACTTTCCCTACCCCTTGATTACTGCGAACTGAATTATTTCTTGCCTAGCCTGTGCCCTAGCTTTCTCCTTGGTCCCAACTCCAACCTGTAAGCTGCTAGGCCCTGACAATATGCTTGAGCCATGGACCCTATTGAGCAAGCATCCCCTGATCTGAAAAAAGCCTTACACAATATGGTGACACGCATGGAGGCGTATGAAGCTCAGCAGGCTCACATAGGGCAAGTCCTGGAGGCCTTCTTCTCCTGGATGCCAGCTACTCCATTGGTGTCCGGAAGTCCCTCAGCCGCAGTAGTTCTGCTATACCCCATGGCTAAAGCATAGAACCTTGCATTCCTGCCACCTCCACACTACAATGGAGATGCACAGGCCTGCAGGGATTTTGTGAAGCAGTGCCTCATAAAATTTGAACTGCAGCCTTTTCATTTTGCTTCCAAACAAGCTAAGTTGGGATACATGCTGGAGAGCAAAGCTCTGTAATGGGCATCTCCTCTCAGGGAAAATAATTATCTCTTCATTAACAATGCCAAAGCCTACCTCCAGACCTTCTGCACTGTCTTTGATGCTCCTGGCCAAGTAGCTGCTGCCTTTATAGCAAGAAAGGCAGTGGGTACTGACACCCCAGGCACATTATATACAGTTAGACGCAGTCTGTATTTACAAAACCAGCACATTATATACAGTGAGAAGCAGTGGGTACAGATGGCAGATATTCAGGCCCTGGCACTATAACACTGGCACTGATACACAACATTGACCCCACTGTAACTAACTAGAAATGAACAAAACAATGGCAAAAATAAAAAAAATAATAAGTGTAAAAAACAACAACAACAAATATTTAAAAGCACAATGAGCTTTTTCAGAGTTAACTTACCATCCATCTATTAGGACAGGTGATAGATTATATATTATTATAGATGTCAGGCAAAAAACAATTTAATGTCAGCTAGTGATTCAGCCTTTAGAACTGTATAGTACCTGTGGGAGTGGGTTGAAATCTGCAGCAAAAGTTGGTTCTTAGGTAAAGTTTACAATCTGCAGATTCTTCTTTTCAGTCTTCATTTCTGCACTGCCTTCAGTTTGTAATATCTCCCGAGCCCTGTCCGCATCTGTGCTTTGATTGGTCAATTTTACTGTCTGTCAAGAAAGCTGTTCTCTGATTGGAGAATCCACAAGAATCCAATCAGAGCACAGTAGAACCAGCTTGCAGGAACAGAAGATTTCCAGGACAGTGCAGAAAAGGAGTGAGGTTTTTTTTTTTTGTTTTGTTTTTTTTTAATGTGCCAAGCAGGTTTGGGGAGGCTTAGCCTACCCTAGCCTTATTGAAAATCAGCCTATGCTCATGCAGATCTGCCAAGGAGGCTGCAGTGCTAGCAAGTATGAATTTCATACTCTGGATGCAGAGACTGCCTGAAACAACTAGGCATACGTGGTTGCTTATTGGCAGGGGTTGCGTGACAAATTACAAAATGATCAAGTCAGCTAGAGAATGTGATATCTCTGTCACCAGCCATAGAGAGCATCAAGTGGGTGAAGAGCTTGGCAAGAAGTTTCAGCCCATCCTGGCTCCTCGATTCCAAAGGCCCGTGCTCCAGGGCTCCGTTCCTCAGGTCCTATCCAGTACCCCTGAGGAACCTATGCAAGTCTTCCGAGACAGAAACTTTGGAGGCATTTAGCCTGGGCTTATACTATGACTCACTTTGCCAACAAATGCCCTTTGAAGCAGGGAAACGCCAGCTGGCCTCTGGAACTGTTAACTTTCAAGCCGTCCTTGATTCTGGAGCTAGAAGGAATTTTTATGGACTCTGCCAAGCATCTTGGTATTCTCCTTTTCTCTATGTCTACACCCCTGCAGGTTTTTGCGATAGATGACCAACCCTTGACATCCAATATCATCTTATAGACAACAGGGGAATTACCTCTGACTGTGGGGTCTCTATATAAATATTAGAAATTATGCTCAATTGTATTTCTGCTCAGGTGGTATTGGGTCTACCTTGGCTCCATCGACATAACTCAGCCATTTATTGGTCCACCAGCCAAGACTCCCACTGGAGTACTTTGTGCTGCAAGAATTGACTGCCCCCCACATGTATCCATCAGTTACCAATTGCCTCCTTTACTTCAAGGCCTAATTAGCTATGGTAGGCAGGGTACACAGGATCTGGAGCATAGAGACAGGGACACCACTTCTTAGGGCAAAAATAAAGTTTATTTGGGGCAACCTCCTCCCAACATAAACAGCACAGTTCATCAGCAAACAAAGCCTACACTCGGGCTACTCACTCAGCCTTGCTGTCTCTCCCTTCCTGGGGTACCAGCTCACCAGCTTCTGCCATACTTTGGCTTCTCACTAAGCCTTGTTGACTCTTCTCAGCCCTTATACACTTGGTCAAGACTCCCTCTACTCCTTGCAGAGGCAGGTGGCACCCCAGCCCTCTGGGAGTTCCTAACACAGGCAGGTAGCCTTTCTGCCCTGCTCTGAGAGTGAACACTCAGCTGAAAACAATAAACAGAGTATGGAATGAAGGACCTTCCCTACTTTCCCTCCATTTATTCCAGGGACCCATTTATCTGGCTTTTCCTAAGTTGCTAGCAAGAAAACAGCACTACTTGCAGCAAAACCAGGCATTTGTCCTGGTACTAATTGTACACCATCATTAACACTGGTGGAAAATACACCAAACACAATCTCTCACAATAAGCAAAACAAAAAGGATGTTTAACTCTTAACGTTAGTGGGATGGATGACCATTCTAAAACATTATTATAACGTGTATGGCCACCTTTAGGCTTTTGTTCCAAGAAGAAAGAGATACAAGTCTACTGCAGAATTTTCCTACTAGAATATTTATTGGATAGTTGACAATCAGGAGAGGTATAAGTGGTGGATACCAATTTTTTTGGTTAATAATTTGTGGCCTTTTGTTCAAGGTGGTTCAGTAGCTCTGAATTCTTGGAATTCAGGTCATATACCCTGTTTCCTAATAAGTAGAGATGTTCAGGAATTTAGAAGTTAGTTTGGAGTGTTGCACTAATGTTCTGCATTTTACACAAAAGTTAAGGCTTTCTGTTATTTCGTCAGAAAATGTAGATACTGATCACTTTTCATATTTGCTTTTGTCATGCTTCAAGTAGGAGTATTAATACCTTACCACTTTTGTGCCTCACAGTGGGCATCAGTGGGCATCCTTAGGAGCATCAAGAGTTTATATACTAGTTAAATATAAATGAATTCAAGATACACAAGAATCTTGAATTTGCCAATTCTGAGGTGTAAATATTTCAGTATTTGGTGAATTACTCTGCAGCCACTTTCAGGTAATTTGTGTGTGGTACATGGAAATGTACACTTTTTCTTGATTGGTATTGTTCATTATTATTGATGTAGTGATAAATTTGGGTCACTCTAGGGTTAACAGCCATTGATCCCCTTAGTCCCTTGGGGGATAAACCACTAAATAGAACATAAATGTGGCTGAACCCTCCCCCCCACACACTAAGGGGCAGATGTACTAATCCACGAATCCGAATCCCGAATGGGAAAAAAACGGATTGGAAGCGAACATTTTGCGACTTTTTCGTATTTTTTGCAATTTTTTTTGTGTGAATTGTCGCGACTTTTTCGTAGCCGTTACGACTTGCGCAAATTGTCGCAACTTTTTTGTATTGAGTGCTAGTAAACGGCGGACAAACCTTTCCGATTTTTTCGCGTCGGGTGCGAAAAAGTACCGACAATTCACTTAAGTTGTAACGGCTATGAAAAAGTCGCGACAATTTACGAAAAAGTTGCGACGGAAAAATCGCAAAATACCGATCATTACGAAAAAAACGCATTCGGACGCTTTCGATCCGTTCGTGGATTAGTAAATCGGCCCCTTAATGTATGATTATGATTTTTATTACCCTCTAAATACATTATTATTTATAAAAAAAACTGAAATAAAATGTATAATTATGAATTTATTGTGGGGAGGTTCTTTCAGCCACATATTTTTGTTCTATATTGTTTATTATTGAATTAAACAATCCTGTTCAACTGACTCAAATTAGTATATGTTGCTTCTTCTCTTTTTAGAGATCAGGAAGTGTCCGCATAAGCAAACCCCAAAGTAGATGTGTCATTGGAGCATCAGATGGTATCGCCAGCAAGCGAAGTATTTTTGAGAAAGATGATAACCCTACAAATAAAGCTTCCAGCATTACCAAAAAGGTAGAGATAATTATTAACTGATAAGCTTTCTTAAGTCATATTAAGGGACATGCATTGATAACTGAAATGCATTCTTAAGTATCAAAATGTTTTGACAGCAGTACTTATTGAAATACATTGCATCTCCGATGTTCCACCAGAGGCTAACTACAGCATCTTACAGCATCTTTCCACAACAACTGAAGGGTTAAAAATTTTCATCTCTACAAAATTAATGATGAAAAGAAGGTTACCAATATCCCCTTACTTAAAAGCCCTTTTCAAATTAAACATGTAACCCAAAGTCATTTTTTTATTAACACATCTATACCCATTATATAAGCATTTAAAAGTCCCGCCTCTATGCCTTTTACTTTCAATTCAGAACTTCTTAGATGTCTCTGCACTCCTCACATTCCCCCTCCCTCCTCACCATCTAATTGTGTAAGCAGTGCATGGATATGGGTATCAGGTCCCCCCATACTGGCACAGAAAAAAGATTTTGGCAGGGTGCACAGCTTGCCTTAATAATAGTGTCCACAAAATGGAGCCAGTGCGGAAGGAAATAAGTTTAAAATAACTTATATAGTGTAATTGAAGTTTTATTTGCTTGACAAACACAATAGAAAACTCTTTTTAATTATTTCTTAGGGTGACAGGTCCCCTTTAAGTATAAATGTTTTGCATGCTTAGTTTAAAGGGATTCTGTCATGATTTTTATGGTGTACTTGTTATTTCTAAATTACACTGTAGCAATTCACATAGCAAATTATTCACTGTACCATTTAAAAAAATTTTCTTGAACCAACAAATAATAATATTGTTATGTAGGCAGCAATCTCAGTGCATTTTGCCTGATTCTGAGCTTTCAGAAGGAGCCAGTGCTACACATTAGAACTGCTTTCAGATAACCTATTGTTTCTCCTACTCCCATGTAACTGGAGGAGTCTCAAGCTGGACCTGGATTTCTTACTATTGAGCGCTATTCTCATATCTACTGGGAGCTGCTATCTTCCCATTGTTCTGCTGATTGGATGGTGGGGGGGGATGATATCAGCTCATATCAGCTCAGCAGTAAAGTGTTACTGAAGTTTATCAGAGCACAGGTCACATGGCTGTATCACCCTGGGAAATAAAGAATATGGCTAGCCCCATGCGAAGCTATTTTAACTGCTGTGTTTTGAAAAAAAACATGTTTTCCCATGACAATATTCTTTTAACTTTTTGGTTCAAAACTGGACATATGACAACTCTAGTAGGTGTGCACATGGTGATTCATATGTTGAAACACAAGCGTGCACATACATTGAAGGATATGGCATACATATCGATGCTCGCAATACCATACAAATGCAAACATGAGCATCACACAACCCAACCACACACACTGTTTTGCTGAATAAACTGACAGTCTGTACACTGAAGTTTTCCTTACACTTCACTACTAGTTAACTGGAAAGAGAGGAGCAAGCTTCCAAGCCTGCGTGTGAAAGCTCTAATTCTAATAGGCAGGCAGGAAGGAGCTGCATGGTAGCCTAAATTTTGCAATGTATGGAGCAGGCATACCCTAGCCCTGCAAATATACAGGAAGGAGACTGCCATGGTTCCCTGTAGCAAGCAGAACTCATGCAGTGACAGAAAGCAGGAAGAATACTGGCACGTTTCCCTGTAGAGCAGTACACAAGCAAAGCTCTCTTAGTGACAGAATGCAGGAGGGAGAGTGATACGGCTCCCTCTAGTGCAGTACACAGGCAGTGCTGTCTTATACTACAGTCACATGTAGCTGATTTTCAACCTGTGTATAATCTTACACATATTTGAAATGGATTTCAGAGTAAAAATATAAGATTATACACAGGCTGACACAGTGCCTTTTAATGCAGACACAGGAGCAAGCAGACATGAGCAGTCAGATGTTTCTTGGCCTTTGTTTTTACGCAGGTTGAGATTAAAACAGCTGTGCATGACCATAGCCTTGCAGGCTTCATCATGCAGTCTCCCTCCTGCATCCATAGTGACAGAATGCAGGAGGGAGACTGCATGTTGCTGACACAGAGGACAACAGCTTTACATTCCTGCTTTCCAAACTTGCTGTGCTAGGTCCTTATTTTTTACACTACAAGATTATGTAATATAATTTATACAATAAAAGCCATTACCCAAATATGTAAGGCCAATAACCCTCCCGAGGTGTAGTAACCCATAGCAACCAATAAACTATTAGCTTTTGACCATTAAATGGTACCTGCTGATTGGTTGCTAAGGGTTACTGCACCTGAGCAAATTTTTTGTTACAAAACCCCATGAAATTACCCAGGTGTAGTAATGCAACCAATTAGCTGGAATTTTTTATTGGTCATCTTTTTAAAAAAGCACAGTGGCACAGTGTGACCTACCATCAGTCAGAAGGTACAGCTTTACTGAGCCCTGACACTCTGAGCACTATTTATTGTTAAAGTTTTTCCACTGAAATTAGGGCCCTAAATACTGTATATGTATCCTTTACGGTTGTCACCTGTCTGGTGTTGACCTGGACAGCATGGTTTTTGTACGGGCTGCCCTGGTCAAAACTGCCTGCCTGGTTTTCCAAATTAGGAAATCCGGACATGCCTGTGCAGTAAATGACATGGCGATCAATCGCCAATCACCACATCATAACCCCATCCACTGACATCATGTGTCCACCCACTTCACACCTTTGCCCCAACATCAAGGTGGCAACCTTAATCCCTTTAAATTGTTTACTGTTTTCACTTCCACTACTGTGACATTACCTGAGTACCTGTTCTTGTTACCATCAAATTTTTTCTGCATCAAAAATATTTTTGTTGTAAAATGGGCATTGCTCTTTATTTGTTCTTAAAGATGACTTTAAATAAATATTTCATATGCTCTGTTTATCACAACTTTAATTCTTTTACATTTATTGTATACTGTATTTAGCAGGATTTTACTCTTCCTGTTGCTGTCACCTCCCGTATTAATCAGTGGGCCAGCAAAACCCAGGAGGACTCAACTTCTGCTGCAAGACCCAAGGTTGGTAACCGATATACTGTGAACTAGAGATGGTCCTGTGACAATCTTAGTTAAAGGGGTTTTTCACTTTTGAATTAACTTATTGTATGATGTAAAGAGTAATATTCTGATATATTTTGCTATTGGTCCTTATTATTTGTAGTTTTTTAGTTATTTCATTTTCAGTTCAGGAGCTTTCCAATCTGGAATTCAGTGGCTATTTAGGGAGTGGTTTGGATGAGAGACTGGTATATGAATAAGAGTGGGCCCGATGAGAAAAGAAAGTAACAAAAAGTAACAATAACAATAAAACTGTAGCCTCAATAGAGCAATAGTTTTTTTGGCTCAGTGACCCCCATTTAAAAACTGCAGAGTGTGAATAAGAAGGCAATTCATTCAAAAGCTGCTTAACTTTGCCATTCTATAACATACTGAAAGTTAATTTAAAGGTGAAGCACCCTTTTAAAATTCTGCAAGGTACTACAAGACTTATTTATTATCTGTTTGCAGGAAATCAGCACTGGTCATGTTTCCAATAAAAAAAAATTATGGCAACAAAAATCTCAGTCATCAAGTGATACCAAGGTGAGCAGAAAACACATTAAACAAAATTGTCATTGATTTTGCCATAAATGTGAACTTTCAGTAGATGACTCTGGTCCTTTAAGGGATGAACCCTGTTGTGATGTGCAGGTCACAAAATCTGTGACCAGCACCTGGCTCTAGGGAGCATGCACCCACACAAGCCCATACTCAACCTGAATCTACTGGTGATTTTATGGAGGGGGCGTAGCCTGCCACTAACATCACAAACTGGGAGGTTTTGCCAGAAGATCAAAGCAGACAAATGCATAACCTCAACAGTTTTTTAAATGGATGAGATGAATAAGCAACCTCAACTACAAGTGAGGGTGTCAAAGTTCCCTTCTCAGAAGGGATCAGTGAACCCTTGTTCTGTCTCTTGATCCTCCTTAATTCCCTTCCCAAAATTGGCATGCTTTAAAACAGTGCTGTCCAACTGGCGGCCTATGGGCCACATGCGGCCCTCGACCCCCTCTGTGTGGCCCCCAACCTGTCTGACTGCTTTGATGGCTTATTCTTGTGTAAGCTTTAAATCGTATCAGTACTGTGATTAACTGCCCCCCCTGCATGGTTCACACCTCAGATTCAGGCTGTAGACCCTCTGTATTGTTTAAACATGTAATCCCCTGTGTTGTTCACACCTTTTAATCTATGCATTGTTCACCCCCTGCAGTGTTCACACCTCAGGCTCAGGCTGTAATCACCCACATTGTTCCCCTGTTCACACCTCAGACAGACTGTAGGAGCAGTAGAAACCCACAAATAATCCCTGCATACTACAAAAAGAACATATACTGTGGTGGTACTGCAATTAAAAAGTTTTTAAATATATAGTTATTGTGCATTCTTTAGGAGCAGTGCCAGCATTGTGTCACTGTATGCTGCCTGTGTGTGCCATATGCACAGGCAGCATAGGGCAGGCAGAGTATGGCACACACAGGTAGGGCAGGCAGAGTATGGCACACACAGGCAGGGTAGGGCAATCAGAGTATGGCACACAGGCAGCATAGGGCAGGCAGAGAATGGCACACACAGGCAGGGTAGGGCAGGCAGAGTATGGCACACACAGGCAGGGTAGGGAAGGCAGAGTATGGCACACACAGGCAGGGTAGGGAAGGCAGAGTTTGGCACACACAGACAGGGTAGGGCAGGCAGAGTATGGCACACAGAGGCAGGGTAGGGAAGGCAGAGTATGGCACACACAGGCAGAGTATGGCACACACAGGCAGGGTAGGGAAGGCAGAGTATGGCACACACAGGCAGGGTAGGGCAGGCAGAGTATGGCACACACAGGCAGGGTAGGGCAGGCAGAGTATGGCACACACAGGCAGGGTAGGGAAGGCAGAGTATGGCACACACAGGCAGGGTAGGGAAGGCAGAGTATGGCAGGTTTTTGCTGTACTACAACCATTAATATGGGTATGGTAATGTGATAACACGGGTGTGGTTTCAAGTGGGTGCTGGTTTCAAAAAGGGGAGTGGTCAAAATTGTCTTCCATTATCAGCCCTCCACCACGTAGTTCCGAAAAATTCCGGCCCTCGGTACGACAGAAGTTGGACAGCACTGCTTTAAAACAAAGACTGATTCTAAGGAAATGGAATCTTTGCAGACATACAGAAATGTTCCAAATTATTCAGATATTATTCACCATATTTTACCTATGTAATAGCAGCTGCAGTTTTGACCTGACTTCATTTTGTTGCTCTTTAATACTAAGAATTGGTAATCATATGTAATCAAACATATATATATATATATATATATATATATATATATATATATATAATGACCATTGTTTTATTTTTTCCAGCTTTGATATACAGGAACAAAGAAAATCATTGGACATTCCCTTTCGTTCTTTAACAAATATCTTTCATTTATCTCCATATTCCTTCCTACTCTGATTTCCTTATTCGATATTTGGTTTAAAGCAATGAGAAACAAAATAAATGACAACAACAAATTATATAATTCATTACATTACTGGTTACATCACATAAATATATTCTACATATTTACAGTTGGCATTAAAAAAATATTATCACCTAACAGCTACAATAAAAAAAAGAAAAACACTAAATCAGTTTCCACAAAGGGCTGCAATTTTATATTTCAATTAGCAGAGTATGAAAAGAAAAAAATCACACCTCAGTCCAATCCGGAAGACAGTGGTGACCGTAAAGAAGATGACAATGAGAGAAGAATGGATGCTGAAAACAGTGTAATATCAGTGTACTAATGATGAAAACAACAATGATTCCAAGATAATTCACAGTCACAAATTTAAGATTACATGTATACGTGGTTATTTACGACCTACAAATGCTGTTGTGATCACTCAATTTTAGGTGCAGTCATTGCACAAAATAGCACAATTCATTAAGGGTACTTGCATCTAAAGCCATTCCTTGCACTTCCTCACAGTTGTGCTCTGCACCACTGGGTCAGTCCCTCCTCCTATTAACACAGAGGACTTAATCAAAAGTGGCCCATACTTGGGCCTATAAAATCAGGCTCAGACAAGAGGGATTTTTGTTACTCATCAGCTGTAATTGTGTCAGGTATCTGCATTGTGGGTAAAAAACATGGCGACTTATGCCCGATATTGCACTTTGCACACTGCCCCTGAGATTGTAAATGAGTCCCAATAAGTACTGCTTTAACATAAAAAGCTGGTAGCAAAGCTGTTCTTTTGAAATGATGAAGTCAGGTTATAATCCCAATATTTATGGGGTTTTTTATTTTACACCTTTCCCCACTTTGAAACAATTCACTGTTCAAACAATAATGGCATCTGTGGTCTAGGAGATTTAACCATTTAGCATTTGGTGAAATAGCGGGACTATGACTGTTATGGAGCATTTGTTCAAGCCAATGGATGTAATATGTGTATGTGACCAGATTTTTATTTAAGTGCATTAATTTTATATACAACGATAGTCAATATCCTTATTAATCTTACCTTTACATTTTGTCCATACAATGATCAACAGCCTATCATATTAGAGGGATAGTTCACCTTAAAGTTAGCTTTAAGTATGTTATAGAATGTCCTGTTGCAACTTTGTAATTGGTTTTCATTATATATTTTTATAGCTTTCTAATAATTTGCCTCTTCTGCCTCTGTCCAGTTTTCAAATGGGGTCACCGACTCCAGTGTCCAAAAAACTACTGCTCTGTAAGGCTATAATTTTTTTTCTTACTTTTTCTTACTTATCTTCCTATTGAATTACCCTTTCCTTAATACAGTATGACATTCAAACCACTGCTTGGTTGCTAGGTTAAATAAGACCCTAACAACCAAATAGCTGCTCAAATACCAAACTAGAGATGTTGAACAAAAAGCTAAATAACCAAAAAAACAAAAAATAGTAATTCAAGCCCAAATGCAAATTGTTTCAGAATATTAATATCTACATGATACTAAAAGTTTATTTAAAGGTGAACTTCCCTTTAAAGCTTTTAATCAAGGAATGAGCAGAATATTTAATTATGAGAATAATGTAAAGAATAAGTGGATAACGTATTATTAGAGAGAGGGGCTACCACTCAAAACAAGCTAAATGAGCTCATACATCCACCAGCCACACTCAATGTTGTCCTAGTCTTCAGAGGCAAAACACAATAAATGACAATTTCTTAAATTTGGAAACTCAGTCTGGTGGCACAAGAATCTCCATGATCCTTTCATTGTTCAGCTTGCAGCTGGCTGGAAAAGGCTAATCACTGATTGGTTGCTATGGGTTACTGCCCAGGGGCAAATTTGCAAAGTGCTTATATAAGCCCCAGTTACTATGTTTTAACTGCTCTGAATTTGCTCCATTGGCACTTTATAAGATCAAGAATATACACCAATTATCTCTCTGGCTTTTTGGCTGGAACATATTATAAAAAATACCAATTTCTCCAGTTAGGCTTCAAGTTGGATGAACCACTTACTTAACAATGGTCTCTTTGGATTCATGCAGAATATATGCGCATAGGATCATTTTTTGCCAATACAGAGCATAACGTATTAACCTGACTGTATCTGCAAGAATGCTGAGGTAGATACCTGAAATGTGCATTGGAACTTTTTAATTTTCTCTTTGAACAGAGGTTATGTTAACTTTTTTTGTTTTGTCTTGTCTGTTCTGTACCTATCTTTTTATACTATTTCTTATGCTGCCAATAATTTAAGAGAAATGTAATTTTATTTGTTGCTATGTTTTATGGGTATTTTTAAGTTCTATTAAACTTTGCTTGTGGCTTATATTTGTATATATATTGCCCTCCTTTAGTTTGTACATTTGCTGCTTATTTATCCTATGGCAAATAACAGCAACAAATCATCATATAAATACTATCTGATGTACTGTACTTGCATAAATTTAGTGCCTTTTATTACAAAACCTCATTAGCGTCTTTTATTACACTGCCTTGTTTATTCCCTACACTGATTTTCCAGCACTCTTTTACCTACACAGTAAGCCACCAACGAATTTGATGTGTAAGCACAAGATTCATTATCCTGCCTCCAGAGTAGCTGGCTATGCTGAGATCATTGTAGCAAAATAAATAAAACAGCAGCAAATACCACAAATAGTTATGTGGGACCTTACATTTTGATTAATTACATTACACATTGTAGTCCCTTGGCCAATAAAAAAAGTTGCAGCAACCGAAACAATTTCTGTTTCTACTAGTGTGTATGGGTCTTTTAACAGAAATGTTTTGATCTTGTCAGACTTCTGGGAAGCTCACCTTGTGGTAAGGTACTGCACATGAAGGACTGGCAGAAACATTTATCGAGCTCCTTAATGTACAGTCTTGCACAGGTCCAGTCAGGCAGACCTATGCCTAACCCAGATCTGCTGACTTGCAACCTGAACCAGCCCCGCTGAGCCGCTATATGCCCGCCCAGTCCTTGCTACCTGCCCTACCTACATATTTAACCTAGCCTGTGAAACCAGACATGATGTCACTGTTGATGTCACTCTGGAGGCAAATCAATTAGGTCAGTGGAAAAAAAGCCCAGGTACCCAGAGAGGGTAACCACAGACGAGCGGCATGTAGGTGCCTGACCTGATATCACTGTGTGCTGGAGGAGGTTCTAAGGCACCATCTGTTAAGTATGTTTCTAAAAAGACACATACACTTAGCATATAACTATGCAGTGGCAGTGTCCAATCGTATATTAGGGTTTATTGGGCAGTAGATGGTGCTGGATTGCAGTGATCTCAGGTCACTGCAGGTCCTGGCTGCAAGTTTGCCTTTAATATCTTTAATATACATGTTGCATAACCTATGTGAGATGGAACTGCTGAGACTTAATTTTCTTGACAAGTGCCTCCAGGATGGTCTCCAATGAGGCAGTCAGTCCATCAGTTTCATGGGCCCTAGCTAACTGTACTAGTATTACTAAGTAACATAGTAATTTAGGTTTCAAAATACATGCATCCAATGAGTTCAATTGTTGTGTCTATATAAAACCTTCTTAACTGCTAATTGATCCAGAGGAGAGCAAACCCCCTTCTGATGCCGCAGAAGGGAAAAAAAATCCTTCCAACTCTATGATTGCAGCATATAAACTCCTCTCATAAATCCAATCATAATGGCACATTGCAACTCTTCAGAGAGGTGACACCAGAAACCCACAGAGGTGTGAATGCTGTGGAGTTACTTTGATAGGATTACCAAAGTATCATGTAACTCCTAGAGACAGGTGTTACTTGTGAGAGTTGCATGAACGGAGGTGTGCTCTGAAACCGCCGGGGTACAGATGTTAGAACAGCATTGTATGTATCAGACAGGTGGTATCTAAGGCTCTGTTTAGGGATGGTTTTACCACCTTAACATGAATAACCTCTTTTACACCTCATTCAAACCAGCGGTCTTTGTCCAAAATTTGGACATTGCTATCTTCAAATAGGAGTTTATATGCAGACGTTTCCCATACCAGTCAGTGGAACTGAAGAAGTTGCTTGGATAAGTAATGAATCTTTAATGATTAGTTAGCAAGTCCAGTTGCTTTAGATTTACCTATACTAGATGTATCCAAACCAGTTTATTTTTATCTGCTTTGGGAACATGTGTCTTAGGCCTAGTTTTGGCTTGGGAGATCATTACTTCTGCATTTTTTAATTATTACATGCTAATAATATCAACTGATGGAAAGGTGTTTTTGGCTGCTTTATAGCCCATGGAAATGAATATTTCCTGTGGGTGACAATGCACCCAGTGTGTGTCATTGCCTATAGTGCCTTTTTGGATGTGTAGGCCCTAAGCTTTGCACTAGTTTTTGTTGCGCAATCTTTTTCTCTGGGTCATTACACATTGATTAATAACTTGAATATGTTGTGACACAGTAGCGGGGAAGACTCTAAAGGTAAGGTATATCTCAGAATGGTCTATGGAACAGAGCAAGTGTGGAGAATAACAGGGTACTGTTATCACCTCTGGAAAACCACAGTTTTGAAATATTTGTTTAATGTCCAAGATATTATATATATATATATATATATATATATATGATCAATACTCTTGTTTGAATAACAAAGGGCCCATATATATTGCTTTTATTTTTAAAATTACAGAAACTTCGCCATCAAATGCATAAAGGAGTACAATTACAGTATCCTGCACAGACTGCATCATTGTAAAGGAACAAAACTTTTAAAGTTAATCACAGCTCTTCAGTTTACCTGTCTTTACAAATACCTGATGACTGAGGACTTGAGCAATTTTTATTGCAAGATCAGTAGGAGAAACAAAATTGTGTCCATGCACCATTTATCGAGGCAATGGGTGCTCACTACATCATGCAATATATCCCAAATCTAGCAGAAGGAGTAGAAACAAAGCAGCCCTGTACTTACCACCTACCATAGACAGACATTTATTTAATTAATTAATGCACAATCTAGGAGTAATGGCAAGCAACACACACACATCCTGTCCAGAAATACTGTATTCTGTGAGCATACAGGGTTGCATACATATATACAGTGGTTTGCAAAAGTATTCGGCCCCCTTGAACTTTTCCACATTTTGTCACATTACAGCCACAAACATGAATCAATTTTATTGGAATTCCACGTGAAAGACCAATACAAAGTGGTGTACACGTGAGAAGATTCCAAACATTTTTTACAAATAAATAACTGCAAAGTGGGGTGTGCGTAATTATTCAGCCCCCTTTGGTCTGAGTGCAGTCAGTTGCCCATAGACATTGCCTGATGAGTGCTAATGACTAAATAGAGTGCACCTGTGTGTAATCTAATGTCAGTACAAATACAGCTGCTCTGTGATGGCCTCAGGTTGTCTAAGAGAATATTGGGAGCAACAACACTATGAAGTCCAGAGAACACACCAGACAGGTCAGGGATAAAGTTATTGAGAAATTTCAAGCAGGCTTAGGCTACAAAAAGATTTCCAAAGCCTTGAACATCTTACGGAGCACTGTTCAAGCGATCATTCAGAAATGGAAGGAGTATGGCACAACTGTAAACCTACCAAGACAAGGCGTCCACCTAAACTCACAGGCCGAACAAGGAGAGCGCTGATGAGAAATGCAGCCAAGAGGCCCATGGTGACTCTGGACAAGCTGCAGAGATCTACAGCTCAGGTGGGGGAATCTGTCCATAGGACAACTATTAGTCGTGCACTGCACAAAGTTGGCCTTTATGGAAGAGTGGCAAGAAGAAAACTAACACTGCACATCACTCTGAACACACCATCCCCACTGTCAAATATGGTGGTAGCAGCATCATGCTCTGGGGGTGCTTCTCTTCAGCAGGGACAGGGAAGCTGGTCAGAGTTGATGGGAAGATGGATGGAGCCAAATACAGGGCAATCTTGGAAGAAAACCTCTTGGAGTCTGGAAAAGACTTAAGACTGGGGCAGAGGTTCACCTTCCAGCAGGACAACGACCCTAAACATAAAGCCAGGGCAACAATGGAATGGTTTAAAACAAAACATATCCATGTGTTAGAATGGCCCAGTCAAAGTCCAGATCTATATCCAATCGAGAATCTGTGGCAAGATCTGAAAACTGCTGTTCACAAACGCTGTCCATCTAATCTGACTGAGCTGGAGCTGTTTTGCAAAGAAGAATGAGCAAGGATTTCAGTCTCTAGATGTGCAAAGCTGGTAGAGACATACCCTAAAAGACTGGCAGCTGTAATTGCAGCAAAAGGTGGTTCTACAAAGTATTGACTCAGGGGGCTGAATAATTACGCACACCCCACTTTGCAGTTATTTATTTGTAAAAAATGTTTGGAATCATGTATGATTTTCGTTGCACTTCTCATGTGTACACCACTTTGTATTGGTCTTTCACGTGGAATTCCAAACAAAATGTGGAAAAATTCAAGGGGGCCGAATACTTTTGCAAGCCACTGTAGGTGCTTATTTAATGTCTCTTCTGAACTTTGCACCTTGCTCAGCAATAAGAAATAAGCTATCTTATCTTAAATACACTAAGCAAGTGTCCTTCAGATTACTCTTAATACTGTTCAATATCTCTCTTCTTCTTTATCCTCTTTATAAATTATAGTACCATTCACCAACAGCCTCTCTGTCATCAAATATACCTTCAGTATGATTTTTTTGTCCTTTTAATGTCTATAATAAACTACAACATTTATTTTTTTCCAAGGCCATAATGGACCATGGCATATTATATCTTGTTCTTAAAACTATGCTCATTTGTCTTCTAAATCTTAAAATAATGCTGCTTTTCTTTTAGATCAGTCTTGTAGTTATGAGTTTAATTGTTTCCTTAATCTTGCTCCTTCTATGTTTTACCCATATCTTTTTGAGTAATATTTCTTACAGAAATAAGCTCTATAAAAGGTAGGCTCCTCATAATCCATTCTCTAAAGCTGGCCAAACATGTACCAATAATATTTTACAGTACAAAGAATCATACATATATTGGTATGAATATGGTGTACCACAAAGACTAATATCTATGTACTGTCAGCACATGAGAAAGTTTACTTAAATGTACTTTCTATTACAATGTATGTTTCTGTGATTATTATGAATATCAGTTTAGCATAAAGTGTAGTTATATAAATAAGTGAAGAACTCATGCACATAAAAAAACACCTCTAGTGAAAACATTGTCCCATCACTTTTTATTTTTGGTTAGTCAATTGCGTTATAAAATCTGTCCTTCATATTCTTACATCCACAGTAGTTTCAGTGTGATTGTGCACTGTTTTGCTTTGGAAAACAGTTTGCCTAAATGTGAATTTGTGTGGCGAAAAGCAAGAATCCCTTCTTAGAGATTGAAGTAGCTTCTTTATATACTTTAATACCAGCAGGCCACAGGCTACCAAAAGTCAATACATGTGCTTATATTTTAAAACTGCAGTAGATATTTACTGTGATATAGTAAGAAAGCAGCTGTAAATATCAAACTTTGTTAGTAAAATGATAAAAGCCAGAAAAGAGAATCATCTTTTTAGAATTCCAGCGTCATCACTTTGTGTGGGCCAACGCTCCAGCACCCTGACCAAACCCGAAACCTTTAGGCCCAAAATTCTTTGCATAGCACGCTATGGATAAAAAAAGAGAGATATATGATTGTGGTTGAGATTTCCAGTGACAGCAGCATACTTCTTAAGCACTTTGTGCACAAAAGCAATTAACCAAAAGGGATTTCAGCATTTATAGAGAACAATATGTACTGTAACATTGTAGGAACATCTAAAAACATTTGACATTGCTTTACTAAACAAAGACTTGTAAGAATGGGCAGAAAATTGCAAACAAGGTTTGGCATTGGTACATTTTAAGCCATGGCATGGGCCTAGCAACAAGCATGATAGTTTAACTGATATTATGGTAGGAAAAACATTACTGGAAAACAACATAGTAACATACCTCCCAACATTTGAAAAATGAAAAGAGAGACAAAAAGATTTGGCGCGTGCAGCGCGGCAATTTTTTGACCATGCCCACTTTTGTGGCCATGCCCCACTTACCACGCCCCATTAAAAAAAAAAAAAAAATACTCCTTTTATGTAGTTGAAATGGCGGGATCAGATGCAAATGTGCTATACCCTCATACTGTACTACCTAAGGAAAACAATATAGCAACTCCTACATATAAAATACAAATATAGATAGAAGGCAGTCAGTTATAAATGAGTTATAACTATGTACCAGTTTTGCCCCCCCACAGTGCCCCCAATGGCCCAATAGACAGTACCCCCCACACAGTGCCCCCATAGACAGTACCCCCCCATACACAGTGCCCCCATAGACAGTACCCCCATAGACAGTGCCCCCATAGACAGTACCCCCCATACACAGTACCCCCCATACACAATGCCCCCATAGTAAGTGCCCCCATAAACAGTACCCCCATACACAGTAGCCCCCATAGGCGCTCCGGTTTCTTCTGCTGCTCTGCTCTTTATGCGGCTCCTTGTGCAGCGGCGACAGGCCCTTTTAGAAGGGCCTGACGCCACTGTACAAGGAGTGGCACAAGAAGCAGAGCAGCAGAAGAAGCCAGAGCGCCCGGCTCCAGCCAGCGCATCCCACTGTGCTGGATAGTTCAATGAAAGTCCTGCATTTCCGTAATCTATTACGGAAATGCGGGACATTCATTGAACTATCCAGCACAGCGGGATGCACTATAAAAACCGGGACAGTCCCGCGGAAAGCGGGACAGTTGGAGGGTATGTAGTAAGTTAGGTTAAAAAAAGACACATGTCCATTAAGTTCAACTTTAATGCCTATATCTAACATGCCTAACTTCTATAATAATGAAACACTAATATAAAATAATAAAGTACTAATAGTGGATGTAAATGCGACGGCAGCAAAGCTAGCAGAAGGTTTATATTGCTGTATTTATAAGGGATGGTGTGGGGGAGACACCCATCCCGGACCTTCCAATAACCAGAATTTGCACATTTTTCTGATGTAACAGTTAGAGTGCACGGACAGGTGCAGGGTGCAAAAGGCCTTGTCCTTACTACCTGTCCTATAGGAGAGCAGGGCTGTCTTGTGCCTGCCAGTGCTATGCTCTGTACCTCAGTAATGTTAAGCAGTAAGGAATGTGATTTTGCACCCCTTAGCACTCTAGTCAAAACATTAATAAACTTTATAAATTAGGTCCTTTATCCATTATGTTTCATGTATAGATGTAATCTATAACCCAATTTCAGTTTGGATGGCTGACCTGAATTTTTACAAGTGTATTATATTTGCAAACAAACCCTTTTTGTTTTTCTCTTACTGGTTCTTTAATTAAATGCCTATATAAGCATACTTCTTCCTGCTAACTATGCTTAGTCATTAAGGTTGTTTGCCATGAATTAGTTTTCTTGTAAAATAACGGCTACCCTGTGGTCCTGCTTGGTTCCTGAGACTGTCTTGTTCCTAAGTGACTCTTTCTGTTCACAGTCTGTGCCTTTATGTAGTCAATCCCTTGTACTTACCTCTGACATTTTTATTGGGCTAAGTTTATTGTTTGCCACCTGTCCTGACTCTGGACTCAGAATATTGTCTATTGCTTGCCTTGAACACTGGCCTGTTACTTGACATACCCTTAGCTCTGCTTTTTCAGATCACTGTTCTGCCTCATTATAAGTTAACTCTCTGGCACCCTGCTAGTCTGCTACAGTCTCAACGTAGCAATAGCTTTATAATGTTTTATGCTAGAGAAGTTATTGAAGGCACCAATAGCTGTGATGTACCTTTGCAAAATATGTCTCCATCTCTATCAGCCACTGTTGTGGATTCCAATCCTTTTCCACATTTAGAACAGCGAAAGCAGGTCCTGTGCCAAGACTGAAAGATTTAAAACAATAGAAAATTACGTAAGCAGCATAAACTTTAATAACTGTAATTTACTCTAGATCAGTGCTGTCCAGCTTCAGTGGTGCCAAGGGCTGGCATTTCTCTAGCATACATAGTGGAGGGCTGCTAATGTGAGCCAGTTTTGACCACTCCCCTTTTAAAGGAGAAGGAAAGGCATAGGGGTATATTTCATGCTGTGCAAAAGTGAAGTGAAGCATTGATGTTGCCCAGGGCAACCAATCAGCAACTAGATTTCAACAGTTAGAAAACCAAAGCAAAGCATCTGATTGGCTGCTATGAACAACATCACCGGTGATGTTTTGCCCCAACTTTTTACACAGCATGATAAATATACCCCTAAGTCACTTGGGGGTGCCAAAATATTGGGCTAAGTGACTTTAATCGCTTAACTTGTAACCCCAGCACCAGCCCAGGGTACCTGTAGCGAGCGCTTCCTACTTCCTGCTTCATTTTGTCGGCAAAAAACTTCTCTGTTAAAGTTCGGCTTTTTCACTCTACTGCGCATGCACGCGCGAGCGAAGCAGGAAGGAGGAAGCGCTACAGCTACCCTGGGCTGGTGCTGTTCTCTCAGAACAGGGGCACCAGCCCAGGGTAAAAGGTAGGCGATTTAATCACTTGGGGGTGCCTAACATTTTGGCACCCCCAACTGACTTTACTTTTCCTTCTCCTTTAAAACCACATTCACTTCAAACCACACCCATGTTATAACAAGAGCTTTTAAGACCATGCCCACATTAATGGTGGTAGTGCAGCATAAACCCAAATGGTTGGTGCTCACTGTAGGGATATCACCTTCATTCATATGTAAATGAATTATATTATGTCGTATTAAGACACACCCTTAAATCCATATGCCTCATCCTCCCCTGTGGATAGCACTGCAACCCTCAGCTCATACCTTATGCACCATTTAATGGCTATATCCAATTACTAACAAACTCCCAGAACAAACCCCTGCCAGGTTCACCTCCCACAGACAGCATAGGGCAGGCAGAGTATGGCACACACAGGTAGCATAGGGCATATGCTGCCTGTGTTTGCATGGCTCTGTCTGACCTATGCTGCCTGTGTATGTCCTACACACAGGCAGCATAGGGCAGGTATTATATACAGTGACGCAATTCTGGCACTGCTCCTACTCTCTGTCTGAGATGTGAACAGGTAAACAATGTGGGTGCTTACAGTCTGAGCCTGAGGTGTGAACAATACATGGGATTACATGTTTAAACAATACAGGAGTTTACAGCCTGCAGGAGGGCAGGTAATCTCAGTACTAATACTATTTAAATCTTACACAAAGGTTAGACATCAAAGCAACTGGCAGGTGGGGTGCCACACAGAGGGGAGTCAGTTAGACAGCGCTGCTCTAGATAATTCTTTCTTCTTTTAGATAATAAATCCACTCCTTGCAGTAGTACTTACATTGCCTGCACCAATTACTTTTTCAGCAGCATACACAGATTTTGAACAGCGAGGGCAAATGTCTGTACCTCCCACTTTCTGCGCAAACTTGGAGGCATTGGGGTTATTCGTTGGTTGGGATCTTGAGGGGCTGAGAACAACAAGTAATTATGGATAACTCAATATAAAATAACATGAATATTTCTAGGTCATTTAATTGAAAAGGAGAGTGATCTGATATATGTAATTTGCAGAACTACTCTTCACCTATAGCCATGAGAAAATCCCTTCCAAAAATAGCATCTGATCAGTGCCAACATTTACTGACAGAGAAGCTAGCGAAATTATTAAAAAGGAATTAAACCAAAAATGATCCTGCTAAGTTGTGAATAAAGCAGAGGGAAACCTATACAGATTTTTGAATGTGTTCTGCCAGTTAAACTTCAGATGATGCTATACCATGCCTTATTTTCTATAATGCCAGAGAAGGGCTATGGAAGGAGGTATATTGTACAAAGCTGAGTATCCTAATAATGATTTAGAAACAATAGTTAAACAGTCATATATAGGCTGTGGGCAGACATTGAGATATTGGCAACTTGGGCATGATTAAAAATGTAAAATGTATAGAAAATTAAATATTTGAAAAAGGTGCATCACAAACAATTTAAGAGAAGCTATGAATACAATATATTTTCAGAATTATGCAATCCATTTAGATGTTCTTTGAGTTGGCAGTAATCACTGTTTCTGTATATGAATTATATACAACTAAATACTGAATGTACATAAAATAAAATTGGTAGTTAGAGGTATATTATGCAGCAATGACTTAATGACATAATAATACGTTCCAGTCCAAATGTAATTATAATGCACATATACAGTATAAGACTCACTCATCAGTTTGGATGCCCAAGTGCTCTCCACGATCCATGCTTAGAGTACCTGCTCCCTGGCCGAACCCATAGCCTTTGGGCCCATACTTCTTCCCATAACAGGATTTGCAGTATATCTCTTCTCCATGAATTGCTACTGTAGTGCTATCTAAATTCTTCTTACATACCACTACAGAAATGGATAAAATATATGCATGATTGAAAAAAAGGCAATAAAAATCAGAGAGCATGTGTCGGCATTGCACCACTAACATGGATCTCTTTAGGAGTTGGCATGAAAAAAAGAATGTGACAGAACATTGGAAGGGCTTGTACAGATGGGCATTTGGACCTGCATTTCCCTGCGGTGGCATGCTCCTACGTTCCACCACAGGGAAGCACAGGCCGAAATGCATCCCATTTTTTCTTACGGGGCTGTACTAAGACAGGCACATGTACTGTAAGCACAGGTAGAACACATCATGGGTTAGGCAGAGCTAGTAATTGCTACAGAGCTGAAAGGCAGGTTATACAGACTTAAGACCACCTAGTCACAACAGAGTTATTAAAGGGGAACTCCGGCTTCCAAACCAAAATGTGTTAAAGAGCCCCACACAACACATAAACCCCTAATATACCTATCACTGCAAACAATCTTATTAGGTTTATTTAATGCTTAAATTATTTTTTAGTAGACTTAAGCAATGGAGATCCAAAATACAGAAAGACCCCTTATCCGGAAAACTCCAGGTCCTAAACATTATGAATAACGGATTCTATACCTGTATATGGTTCTCTTCTATAAATATGGAGAATGCATCATCTTTGGTAAGCCGTGTGCCAGCAACCAGATATGGACACATTCAAACTAGCCATAATAACCACACTGAATTATGATCATGTGCGATAACAAACCATGAAAGTGTTGAATTCTTTCCTTAAGTAGGTTTGCTTCCATTTCAACAAGTGTGAACATATAAGGGTACATCAATTAACACGTAAGCTTGTGCAAGAAGTTCAAAAAGCTAAACACATGAAATTACAATATTTTTTCCCTACAGTGCAGCATTTTTCTCAATAATCCAGCATTATATGGGGCATCCATTAGATAGTGTGCATTGTATTGGATTTACCAATCCAGACACAAAAAAACATCAACTCTGGTAAATCTTGATTATGTTACACTCACATGATTTGCATTCACTAGTGTCATTTCAGGTGACATGTATTTAGCACAAATTAGCTTGTCATCAAATAGGTGCATGCAAAGGGAATCCTGGTAGTGGCACTACTTCAAGGCAAAACTATAGAGGAGCATGTATAGATATATCTTTATGAACAGTGTTTAAATGCACAGTTTTTAGTGCACTTTTTTTCAGTTGCACTTGTTTTTACACTTGGTACATGGATCCAGTTGTTCAATGAAATATGTTGACCCTTTTGGCATTAGATGGATTTTTTTCTTCCTCACAACCATAACTGTTACCTGTATTCACATCCATGAGCCACAATAGATAAACAAGTAATATAATACCAGTACTATTTTTAAATAGAAACTTACTGCACAAGAAACAGGACTTATGGAAGCTTCCTCCCTCGCATTGCACCTCTTCTGCAAAGTAAACAGACTTCTGGCACACTGTACATTTTTTTCCTCCACCCCAGTTAGGCATTCTTCTGGAAGTAAAGACAAAAATTAAAAAAATAACAAATTTGAAAACATCCATATAATACATGGAGCAAAATAAGTACTTATGCTGCACTAACATTATTGGAAAAAGAAATAAAGCATTTTAAAACAAAAAAGTTGAAGTTGGGGGGCATATAGTTGGTTTGGCATTGTAACAGAGTGGGTGATATATAACATGGCGGAGCAGGGGCATAACTGGGCACAGTGAAAAGCATGACAACTGGACCACATTTCAAATTATTTACATTGCTAGTTAACTTTTGATACCAGCCCCAGACTTAAATGATGTAACCCTTTCTTGAACGTAAACGATACTTTGGCTACTTTTCACGTAGAACACAATTACACTATAGTTACACTACTTTCAGGATAGTATAATGCCAGAGGTTCTAAACCAGTATGCAGGTTAATTTAGCATACAAGGAGTAGTGATCACCTAGTAAAAAGTATCAGATGATGTAGAATTAAGTAGTAACTTTCATAAGCCGAGCTTGAACATACTGGCATTACAGTGGGTTTAAGTTCACCTACTAGAATACTAGCTAGTTCAGATAACTTCCAGCAAAAACCTAAGGGCATAGATCTTGCCTGAGTCCATTTTCAAATTGTGGTCCCTTCATATTAAGGCCAGTAATACTTTGGGAGAGATACCTTCAGTTATCAATCCTAAACTGGAGATTATCCGGAATACCCTTGGTCCCGAGCATCCTGGATAACAGGTCCTATACCTGTACTTTGTTCACAGGAATCCTATATCCCTAGGGATGGCTCCTTAAAGTGAACCTGAATAAAAAACTACTCTTCAAAATATCAATGTGCATTAAAAGTTACCTATAGGTTATGTTGATGGTTTTTCACTAATAGCACTGCTTTTGTAAGTAATTGTTAATAGAAGTTCCTAAACCTGGCTGTTTTGCCTACCTGACTGTTCCTTCTCAACCTGTCAGTTATAGCTTCTAATGCCAATGAACTACTGCTGTATAAATATGGCAGCCCCCTCATAGAGGAACATGGGGGATCAGATAGGTAATGTAAAAGCATCAGGGAAATACTTTCAAAGCAAAACTATAAATAGCATGCAAAGACAGTGTTATGATGAATGTAAAAAAGGGTTACATTTCTGGTGTCATTACCTCTTTAAGGGCACTCTTATTTACAGGGGCCATGTGCTCTCACTTACTATATTAGACATTACCAGGAAATGATTACTATCCTCCTGGACCTATAGGAAAACTATCCCACCCAGGGGCATAGGTTATAAAGACATCCTTAGCTAACAGCATTTCCAGACTAGTAGTGGAATACCCAAGCTAGTTGGAGATTTAACCCTGTGCATCTCTACTATTTTTGCCAGCTTGGTAAAACACTTATCATGGAACTCCAATGTGACTTCTACATATTTCGATTTTACAAAATATTTGTTTTGGGCACACAAGTTTCAGTTAGTCAAATGGCAAAAGTACAATAGCTGTTGAAACTGCAGATATTGTGACAAGAGCCAAATCTGTTCCAGATGTAGCTGATCTACTATAATCCAACAATTGCATCCCAATTAAGCAAGAATGTTACTGTCTCTCGAAAAAACACTATTACAGGAGGTCAATGCAGTAATGCTATGTTCTTGCAATCACACATCTATATAGAAACCATGCATTTCTCCAGCTAGCGAGAACATTTTACAGGAAAGAATGTTAAAAAATGCATACTCAAATCCTCTAAACATATTTTCATTTTATAGTGCTGCAGGTTTGTATTTATTACATCTATGCTTTAAAACAGGGCATGGTCTGCCTCTAACAGCTACTCTCATGGACCAATGCTGACCAATCAGTATGTTTTTATTGTAATTTGTGGCAAAGCACAAAATGCTCTATAACAGGAAACTCTGTTCACTGATTTATTATTTGAGAGAATATATAGTGCATAACATCAGTATTGTAACTAAACAGAGCTGGACCCCCCTGCAAAAAAAATCTTCAGGGGCATTGTTAGAATAAAGCTACAAATTATCAGCATGTTGCCTAGTATGCTTTTTTAGTTTCCTTTAAGAGTTTACTAGACAGGGTTTGTGTTTTTCATGCATCATGTTGCACCATTATTCGAGTATTCAGGAGGTGAAATTATGCCTTCAATACTGTAAAGAATTTAAGGGTTCATATGTTATTATCTTTATTATTATTAACATGTATTTATAAAGCACCAACATGTAAGCAGCACTGTGCAATAAATGGGTTTATATTCTGAACATACAGAATTACATACAATACAACCAATAACCCATTAGGTTATGAAGCAGTGAAGAGGGCCTTGCCCAAAAAAAAGCTTATGAGCCCTCTTTAGTGACTAAATCAGAATTTACTTTGAATATACAGTGAATGTGGTTATGTGTAAGCATGACTTTGATCTGTCAAGAACATGAACTGTGCTCATCCAACCTAATCACACATGCTGAGCACCAAAGTAATAGGACACAGCTCAGCAGGAGGCTTTTGCAGCCTGAAATATAACTGCAGAAATATCCTTACTGTGTATACTGATGTCTTAAGAGATTTGTGAAGTTGTGCTCCACATGACAGGAAGAAAATGAAAAAGAAGACGAAAGCATATAACCTTTATAGATAACAATTTTAGATAAAACAGTTTTTGAGCACAGAATTTTTTGGAATTATAGAAAAAAAAGGGTATGTGTATGTGTGTGTATAGAATCCTGTAGAATACACGTACCCAGCAATGTTACTTTTTTTTTTTTAGCTCACACATTTTTTCCCTGAAAACATCACAGGCACACATCATGCCCCTCCCACTTTTGTTCCAGGCTCCTGAATTCTTTCAAATCTCACCATAAAAGGAAGATTCCTGGGAAACCCGGGCACATTCCTAGGGTGATATTGCAGGTATAGCATGTATATGCTAAATCATATAAAAGGTTTTTTCAGCTCATTAAACTATCACCATATTTAGAAATAAGTGATATTATTACATCTTTTTTTTACTTTTGAGCAGAGCAAAGGGAAAAATCAATATTTTCTGTATAGACTCCAGCAGGGAGGTACATCATTTCAGCAAACTTATGTAACTAGCGTGTAAATAAAGTAGCAAGCTTTAGGGCTATGCCTATTGATCAGCTGTAGCTATTGGTCAGTTATATCAATAAAAAGTGTGTCAGCATTGCAGGACTAATAGTAAAACAGTTAAGGACATTTGGAATCATCCTACCTGCTTGTTGTCTTCCTTTGGTAAAAGAAACCTGTTCAGAGTGTGTGCTCTCTTTTGGTAGCGGATCTCTGTTTCCTCTTTATATGGCAGTCTGCAGAGTTTATGGGTGTGACAACTTCAACCTAAAAGAGATTACGTGTATAAACACATACGGAAGGCAGGGAAATTAGAGAGGAAGAGAATGGGCTGAACGCTGGCTTCCTTAACCCATGATGTGCAGAATAACTGAGAATATTTCAGGCAACTTTACTAGTAACTAATGCAAATGTATGTTGAAGTAGAGAAATTAGATTGAAGTTATACTATCAGTTTAATCTTTTTTTACAGCTACCATTAGCTACATACCATATAATCATAGGAGATGGAATTTAATTTAAATTTTTTTCCCTTGCTTGCATAGTTGCAACAGCCTGCAGCCCTTATTTATTCATGTGCTTTACCATAGCATGCTACAGAATATGTAGGGGAGTCTTAGGGGCATAAATAAGGTCCCCACAGGCCCTGCGCCATGAGATGGCAGGTTTTGAGGGGGCTGCACAGGGGAAGCACTGTGAATGTGACTCACATCAGCATTATACTTACAGTGGATTATATAGTGCTGCTTCACTTCATGTAGGAGTGATCCTAATTATCTGACTGGCCTTGCATCTAACAGCTGAAGTGCATTCCATTTGCCATCTAATATAATTTGTCATTTCCTAAACTAATATAAGTGGGGGAGGCCCCCAAAGTTCCTCTGCAAGGGGGCACCAGGCACCTTAGTAACCTACATTTCAAAGACAATTCTTGTCAGTGCCTTACTGCAGAACAATAGGGTCTGAGCCAACATTTTTTTTTACAGAAGCCCAAAAGATTTTAGGGCTCATTCACAAAGAGTGGGACAGGGTGCAAAGTGCAAAAGGCCAACATGTTTTTTACACTTTGCACCCTAGGACTTTTCCTTATCGCATGAATACAGCACAGTATTCATAAGGGGTGGGCATAGGCAGATAAGCATCCCCTACCTGTCCACTTAGTTTTGCGTCATTCTAGGTGAGTCATTCACTGACACTGCCCTCTGCGCCTTGCAGATGAAACTCATCAACAAGGCTGGTAAGAAACATTGGCCCTGCCAGTTTGTTAAGATTACTTATGGGGCAAGTACCTTTGTACATTCATTACTGCAACCATTTTAGTGCTTTCTACTTGTTCATACAACCATAAAGAAGGGTGATTAAACAAACCATGCTCATTTCAGAGATGGAAAGAGAGAAAGGGGGGTTGTATTTCTATTAATATTTTTCTATTGAAATTCATTTTTAATTGGAAAATATAGGCAGAATACATTTTCAAAATGTTACTTTTTATTGTGCTTATGATGAACATTATCTTGTAATGCAGAAGAAAGGTTGATCTAATAAAACCCACTCAATAGGATTATTTCTACATTCTGCAATCTCATCTGGTGACCCATACATTTATTGCTCACCTAATTACATTAACGAACAAATTTGTAATTGACCCTGATGTTTAAAAAGGTGATAACCTTAATTACCATTAAAGTACCATGTTTACTATTTTCAGCTAAAGGTTTAACAGGACATTTAACAGGAGAAGGTTCTGTTCTTCATGTCTACTGATTACATCATTGAAATGCTATTTAAAAATGTTTGATCCTATTTAAGGGCATACTAACTGAACCACTATGTAATTCAGAGCTGTGGAAGATGTCATCCATAGAAGTAGATAGAAAATACTATATATGTAAGTTAAAGTGCAAGGATACTTTACATGTTGAAGCCAAGTGTAAATTATCACAAATTTACAGTAACACAATATCTCAATATGAGAGGGAGAAATTATTCCCACCTTTTATATATTTTGTCAACATTTTTCCAACTAAAGATACTTTCAGACAATCAAATAATATGTATTATAAGAATGAACAGATGACTCCTACTTAAACTGCTTTAAGTTTATTTTCTCATAAAATGTATGAATTCCTGGCTCATGGTTAAAAAATGTGCAATAGACAGGAATTTTGTGTAGAAATATTTAAGAATCCAGCAAGAAATTTTTTTGTGAGGAACAAAACTGGTAGGATTAATGAAGGCAACTGACAGCAATAGTCAGTGAAAAAGTCACCCAGCATATGTTTTGTGGGTTTTCATTGTGTGCAGTTTCCTGTAAAGGGGGAGGGGGGCAGTTACCTTCAGGCTAATTTTTAGTATGTAACAGAATGGCCTATTCTTATCTACTTTTCAATTGGTCTTCGTTTTTTATTATTTTTCAATTATATGCTTTCCTTTTCTGATTTTTTCTAAAGCTGGCCATACACGGGCAGATCCGCTCGCTTGGCGATGTCACCAAGCGAGCGGATCTTCATCCGATAAACCCCACCTACGGGTGGGCGATATCAGGGAGACATGTAGGCGAATTCAATCGTTTGGCCCTGGGGCCAAACGATCAAATTCTACACGCGGCAATGCGACTGTCGGTTCGGGGACCGCATCGGGTCGTTGCCGATGCGGTCCCCGATCTGACTGGATTTTCTAACCTGGCCGATTGATATCTGGCCAATTTCAGGCCAGATATCGGCCAGCCAGGCCCCTCGGTTCTGCCCCTACATGGGCCGATAAGCTGCCGAATCGGTCCAAGGGACCGATATCGGCAGCTATAATCAGCCCGTGTATGGGGACCTTAACTTTTAAATGGGGGTCACTGGCCCCAGCAGCCAAAAACTATTGTTCTCTTAGGCTACAATTATATTGCTATTGTTACTCTTTATTACTTATCTTTATTAAGGCCCTTCTGTATTCATATTCCAAACTGAAGAGCTGCTGCACAAAAAGCTAAGTAATTTAAAAACTGCAAATAAAAAATAAAGACCAATTGCAAATTTTTTCAGAAAAGCATTCTTAATATTATACTAAAAGTTAAAAAAAAGGTTAACAACCCCTTTAAAGGAGCAGTGCAGTGTAAAAAGTGGGCAAAATAAAAACTGTTTTCAATGGAGTTAGGCAAACATGTATCTATAAAGGCTGGAGTGAGCAAATGTCTAACATAATGGCCATAACACTACTTCCTCATTTACAGCTCTCTAAGCTGTTAGCAGTCAGTAGCCAATCAGGACTTGAGGGAGGCCATATGAGAAATACCTGTTCAGTTAGTTTGCATTTGAATCTGACCTGTGTGCTCACAAACTAACTGAACAGTTATGTCCCATATGCCCCACCCCTAAAGTCACTGACTAACTAAGAGGTTAAAGAGCTGAAAGCAGAGTTCTGGCTATTATGTAAGATATCTGGTCACTATAGCCTTTATAGATTACATTTTTGCCTAACTAACTATATTAGAAATATTTTTTATTTTGCGCAGTCTATCCATTTTACCCAGTTTTATTTTTACACTGAACTGCTCCTTTAAAAACTTCAACCTTCTGGTTACTTCCTGGTAACGAAGCAGACTTAAAAGCAGTTTGGGAGTCCACAAGCTGTAGGGGCTCAGTTGGCCAATGATTGATTTAGGACATATGTGAAAAATGTCTTGCTTCGATAATTTTAATGGGGGTAAAATGATTTTTCTGTGGCCAGTTGTGTAAATTGGGAACTGCAAAGCCCCCCAGTCACCCACACCCCCAGAGGTTGCAAAAAAGACTGCAGAACACAATTGGGGGGGAGGAGTCACTGGTCCTTACAGGGCCCCCTCTCTCTGCAGGGTCTGGTTCCCCTTTAGACAGGCTGTGAAAATCAGCTACTGAAGTCATGCTGTTTTTGAATCTCCAGAATCTAAGAGGAACTAGGGGCACTTCAGTCACTCATAACTACTGCACTAAACATCCTGAAGTTTATTGAAACTGCTTGCTGCTAAGGTCTTACAGCAACAAATTTATGGCTTGCAAGTGAAACTCCCTAATATGTACATGTTCTCTGCTTCTAAAAAGCCATCAGATGCAGTGCTGATCTAGCAGCAGTTCAAATAATAATAGTTTGTAAAACTTTGCTAAATTTTTTTCATTTCTGAAAAACAACAAGCATGCATTTTAAAACATTTTATTTCACACATATTCTTTGGAACTAAGGAAAAATATCAAACATATGAATTTCCTTATACAGTTGCAAGAAAAAGTATATGAACCCTCTGGAATTATATGGATTTCTGCACAAATTGGTCATAAAATGTGATCTGATCTTCAACAACAATAGATAATCACAGTCTGCTTAAACTAATACCACACAAATAATTAAATGTTTCCATGTTTTTATTGAACACACCATGTAAACATTCACAGTGCAGGTGGAAAAGCTTGATAAACTGTGTGGGGTCTGAGTGCACCCGGATGCCAAGATATTTGAAGGTTTGGACCCATTGTAATTCCATACCGGTTAGAAGTGGGATTGCTGGTGTTTGGTCTAGGGCATATACATGGGATTTGTCCCAGTTGACTTGGAGACCAGAGAAGTTGCCAAAGTTCTGGACCTCTTGAAGGAATGCTGGGAGAGAATGGGCGGGGGTTTGCTAGGTTTACTAGAATATCATCCGCGAACAGTGATACCTTTTCGGATATGTTGGCATATGTGAGGCCTTGTATGCTGGGGGAGTTTCGTATTAGTATGGCCAGCAGATCAATGGCAAGGGCGAATAGGGTGGGGGAGAGGGGGCAGCCCTGGCGGGTTCCTTAAGAGGGGGTAAAGGGTTCTGAGGTGATGCCGTTGACCCTGATTTTGGCTGTGGGGTTTTGGTATAACAGTTGGATCCATTTAATGAATTGCTGCCCCAGGCCAAATCTTTTGAGGACCTCCCATAGGTAGGGCCATTCAACGGAGTCAAATGCTTTTCCCCGTTTCCCTATGGGGAGTCTGTAGGTTTGTAAATAGTCGACGTAGATTGATGTCTGTTGCTCTACCTGGCATAAATCCGGATTGGTCTGGTTGGACCAGGTCCTCCACCACCTTTTTTTATTTTTGCCAGTATTTTGGCGTCAGAATTGATTAAGGATATTGGTGTAGGGTCCCTATCTGGTTTGGGGATGACCACAATTAGGGCCTCAGTGAAGGATGGAGGTAGAGCACCGGTGTCCCATGCATCTTGGAGTGTGGCTAGGAGGTGTGGGGGTATTATTTCTGCCAGCCCTTTATACCAGTCTGGGGGTAACCCATCCAAGCCAGGTGTTTTGTTGGAGGGTAGGGCCTGTATGGCTAGTTGCACCTCAGCTGGTGTTGAGCCAGGCTCTCTCTGCTGGAGAGAGGGAGGGGATAGGAATATTGTCTAGGAATTGTAGGAGTTGTGGGGTTGTGTAGGAGGCTGTGGATTCGTATAGGTTTTGGTAGAATTTGTCAATAGTGGTGGCAATTTCCCTGGGGTCACTTAGCATTCTCCTGATTTTTTGTTCTTAATTGTTAATACCACATATGCATATGATTACCTAAGCTACATTCATCCTTTTCTCCAAGTGAAACCTACTTCTAGCTGATCCAGAGGAATGCAAAACAATTCCATCTGAAGCTGCCTCCCATTTGCCTCAGAAAGGAAAAAAATATTTTTAACTCCAAAAGGAGTAAGGGACCAGCCCTTGGATCAACTTGGATCATTCAGTTAACAGTTAATTCCAGAAACCTTGTATTTTTGCACCTGCGGAAAAGGCATTGAACCCTTTTCTGAAACCTAATCTAATGCAGTGCTGTCCAACTTCTGTGGCACCGGGGGCTGAAATTTTCTGGCCAATAATGACCACTCCCCTTTTTAAACTGCACCCACTTTAAACCACACCCATTTTACCACAAGAGCTTTTAAGACCATACCCACACTAATGGTGGTAGCGCAGCATAAACCCAAATGATTGGTGCTCACTGTAGGGATATCCCCCTTCATTCATATGTAGAACAAATTATATTATATCATATTAAGACATACCCTTAAATTCATATGCCCTCTCCTCCTGTGTGGATAGCACAGCAACCCCCAGCAAATGCTAACCCCTCCAAATGCTAACAAACTCAGAGTACTGCTTGTGTGTACCATACCAGCCTGTGTGTCATACTCTCCCTGTCCTACCCTGCCTGTGTGTTCCATACTCTGCCTGCCCTATACTGCTTGTGTGTGCCATACTCTGCCTATCCTATGCTGCCTGTGTGTGTCATACTCTGCCTGCCCTACCCTGTGTGTGCCATACCCTGCCTGCCATATGGTGCCTGTGTGTTAAATACTCTGCCTGCCTTATGTTGCCTGTGTGTGACAGACTCTGCCCTATGCTGCCTGTGTGTGCCATACTCTGCCTGCCCTATGCTGTCTGTGTGTGTCATACTCTGCCTGCCCTATGTTGCCTGTGTGTGCAATACTCTGCCTGCCCTATGCTGCCTGTGTGTGCCATACTCTGCCTGCCCTATGCTGCCTGTGTGTACCATACACACATTCAGCATAGGGCAGGCAGTGCATACAGAGGCCACCAGTTGGACAGCACTGATCTAATGTATCTGCTTACTCGGGAAGAGAATTCTACAGCTTCACAGCTTTTTCTGTAAAAATTAAGATGGAATTTCTTTTTTTATGATCTAAATGAATGCCCTCAAATCCCCTTGAAGGATAGAAAGGTGAATAAAGCATGAAGTTGATTGTGTGGTCCCTCTATAATACAGAATATGTGTTTTTTATGCTGTGCTTTAAAAAAATCTGCTACTGCATAATTATGCAAATAATTCATTCATATGGCATTCATTTGCATGAACCAAATAGCAATCACTTGCATTTGCCATAAGCATAAAAACTTCAAACAACGCATTTCAGAGGATTTTTTGTCACTGGCTGAGTATTAATTGCTCTGCAAACATAATAGTAACTACCACATGTGGCTGCAGATTTAAGATGGCACCAGCAATTCTCATGAGAGATTGTGTCACTGTGTCATTACATAGAGCATTACCTTGTGACTAGTCATGCCCTGCATTATACATTTACACAATATATCAATGCATCATGGGGAACAAGAAGTTGCAATGGGGTATGACAAAGTAATAAATGCACAACTACCAGGCCACAGGGAGCCCTGGGGAGGAGGGGTCTTCCCGTGGCAACAGGGGTTCCCTCTGCACTAGCGAAGCTCCCCCCCCACCTCACCCTGCTCCAAAGTTAGGAAATTTAAGTGCAGGGTTGGAGGGGGCGGCTTCTGAAAGACCTCCTAATGGTAGCCAGGGGCCAGAAACACCTCTGGTGGGGGGCCCAAATTTTGTATTGTGTGGGGGGGGGGGGCCACAGAGACACATTGTTTCACTGTGTTGAGCACTGGTGATCATGAGACCTTGCCCTCTCCTCCTGTAAAATGATAGCCCTTTTAATAGAGGACATTACCTTTCAGGCCTTTTCTGCTGGTGAATAGTGACTTGCATGTTTCTGAATCCAAAATGCATAACCTTACATTTATCAACACTGAGAGGCAGATTTTCTAAAACTCTATTTTTTTCTTTTTAAAATTAGGATATATTCATTTCCACGAATGTCTGACATTTATTAAAAAGTCTGAACTGAAAACACATGGGAAAAAGTCACAGAAAAGATGCAAAAACTTTACATTTTTCGACTTGACAAGCACTGACTGCAAGTATTTTAAAAGCCAGCGTCAAAACTCTGAAAAACTCTTTGAAAGAAAGATCTTCCAGGGAAGAGAAGGGACATCTGCCACTGACTTCTACTTGATCTCAACAAGTTTTAGATTGCGTATTTTCAGATATAGAATTGTTGCAGTTCACTTAGATACCAAGTTTGCAAGTTTGCATAGAGCTATTGCAATGTTAAGACATCCAGGATGAATTTGTATGAGTAAATACTACCCCCCAATACCACCCCTTGCAGCACCAAACAATAAAAACCCTAGCCCATTTAAAGAATGTACCCACTCCCTCTGTGACTACTTTTACTGTACCAACTACTTACTTTGCACAGTCTTTTGGCCAGTTCTTTATCCATGTATAAATAGGATTACTTACTACTTATAATACCATTCTCCAGAACATAATCTTGAATGTTGTTGATTTGCTTGTGGGTTGTCTTACATCAGGTGCTGGGAGTTTGTTCATATTAACTTTTCTTAAACATTTAAGTACTATATCCTGTGTCACTGGCAACCTTTTAACTACAGACTTGGCCATGTGACTTTGGCTTTGCTATTATACCAAGGGAAAGGAATCAAGCATATTTTTCCTTTTAGAGAAGTGAATGAAACCCTCTTTAGTAACACCCCACTCACCTGCAGGCTATATGAAATCTGAGCTGCATGCCTTCTCTGCAGTTTAGATTTATCCTAGAATATTAAAAGAATGAATCCAAGACCTCATTTATTGTGCCACCACCCTACTGAACCAGTTAGTTGTGGCCAACATGAGGGCCGGGAGAATGGCTCTGAGAGACTGAATTAAATGTAGCCTTTCTACCAGCTGCCAAGGTATTTATAATAAAAAATGCAGTGATTTTGGGACCTGTGGCCTTTCATACAATGTGAGTTGTGGGAATGGGCCTCCCAGGCATTAGTTTTTCTTTAAAGACATTTCCATTATAGAGAGCCACACTCTCAGCTCTCTAGATATACTTGAAATATCAATACTCATTGATGTCCCTTTTAGTTTTTGCAAATACAGTACTTGTAAATGCCATTCTTTCCAGTGAAAGAATATGAGTGAAATATTTGCCAACCCCCTCAATTGTAATAATAACTGTTTAATACATGAGATGTAATGTGCAGTATGATCTTTGTAAGAGATAAACTACTAAACTGCAGATTTTGTAGGATGGTGTCAGATCGAGAGAATGCATCCTACAAGTCAGATTTATGCACATGGGTCAAAATATAATGAAACAGATAAAAAAGAAAAAGAATCATCTGAAAAGATAAAATCTGATAGTGCTGAAAGACTTGTTCTCTCATTGGAATACAGACTGTTGAATATAGATGCATAACCAAACACCATGATCCAGAGCTGTGGGGATCAGATTTTGGATGATCTGACAAAATCTTGTGCTGTTGTATGCTGTAACCCTTTCAAAATACTGTCCCTTCCACACTGTACCCAATGATCTTTGTACAACCTAAACAACTAGTATACCCTTTACACTATTTGCATTTTTTAACCAGAGTTTTCCTCTTCTCCCCAGTGCACTTTGTATACCACTTGCCCCTCAAATTAGTGGATGTACAGTAAGGGGTATATTTATCATGCTGTGTAAAAAGTTGAGTAAAACATTACTGGTGATGTTGCTCATAGCAGCCAATCAGATGCTTTGCTGTGGTTTCAAACTGTTGAAATCTAATTGCTGATTTGTTGCCCTGGGCAACATCACCGGTAATGCTTCACTCCACTTTTTACACAGCATGATAAATATACCGCTAAATGTGTGAGCTATAAAGTAAGTGAAGCATTACCGGTAATGTTGCCCAGGGCAACCAATCAGTTATTAGAATTCGACAATTAGAAAACCTAAGCAAATCATCGGATTGGCTGCTTTGAGCAATATCACTGGTAATGTTTTACTCCACTTTTTACACTGACCAGGATAGCCCCTCCCCTCTGCTCCCACCAGAAGGTCCATTCCCAAAGCTTTAAAAACCCAACCCTATGCCCAATCTGGTGTCTTTTTGTTTAGAAACAAATTTTTCTTTTTAGCTTTGGGAAAGCATTAGGGCTTGCCTGAAAGCATCCTAGGGACTGGGGGGTTTTGGTCCATGAGATCTTTAATCCCTCCCCCCCAAGCACATTACCTCATTTATTTGGAGTCCTTGATATCTCATTGCGGGTTCAGGTAGGACACAGTGGTGCTATGGCAGGTATCACTTGTTTGTCCTTGGTCCATGTGCCCTCCCAGGCTGCGGTTAGCAGGTTTTGTGGCAAGTACTTGTCCACCCATTTGTGCGCCTTACTGGGCTTGCTTACAAAGTGTCTAGTGTCAGTGGTGTGTGTGGCCTCTACACTCCTTATAATTTTTACAGAAGGGAGAGGGATGTGGCAGTTAGCTAAGCATCAGGGGTTTAAGTTAACCTAGCCAATTGGGGTGACCCGCTCCTGGCTGCGGGGTCCTGGGTTTGCCCTGATGGCACGGGAGATGTAGGCTTAGTTAGGGGCCTGATGGCATTGTTTTTTCCTACCTATACTGGGGCATCAGTTTATGATTTTAGGTTTCAGAGTCAGCTGCCTCCCTCACAAGTCTTTTCCAAGGTTGAGGTAAATTCCAAAAAATAAGCCAGCACATAGAGGTAATGCTCAGGCTTATAGCATTCTAGCTAGCACTGATGTGGCTAATCTATTGGCAATAAAATGCCAAAATGACTTTCCTTCTCCTTTAAGTGTAGCAGATGTGCTGCATGCAGGTACGAAATTTGTATAAAGGTAATCACTGAAGGTGGCAGCAACACAGTATATATGTATTTTACCTAATCCAATAAAATAATTGTTTTATTCTGTATATTAATTTGTTAACCAATAATATTACAAAGGTAATAATATGTAATACTTATGCTAATGATGCTTATTCAAGGGTATAAAAAATTATGTCACAGAGAGGGGTGAACAAATTTGTCAGAAGCTGATGAATGCTGTACTGCTATTCTATGCTTGGTGCACTGAATCAATTTCCTTTTCTGAGGTGACCTTTCTGGAGGTGACCTTTGACCCTTCACTCCTTTAGCTGTTTCCAGTAGTTCAAGCATCTTATCTCCCACATAGCATTAAGTACCAAGAAAAAGCCTAAATCTCAAAGCCAAGGATCCACTGAACTGTTTGATGCCCACTTTGCATTGGATCACAAAAATATCTGATATTTAGAGACCCCAAAAGGAAGTTAGTGCATACATATTTCATGGCATATATTTCTACTAGCAACAAATGCACCTCCTGATTTATGTGTGCAAAAAAAGTGGCAAATAAGTAAGTTGACCCCAGAAAATACACATTCCACTAAATCTAAAATGGGTAACTATGTTAGCACCAAACAGCAAAGCTTAGCTATATGTAGTGATTTTTATGGAATTTCAGAAAATTGTCTCAAAGCTTGCAATTTACCCCATTATATGCCCCACAAAAAAAATTCACATCTGACAATCTGCTGCAATATAAGCACCCAGTATGTGTATTATGTGCCATAACACCCCCTAACATGGAGACCCTAGAAAACCATATATTTTTTTAAAGTTCAAAACCAAAATGGGTAAACACACCTTTCTACTGGAAAACTACCGAACTACATAGCTATGCTAAATGTAGTTTTTATGAAATTGCACAAAAATCACCTGAAATAACAAACAAAATGTATTGCACAGTGCAGTTAGTGAATATACTATTCACAATGGCAACAAAAAATTTTCAGGCAAAAAAAAACAATTACAATTTTTTTTTTAAAAAAACAGGCATTATTGTGTGTGTATGTGTGTGTACACTTGGCAAATTGTGTGTAATAAGTGTTTTTTTTCGTATTCTGAAATACGAATTGTTCGTACTTTAAAAAGCACGATACAAAAAAATCGTATTTGATACAATTTTTTTGTATCGTGATTTTTAAACGTACGAAAATCATACTTTGATAAATCTGTCCCTATAAGTAGTTGTCAGCGTGGTTTTAAAATGGCATCATAAACATGCATTAGTTGCTTGGCTTTCAAGTAACCTTGTGATCATAGCTTTGCTGTTTCAACTATATTCTGTTTACCTCCTGACCTAAACCTGAACCCGCTTCTGAACCTTGCTGCCTGTCCTGTATGTCATTATTTTGGCCCTCCAACTACTCCACCCCTGAGCTTCCTGTACTCACTTGCAGGCAGGCCTCCAACTAGTGTGAGGCACTTGTGGGTTAAATTTCACATTTTACTGTGTACCTAGCGTCCCCAAATTCAGGTCAAGCAAAACAATAAGAAAATCTTGCAATTCCAAATAATCACCAGAAGGTGTCATGATTATGCAAGGTATTAGATCCCTATTTTGAGCAACATGACAACGTTATACCAGTACATGTAAGGCTAATGCCACACGAGGCATAGGGCGGATATTTTCAGCAAGCGGAAAAGCGCTTGCTGAAAATTCCGCCCTACGCCTCCTACATGTGCCTGCACCCGAATGAATGAGATACGCTCGGGTGCAGGCACATGTAGCCGATATATGCATGAAGACGCAAGACTTTGCATTATCTCACGTTTTCATGCGTATATCCGAGCGTATCTTTTTGGTTGAATAATTGGCACATGTATTGTGTATCGGATGATATCCTTGGGGGACCTACACTAAGGGGCTGATTTACTAAGACACAAATTCGAATCAGAATTGGAAAAATTCAGATTGGAAAACGAACATTTTGCGACTTTTTCGTATTTTTTGCGATTTTTTCGGCGCCTTTACTACTTTTCGGAAATTGTCGTGACTTTTTCGTTACCAATACGATTTTCGCAAAAAAACGCGAGTTTTTCGTAGCCATTACAATTCGCTCGTATCTTGTCGCGACTTTTTCGTATTGAGCACTCGTAAGTGGCGGCCGAAACTTTCAGACTTAGCATGATTTTGGAAGCCTCCCATAGGACTCAATGGCACCCTGCAGCTCCAACCTGGCCCAAGAAAAGTCACCATACTGAAGCTACGAAAAAATCGCAACATTTTGCGCAACTTTCGGAATGGCTACGAAAAAGGCGTGACTTTTCGTGCAAGTTTTAACGCTACGAAAAAATCGCCAGATTTTGCACAACATTACTGAAAGATCCCTTATCCAGAAAACCTCAGGTCCTAAGTATTTTGGACAACAGGTCCCATACTTGTACCAACATTATACATCCAGATTTAATTCCATTCCATTTAGTAGAATATAAAGGTACAACCCAAATTTTAAAGAGTTGGAGCCTAAATTTATGTTTGTTTTCTTAGCTTTGCAGGGTGTACATATTTAAATGTTTAACAAACAAGCTTTAATCTATATGAACTAAACCCCTGCTTAGCCTATATCTATTAATCAAAGCCATTTACAAAGAAACATTTTTTTTTCATTATTAACATAAAATTGGAAATTTCCATTTAGAAGTCTGTGGAACTATATACATGATAATGAAAATTCAGTGAGTGAGGGGAGTGAGGGGCCCCTCCTATACTGCTGCTGGTGTTTTTTATGGGCTAGGGTGTGTTTTTAACCATTTTAGCTCCTTAATTTTGGTTTATGTTAACAATAAAAAAAAGTTTAAATGATATTTAAATTATTTTTTTAGTAGACATAAGGCATGGAGATCCAAATTACAGAAAGATCCCTTATTTGGAAAGCCCCGGGTCCTGAGCATTCTGGATAACAGGTCCTATACCTGTATATATATATATATATATATATATATAGTGTAAGGAAACAATTACAACTCAATACAAACAATCAATAATTCACATATAAATGCCTGACCTATGATCTAATTGGGTACATTAAGCCAATACTCATCAAACAGAGAGGATCAGGGTGAAGGGAACATATTATTCTCAATACACCTGTGTTTTATCTATATTCATAAGAATCTATGGTACTCAATTTGTTCATTTAGGAATGTATCCATAACTAACTTAAAGGTCCATCTTGCTTTACATTTTAGAAGCATACAGTCCCTTTTTACCCCCTCTACTAAGGAACATAACTTTCGGCAGTACCTGAAATCAAAATGGTATGTATAGTGTCCCTATTGAGTGAAGTGCTTTGAAACAGAACTTCATTAGAACTGTTATTAGATTTATGCAGGGCCACTTTGTCTTTAAGGAGGAGGAAAGGGTTAATAAAGCGACCCCATAACTGGAAAGGCCTTATGTCCCTGTAGCTGATCGCTACCTTTTTTACCTGGAAAACCAGTATATTGCCTGCACTTCTTGATTTTCTAAATCGCTGTAGTTGTTCTATGGCGGCCACCATGTTGGATATCCAACATGGCGCCACGTAAGGAAACGCGCGTGCACGACCCTTCTCCCTCCCCCTAGACGTGAGCGCGACCTACTCTAGCTCTTTTGGGCAGGGCCCTCTTCACCTCTTGTATCGGTTATTGATTGCTTTATATGTTACTCTGTATGTCCAATGTATGAAACCCACTTATTGTACAGCGCTGCAGAATATGTTGGCGCTTTATAAATAAATGTTAATAATAATAATACTCTGCCCCAGCCGCTCCTGCTTGTTAGATGGAAAATGCGCTCACAAGGGGATGCTCAATGCGCATGTGCTGGTCGTAGTGTCTGTGTAGGAGCGATGCATTCTGGGAGTCTTCTTTATACAGCTCAGCGTTTTTTCTTCCTGTTTGGCTACAGATCTTCTCAACAGGTGAAATATGGGGAGATTAAGAGCACTATTGAGAGAACTGAAGGTATGCCTGCAGTTTGAGATTAACTCTTTACTAGCCTTCACTTCTCATTTAAATGGCTTGGGCTGTTTTAAACAAACATAAAATAAACCACATAGGCACATGCAAAAACTACATACTAGCTTAATCAAATAAAAAACCCTTTAATCTGCATTCTTTCTTCTGTATATGGAGGCAACAAACCTATCCTTTTACACTGTTACACTGACTAAGGCCAAGACACCTTAATGTGGCAAACACACATTTTCTGAAAAACCTTTGTTTAGGTACTTTCTCTCTCCTACTGTATATCTAAATGAATCAGTCCATCATCAACTCAAGACAAGCCAATATTGTAGGAATACAGGTATGACATCTATTATGTGGAATTCTTGGGATCTGGGGTTTCCATATAAGTAGATCTTTCTTTAATTTGGGACTCCATGCCATAAGTATACTTGAAATCTACAAAACTAAAACATTAAATAAACCCAAACATTAAATAAATTCAATAATTTATTAATTTTCCAAAAGTTTTCTCAGTTTCTTATCATCATGTCAAAGTTACATTTAACAGTTCTTGATTATACCTCAATAAGTACAGGTATTGTTTTATTATTACATAGAAAAAGGAAATCATAAAAAAAAAAGATTTGCTTAAATAAGTCCTATATTGCTTGCTCCAACTGTTTTCCCCATTGATGTGCATTCTAATAATGGCCATACACATTAAGATCCACTCAGTGGATCCTTCTCCTGATATGCCCACATAAGGTGAGGCGATATCAGGCTAATTTGATTTATTGGCCCTAAGGAGTGAGGACTGCATCAATGAGCCAATGCAATCCCCGATCCGATGGAAAAATCAAGCCTGTCTGATCGACATCTGGAAGATTTTTGGCCAGTAATTGTTTGGGTTGGCCATAATGGATCCCAATACATGGGCATATAAGCTGCCGAAACAGTCTAAAGGATTCGAATTGGCAGCCTAAATCTGTCTGTGTGTGGCAGACTTAATTTTAGCAGTGAAAACCTGGGATATTGTCATTCTCTATTAAAGGAGACATATCCTATGAAAATTACGAATGTACCAGGGAATTATACTCCTCTAGATATAGAAGGATTATGCTTAAAAAAGTTGTGTTTCAGACTGATTTATTGAGAAATTTAACCAAAACCCCACTATCCCCGCCCATCCATTCTACTTCCTGCTGGCTGAATTCTCTGGATGAGCTGGGGAGCCGGCTGCCCTCAGTACACTGCACTGTAGTATAGGAACCAATCAGCAGCTAGGCTGACCTGATAGGGAACTAAAGCCTGTCTGTGCTTGTGTGACTGCAGGGCTGTGATTGGCTCTCCCCCTCCTACTGTGCTTCTGGCAGGGGCCGTTAGGACACGCCCACTCTTCATTTCAAACTCTGACAGAGAAGTGATAGGATCTATAGGGAGCTCCAATAAAGGGGCCATTGTTACAGATAGGATTAATTTTTAGCACAAAGTGAAACAAGCACCGGATATTATTCATAATTGCCTACAAAATTACGTTTTTTTCCATTTATCCAATATGTCTCCTTTAAGCACACACACCTTTAGTTACTCCCCTGAATTAACATCATTGCTTTGATTTTTAGTGATTTTACTTTTTTCTGCATTGCATACTGCAGTAGCTGAAATCAGATCTGTAAATTAACATGCACTATTTTCAATTCAGTGTCTTGACCTACCAAATATCTTGGTAATACTAATTAGTAATAATAATGTTAGAGGTTCAACTGTTCAGAAGACCCTGGCTTTCATATATATGTGATATTTTATCATTATACCTAACGGCATGCAAATAAAATTTTTAAGTCCCTTTGATGTCATTCCAAACATTCAGTGGCAGATTTATCAAAATGTGAGATTACAGTTTACCACAGAAAAATTCACCCACTTTCTATTCATTCTTATGGGATTTTTATAAGTGTATTTATCAATGAGTCAAATTAAAGTTGGGGAATTTTTTCTGTGGTAAAGGCTCTCACATTTTGATAAAGCTGCCCTCTTTAGGAACCTTGGAACTGCCCAATGGTTTGGAAGTGGTAGAGTCAGGATTCCCCCTTCTTGAACAGGCACAACTGCATGAAATTTGAAACAGAAACATGGCCCAGCACAACTATACCGAAGTAAACGGAATCCATGTTGATTAATGTATATTTAATTAACTGCATTTTTTATTCTAAATAAGGCCAATTTAGCTGCACCAACTGAACAACTGTTCGTGTGGTCTTAAAGTATAGCAGTATAAGCAAACGCCCGCATTCCCTATCAGCTGCATCCTTTGGTATGAACATAGTGAAATATCTGGTTTTGCTGCTGCTGGGGCAGTGGTAGAAGTGCGGTTGACTTCGGTCTTCAATAATGGCATATGTTTAACAAAAAAAAGCGAGTCCGTCTCCTTTGCTTTCACTTACAGCATCCTTCTTTCCCACTAGCTGTCGCGCTTCCTTGCCCTTTGCCTCTTCCTCGTTGTCACTTTCTCCTCCCCTGCACTCAGTCACTTCTTTTTTCTGCTTTTCCTTCTATTCCGTTTCCTTGGGTCCCCTGTTCCTCCTCCTCTCATACACGTTTCCGCATTTCCCATTCCTCACACAGCATATCCCCTCTTTCCGCTTTCTCCGCCCGTTTCCCTCTTCCTCCTCCCTCCTTCCCACCTCCATCTCTCGCAGCATCCTCCCGGAGGTAGAGGAAGGAGAAAGCAGAGGGAGTGCCCTGCGCTTAAGCACCGTTACTACCAAAAGGCTGCACAGACTATACGTTTGGGTGGTGGCGGAAAAGCAGGAAGCATTCACGCAAGGATCGTACATTTTTCTTTTTCGATTAGATGATTCCGCCGTTCTCTTTTTGTCTAGGTTCTTGCTTATTCTGCGCTACCAATACTCTTCAATCCTACTAACGTTTTTCTCTGCAAGATTCGCAGCCCTTTTACCCTCTATTGTCTCCTGTTTCATTTTTATTTTTAAAATAGCCACATTTTATTTTCACTTTGGGTCGTCCATTTCCATCTTTAAAGGTTGCCATTCGTCTCTTCTGCTTCCTGTGTGATGCATGAGCTCTGTCCATTTTCCCTATCCTGCTTTATTTCACCCTGTTTCTCTCACTGTCATTGAAACTCCCATCCCTCGCATTTCTACCCCTCAGATCATATCCCCTCCCACCCTGATGGCTCTATTCTAACAATCCCTCCTCCCCTGTCCCCTTACTATTCAGGGAGGGGAGGCGTTATGATGCAGAGGAAGGTAAAGCCCCCCTCTGGGGCAGTTCCTGGTCGCTCTGCTGAACTTCGTGTTTTTCGTGGCCCCACCAATGCGGTGCATGAGTCACGCCTGCCAGGTGCCCCTCTGCGCCGGCAACGCTCTCTTACAAATCTTTCGGTGCTAACGGATGCTGAAAAAAAGTTACGCTTGTGTGGCCCTGATTGGTGTGATGATCTCTCAGCTGTGAACTCTTCTAGGATCCAAAATGCTGCCCCACCATCTCCTGCTATGTCAAGGGCATTGTCTCGTTCAGAGCATTCTCTTCTGCAGCCTAGGACCCCCAGCCGTATTCCCCGTGGCCCATATGCAGAGGTAAAACCTTTAAGCAAGGCACCGGAGCCCTCTTCAGGAGTCCCTGCTGGAGGGGACCCTGGCAAAGAGGCTGCAGAAGACAAGAAAGCATTCTTGAAGGTGGACCCCGAATTAGTAGTGACTGTTTTGGGCGACTTGGAGCAGCTACTTTTCAGCCAGATGTTAGGTAGGTGAGACTTATTGGGAAAGTTTGGGGTCAAAGGCGCTTTAAGTAAAAAAAAAAACTGAAGTGAGGAGTAAATGCAGATATAATATGGCATGAGAGCAATTTAATATCTGTTGTTGTATGGACAGTGGTTTAAGTAGGAGATCTATAGGGAAAGTGAGGGCATATAGTTACAAAGGGTTAAAAAAAGACCATCAAGTTTAATACTTAGCAATCTATACCAACACATACATAAACCATATATACAAACATTAATACTAACTGTAGATATTAATATCACAATAGCCTTGGATATTATGCTTGTTCAAGAACTTATCCAGGCCCCTCTTTAAGGCTTTAACAGAATCTGCCATTACAACATCACTAGGAAGGGCAAAAGGAGAAAAAAAAGAACTCAGATGTTGGCAATGAGTTTTTTTTCCATTTTTGTAGAAGTAATGACAGATATGAAAATTGTGTAGTACTGGTATAGTACTAATAGTTGAATCAACAGATCTTGTAACAATTTTATGAAAAATAAATACTACAAAGTAATACCTTCTGAATCACCACTGAGTTACCAGTATTAAAATAATAAAGTGGAAGTTTTGCTGACTTTATTTTGAACTAAACATGAGGGTTGGAGCACATATATTACTTAGGTTACATTGAATACATCTGAAATATAAAATTTTAGAACTGAAGAGAGCACTTATTAAGCAGAATATCTGCTGTGATTATTGTAGACTGCTTTACGCAACATGTTTTGGGCCTTGTGTGTCCTTTCTCAAATGTACATCTGAAGTAGGACTTAAATATAAAGGAATTTAATGCAGTTTCAGGGACTAATTATGTATTCTGAAGCTAGAGGTCGTTTTCCTATTTTTTTCTTCCCAAACGAATTAAAGACTGTATGTTTCATGACAAAGTTATGTGGCCCTTGGTAGTGGCACTGGTTCAGTATGGCAACTCCAACACAAGTAAAACATAGTATTTTGTTTGAATTACTCTTTATATAATTGTGTATTATGGGAGCTTGCCATGCTTAAAACTAAGACCTAGCTTTTTTGGAGGTTTTTATACTGCCTTTTTGACATAACATTTTAATGAGGCTTAGAAAATACCATGTACCATTATCTTGCCCCATAGTCAGCTATTTTCTTTTTTACATGTGTTATGAAGGGTTGGGATTCAAACAAGACATAAATTACTGGAAGTTATAATGTAGGGTAACAACTGAGTAAAAATACATTTTATTGCTATGTAAACTATTTATGGAATTAAGGTATTTGGTAGAGATATGATAATTGACATGAAGCAGGGGCACAAAGTAAAAAGTGGAACTTTTTTGCTCACAATTCACCTAGCAATCCCTGAGTTGTGCCAGCCGCTCATAGCACTCTTTTAATTAAGCCCTACACTGCTTGCTAGATGGGCAAGCACATGGGTATGGTGTTTCAGTGTACCTGGCACACCCCCTTTGTTTGAGTGGCTTTTGTGGCGCACAAAAAGGGGACCAGGGGACACACAGGGTTGTGGAACCCAAAGCCAGGGGTTTCTGTGAGTGATGCAGTTAGCACCTTGGGTGGGATTTTCAACTGGGTGCAAGATGTGGATCCCAGTCTGGACTTGCTATGGGTAAGTGTGCAAATGTTTTTTGGCTACTGGCCTGTAAAGAGCACAAATTTGTGCCCCTTAGCAATCACTCATTTCTGCACCTGCAGTAAGCCCTCTGGTTTATTGTAAAATACTGCAAAGAAATTATGTATTTGATGCGAGACAACTTATGTAAAACTAGTAAGCACTGGTTTCAATATTCTGGTACCTTCCACAATGACAGTTGACGTGATCTTTTTCTAAAATATATGGCATTTTTGAAGTTCAGGTTGGTGCAGGATAAGCTGTATCTGAAGCCAGAAGTACATAGTGTGACACAGTAAAACCTTGTTAAGACCACATAGATATTGAGGAGAGTCAAGGAGAAATTAACAATAAGGTTAAAGAGGACTTGTCATAGTGAGACCTTTGTCTTGGTAGCAGTATGAACATGATGCGCTTTTGGGTTGTTTGTTTAAAAAGAAAATAGAATGTTTAGATGAAGATAGGAAATGAGAGCACTTTTAAAGCTTAGGTATATTTACAGCTAAAAGGAAGCAAGAGAAAATCATTTGCCTATAGACACTGAGTTGACAAAATGGCATGTTTTTGTTAAATTAAAAAGAATAGTATAATTGCTTTCCATAAGAGAATAAAGAGCTTTAACTATAACCTGGAAATGCAGAGATTGTTCAGCGTCTGTGGGAGTGGTACCTCTGCTTATAATAGAGCAGAATCCTTTTGTTCACACATACACGCTGCACTGCTGCAGGCAGAAAAAATACTACATGGTTGAAAAACAGATATTCAGTACTATGATACAGTACAATGGTATTTCATTTAACCTTAAGTTAATGTAAAAAGGCATTCTTTCTCAATTGTTAAAGATATAACAATGTATTATATGATACAATACATCATATGAATATGTGGTTTCATTATTGTACATTGTAGCATTACATGTTTTCTCAAAGCTTTTCTATCTACTTACTGACTGACTAGCTTTTCAATCTTATTATGGGCTGATTTCTTGGTGTAAACCATTAATCTTTTTACATGGAATCATCCTAATCATGCGTCTTATCTAAACACTGATACCATATCTGTTATCAGTGTTTAGATAAGAAGCATGATTAGGATGATACTTCAGTCAGAGTACAGTATTAATATCCATGAATAAATACTTTGCATGAATATAATATGTCATCTGCATTGATGCATATACAGTTTCATTATGGTGGACACTGTTAATGTTAGTGCAATAGTGGCTTAGACTTCATCACCTTGTCATTAATAGAGCAGAATTATCTTTTAAAACAGCAGGGACCCAGTGTCTGGGTGTCAGACGATTATTCATTGTACAGTCTAGGCAATAGAGAATGATCTTTTACTGCATTCTCTTGGATGATTGGCAAAGTATCCGCCTCTCCATGTGTCCCTGAAACAAAAATGCTTCATCTGAATAGTGGAATATAGTACATAATGTATATTTCTTCATACAGACATTTCTTCAGCAGAATAAGTTCCATAGAAATGTGGGTTGTATTTAAAGCATGATATCCTAGTCATTTCAGAATATGGGTCACATTCCCTAAGTTCATTTATAACTACTGTTCAACACCACTAACTTGTTCATCAGTTTCCCTGCGTGGCACATTGCTATTTATAACCTTCTCTTACAGCACAGACACTCAACATTACTAGCTCAACACTGTTGGTGCATACCACCATCCACTGACAGGTTGGCGTTTGCAAACACAGTATGATTAGACTTAGACTCTTATAAACAAATATTTGTACTGTTAGACTGATATCTATTTGCAGCAAATGCTTTGTGACCAACACCATGGCTTTTACTTAACTGACAACGGTGAAACCCCCAGTCTAGGTTTTTAGAAGACCAGAATTCAGACCCAGAAATCAGACTTATAGTTGTCTCTGTGTTCTACCTTCTTTGGCAAGCTAATCAACTCATGTGGTTTCTAATACCACCGCTGTGCTGACTATACTCAAAATCTTTATCACCCGTCCTGGTGTCCAGATTTCTTGACTCTGGTTGCTTCTTGCTTGTCATCTCTTTCGTGGATGTCACAGCGCTACCTTTAACTAAACTTCTCTAAAACAGAAAGGTTCTCTGCTAGGGGTTATTCCTGTTTTTCTGAACAACAGATATCCAATCTTTTTGATCTTTCATGATGGCAGTGTAGAACAGAGGTATTGCATATGCTAAAATGTACTTTATTAAAACTACAAAGCAGGAGCATTTGAACCCACTACTGTGGTTTACTGTTCCATATAAAATGGAATGATGGCTTTAAATCTTTATAGTATTGCATGTTAATTGCTTCCATATTACCTTCAAAAATGAAAATAAGGGGGCATAAGTATCAATCCTGGTCTTTATGTACGCCTATCAGTAGAACAGTAGTATAGGTATAGCCAAATTAGACTGATAACTGTTTCTATATGCAAAACATCCCAAATTTATTAAAATTACCTTATAATCACCTTATAATCAAGTTGATATCATTCCGTTGTTTAGCTTATCAAATCACATATCTGATATATATCTTGACTGTGCTTCCATATTACCTTGCATTAGTGTAATGTCTTGAATAAGGGAAAAAGGAACTGTGCAATAAACCACTTTTTTATTTATATATTAATATAACATATTACAATATTTTATGAGTGACACCCTTTGTCAGGTACATGACAATTAAACTATAATTTGTGACATTTTTTTTTTAACAAAGAACAAAATTAGAGATGAAATGTAGATATTTTTTAAGTACAAACTCAGAAAAAGATGGAGTAGCAGTGGTGAATGCATGCAGCAGCAGTGCTTGCCTACATGAGTGAAAGAAAAAAAAATATGATGAGAGCGAGGAAGCGACAGTCAGAGAAGAGAGGGAGAATGTAAAGAGATGGGGGGAGGGAGCATTGCACAGCTGGACTGTTTGTTATGCAGACAGGATGTGAGACACAGTGTGTGCTATTCCACAGAAGCCTCATATTGCACACTGTTAGTGCTTAGACCATGCTTTGTTAATTGACACACTGCTATGCATATTCTGCTCTTTTACAACAGTCTTAATGCTCTGCTACATTGTACTGTCACTCAGTATCACTCACATAAACTTGCATTACATGCCTATGTCTAGAAATATATTCTTAAATGTTATGTTATAATCTAGATTGTAAGCTCTTTTGGGCAGGGCCCTCTTCACCTCTTGTATCGGTTATTGATTGCTTTATATGTTACTCTGTATGTCCAATGTATGAAACCCACTTATTGTACAGCGCTGCGGAATATGTTGGCGCTTTATAAATAAATGTTAATAATAATAATAATCATCATTTTTCAGTGACCCTGAATATAATATTATTCATATTATAATAAATAATAACCTTATTAACAGAGTATTTTTTACGTGGACAGCAGCAGTTTAAAGTTAATGTTCAGGCAAACAGCTTTACTAGGGGTATTGCTGTCAGAGAAGCTCCAATATGGATGCTAGAGATTCTAGATTCATATGTCTGTCACAAAGCTATCATATTGACACTGAATGCTGCTGTCACAGCAGTGCCCATAGCAAAGCTTAATATGGATGCAGCTTACTACAAGAAGCACAACAAATATCTCCAGAGATGCAGTTAAACCAGCCCTCAATGTGGACATGATAACCAGCCTTACTCAGTAGTACTGGAACCACGGAAGTGGAGGATAGGAATGGGAGGCACCATGTAGCAAGCAATTTTCAGTCAGTGCTGGTACCAGGAAGCCAACAGTTTTTAATCCTAGCTTGTAGACTGTGCTGCTGTACTGATGCGGTCCTCACCTCTACAGGAATTTCAACCTTCCCTATAAATATCTGCCCAATTTTTTGTGAGATATCGGTTTGGTAGGCCAGTGGGAGGGCCCCTTTATTTATATACTGCCAATACAGTTACACAGCTCTTTACAACACTTTTTTTTATTAATATAAATAAGTTCTTGTACCAGTGAAGCTTATGATATATAAAGACCAGTTTAGGTGCAAGCAGAATTTCACTTATCAGTTCACAGTTCAGTTTTTGAACATTTTGTGGGCATTTCTGGGGTGGTGGGGGGAGGGAGGATATAATTTAGGAAGGAAAACTACATCTGCCTTAGTTTTTGTGTATTTTCACTTCTGGAACAAGATTTAGAGCTCTAAATACCAAAAAAAGGAAACATTGTGATTTTTATGATATAGAAAGTTATACCAGAAAAATATTTTATTGTATGGACAAAAAATTAACTGATTAAGAAAGCTTCATGCCAATTCCAGATATATATAGTTTTTATGGAGATTTATGACTTCCATAAATTACAAATTCAAAGCAGTAAATTACCATTTTCAAAGCACTACAGTAGAATACAGTATACTTTAGAATACAAAGCCAAAAATCCTAAAACATTAGGTTAACTCCACAAAACCTATACTTTTTTTTTAAAAAATGAAATACTTTTCTGAACTTGAGCAGTATAAAAATGTATGAAAAGTCTAAACAATTGCCTCAAAGCTTCCACCATTAAAGATCTTATTTCCCACATTGTATTAGGTACCAAGAAAAACATCCTAAATAGTTTGATGCCCATTGTACATAGGATTACCAAAATATCTGTCATTTAGAGACCCCAAAATGAAGTTAGCGCATACAAATTTACCCGGCGATCACTTCAGCTACTGAAAACACATTTACTGCATTTTTGTGGGGTAAAAACACAAAAAAATACATTGACTATATATTTTTGGAAAGTACATATTGGGGTTAATTTAACATTAGTAATCATCTCTTTCTTCTCCAATTAGTCTCAATACTTTTCCAAAATTGGCAGTTTTGATGAAATACCTGAAAATTGCTTTAGAGCTTCCACTTGCATCTTATCTTTCTCATAGCATTAGGTACCAAGAAAAAACATAAATATGAATGAAGTATCTGGCAGTTAGGGCCCCCAAAATTAAGTTAGTGCATGCATTTTTTTATATCATATATATACACCGCCTGAGTTATGTGTGGTAAAAGTGGCAAATAAGCAAGTTGACGCCAGCAAACCTTATTTTCAGAAAATACACATTCTGCTGAATCTAAAATGGGTAAATATGTCTTTGTATGGTAAAGCACCTAACAGCAAAGCTAAGCTAAATGCAGTGATTTTTATGTAATTTCTCAAACTTGTCTCAAAGCTTGCAATTTACCCCATTATGTAATTAGTAATGTTCCAGCACAAAAAACATATGAACACCATAGACCTGCTGAACAGTCTGAGGCCCAGTAGGCATAAATTTAGCAAACTATGTGGCAGACAGAGTCACCTAAGTGCATTTGAATTTTCATGTCTAACACTCTGGCTGCTGCAATCTAAGCACCTGGTATGTGTATTATGTACCATAGAACCCTCAAACAGTATGGAAACCCTAGAAAACCATTTATTTTCCGAAAGTACACATTTTGAGGAAACTAAAATATATACTTTCTACTGCAAACTACCAAACTAGTGGTTTTTATAAAGTTTCTGAAATTTGTCACAAAGCTTGTATTTTACCCAATTATATACCCCACATTTTGTAATAAACCAACATAAGACATTCTAAATATGAATGCCACGGGTCTATGAACAACTTGATGCCCAGTATACATAGATTTATCAAACTATGTGGCATACAGAGGCACCCAAATACAAATAGTAGCTTGCAATCTACCCTATTCTTTACTCCACATTTTGTAATGTACCAACATAAAACATTCTAAATATGAATGCCACGGGTCTACTGAACAACTTGATGCCCAGTATATATAGATTTATCAAACTATGTGGCATACAGAGGCACCCAAACACAAATAGGTGCTTGCAATCTACCCTATTCTTTACTCCACATTTTGTAACGTACCAACATAAAACATTCTAAATATGAATGCCAGGGGGCCAGCAAAACAGTTTAATGCCCAGTATGCATAGATTTACTGAACTATTTGGCATGCAGAGACACCCAAATGGATATAAAGCAGACAACATTTCTTTGAGCACAAACAAGTAACAAATAACAATGCAGGATGCAATAAAATCAAAAAATCCAATAAACCAATAAAATCAATGTTCTATGTTTTTTTTCATCTAGTGCAGTGTATCCCAAACAGTGGTTCTTGAGCAACATGTTGCTCACCAACCCCTTGGATGTTACTCTCAGTGCCCCCAAACCAGGTAGTTATTTTTGAATTCCTGACTTGGTGGCAAGTTTTATTACCAAATAAAGCCTCCTGTAAGCTGATAGTGTGCATAGAGGCTACATAATAGCCAATTTTAGCCCATATTTGGCACCTCCATTAACTTTTATGAAGCTTTTTACATTCAACATTTTGTCATTTTATGGACAGAAACAAGCAACCAACACCTATGCAGAACTGAAAATGCAATAAAATGTCTAAAAATGCACCAAATCACTGTCCAGGATGTAGAAGAAGCAACAGGCATGTAGCTTTCACATGCCTGGTGCTTCCTAAGGGGCCCCAGGGCCCACTCATTCCTTGCCTCTGCTTTTTGCCTAGGGCAGTGCTGTCCAACATCTGCGGTGCCGAGGGCCGGAATTTCTCTCACATACATGGTGGAGGGCCGCTAAAGGAAGCCAGTTTTGGCCACTCCCACATTTTAAACCACACCCATTTTATCACAATGGTCACTGCAGGGATATCAACCATCATTTATATGTTAAAGAATTATATTATGTCATATTAAGACACACCCTTAAACCCATATGCCTCCTCACCTATGAATAGCACAGCAACCCCCAGCATATAATTGCACACCTTAGGGACCATTTAATGGCTATTTCCAACTTCTAACAAACTCCCAGAACAAACCCCTGCCAGGTTCACCTCCCACAGGCAGCATAGGGCAGGCAGACTACGGCACACACAGGCAGCATAGGGAGGGTATGGCACACACAGGCAGCATAGGGCAGGGAGGGTATGGCACACACAGGCAGCATAGGGCAGGGAGGGTATGGCACACACAGGCAGCATAGGGCAGGGAGGGTATGGCACACACAGGCAGTACTCTGCCTGTCCTATACTGCCTATGTGTGCCATACTCTGCCTGTCCTATACTGCCTGTGTGGGCCATACTCTTCCTGTCCTATACTGCCTGTGTGTGCCATACTCTTCCTGTCCTATACTGCCTGTGTGTGCCATACTCTGCCTGTCCTATACTGCCTGTGTGTGCCATACTCTGCCTGTCCTATACTGCCTGTGGGTGCCATACCCTCCCTGCCCAGTGCTGCCTATGTGCCATACACTGCCTACACTATGCTGCCTATACACAGGCAGCATAGGCCAGGCAGTACATACAATGGCTGAGGGGTGAAGAGGTGAACAATGGGGGTGATTACAGCCTGAGCCTGAGGTGTGAACACTGCAGGGGGTGAACAATGCAGGGATTAAAAGGTGTGAACAACACAGGGGATTACATTTTAAACAACACAGGACATTTACAGCCTGAATCTGAGGTGAGAACCATGCAGGGGGGGCAGTTAATCTCAGTACTGATACCATTTAAAGTTTACTCAAAGGCCGCATGCAGCCCGCGGGCCGCCAGTTGGACAGCACTGGCCTAGGGGCTTGGAAATGAGCAGGGGGAAAGGAGCGGCATTAAAAGCCTCTCCTCCACTCCCCCAGTAGGAAATGCTGCAGAATGTAGAATCTACATTCTGTGGCATTTTTATTCACAGAAAGTAGATTCTGTAGGTTCTGTGGCACTTAAAGGGTTAAAGCAGTATGAAAGTTCAGGCAGTAAAATATTCAGGCCAACACCAATATCATACTCTTCAGTGTTGATGCACCAGCTTTGTAATCAGCCTCAACCAAGATAATGGACAGGGTTTTCAAAAAGAAGCAAGTTCAGTTGATCCTGCTTTGTTTATAAGCCATAAGTGCAACTTCAAAAGATCATTTACAAAAACAAGTGAAGTTTACAATTTTGGATACAGTTCGCCATGTTTATTACCCAGAGTGCTGAATTTCCCTGCACAGTTTCATCGTCAAACCTTAAAACAAACACAACTGTGTGGTGCATTCATTAAGCATTCATTGCACTGGCCCACTAGGGGAACCCAGAAATGACTGCCAGGTTCAGTGTGAAGTTTGTGTTTGATTTTCATATGGGAGTAAATCAAGTACTTTTAACAAATAGCCTCAATATGTACATAGCCTTGCGTCCATCTGAGCTTATGCACACTTGCACCTGGGTTCCTGAATGACCCTTAAGATGTTACAAGGAGAAGGTCTAGCTAAGAATATAGAAGGAAGTATGAAAAAATAATGAAAGAAGAGGACCAATTGCTGATATCTATCAGCAATTGGTCCTCTTCTTTCATTATTTTTTCATACTTCCTTCTACTCTAGTATATATCATGTATATCAAACTCCCATAATAGAAGAACTGGTTAAAAAATACAGGGGCTATCACCTTTTTAACTGCTCCTTAAATGCCTGTGTCTTTTATTACTGTAAATTAGATGAAATTACTATGGCAACTGAGCCAGCACAACCTCATCTCGTCTCCATGCCAACAAGAGACAAACCAATTTTAGAGCTGCTTTGTGTGAGCGTGTGTCATTCTTTAAAGCAGAGTTCTCAACCTGCATTACTAAAATCGAAATGCCACTGTCCATATTATACACCTCTCCTGAATTAGCATGCTATTTTGAATTGTTCAGGCTACTTATAATATACACCAGCCTTATATGTATGTTTATGCATAAAAGTCCAAATGGTATATACACATACATACATATATATATATATATATATATATATGTATATTAAGATGTCATTTTCTTTTCAGTTTTACAGATTTTTTTTGTTAGGTTGTAGAAAAGATTTGTGTTTTGATGTTTAGTGATCTGTTTTTTAATGCATTCATAAATTATGTATTGTTTAACCACTATTTTCTCAGACATGTAATACTCCAGTGTTATCAAGTCTCCACTTTAATTAGTATTAATATTATGTTTTATGTACACAGTACTAACATATTCAGCAGTGTGTAACAAAGATTACACATCATTTACTGCCCTGGTGGAGTTAACAATCATTGAGACCCCTGTCACATGCACACACACTATGATTATATGAAGAACCTGTAAAACCACATAAGCCCAGGCTAGATTCAGTCATATGCCCCATATCTAGAAAACAGCAGTGGTAACTGTTGCACCAACTGTTGAACTGTTGAACTACTAATTCAATATAACACTGGTATTAAATATTTATATCAGTTTTATGACTTTATCTGTTTCACGGAATGTTATTGTAAAATATTTTACCCTATCTACCATGCCCTTCAGTTGTTGTAAGTTTGACACAGATGTGTAAAGGTGGCCATACACTGGCCAATAAAAGCTGCCGCACCTGCATGAAAAATCAGCCAGGTCAATCGATCAAGTTTAAAAATCCCATCGGGGCGAAGAGTGAATGGGTGCGTTGATGGGGTCCTTGTCCCCACAGCCTGCATCACATCAATATGATATGATCGTTCAGCCCAGACGGATTTTCGAATGTGACGTCTCATTGAGTGAAATACTTCTTTATATATCTTTAAAATGTTCACATGTACCTGAGCATTTTTCTACTATAGTTTTCCCCTTTGAACTATGTGTGGGTGTATTCTGTTTACTTCCCTTTAATTTATTATTTTATCACATTGACTTATTTGTTCTATTTTAGTCATTCATCTTGATCCTATGGATACTTGATTTCCTAGTACTTTTTCATCAACCCATAGCTATTGACGCATGGGTCACTCGGGAGGAAATTCAAAAGAAACTTGATACTTGAACTTGGTAAACAAAGGTCCAGGACCGAGTTTAGCGCTGTGATTGCCAAGCCTCTTGACTTAAATTTTCAGGATTCATTGAGGTCTGGCATGGTGCCAAGAGACTGGCAAATTACTAATGTGGTGCCATTATTTAAAAAGGGATCCCGTTATCAGCCTGAAAACTATAGGCCTGTCAGTCTGATATCAGTGGTAGGAAAGCTTTTGGAAGGGGTAATAAGGGATAGGGTACTTGAATACATTGCAGTTCACAATACTATAAGTTTGTGCCAGCATGGTTTTATGTGTAACAGATCTTGCCAGACTAATTTAGTCGCCTTTTATCAGGAGGTGAGCAGGAACCTCAATGCTGGAATAGATGTCATCTACTTGGACTTGCTAAAGCGTTTGATACAGTATCTCACAGAAGGTTAATGATCAAATTGAGGAATATTGGCCTAGAACATAATATTTGTAATTGTATAGAGAACTGGCTGAAGGATAGATTACAAAGAGTGGTGGTAAATGAAACATTTTCTAATTGGACCAGTGCTGTTAGTGGAGTACTGCAGGGGTTAGTCCTTGGTCCTTTGGTTTTTTTAACTTGTTTATTAACGACCTGGAGGTAGGCATAGAGAGTACTGTTTCTATTTTTGCTGACAACACTAAATTGTGCAAAACTATAAGTTCCATGCAGTGTGCTGCCACTTTGCAGAGCGATTTGACAAAATTGGAAAACTGGGCAGCAAACTGGAAAATGAGGTTCAATATGGACAAGTGCAAAGTTATGAACTTTGGTAGAAATAATATAAACGCAAACTACAGTGGCTTGCAAAAGTATTCGGCCCCCTTGAACTTTTCCACATTTTGTCACATTACAGCCACAAACATGAATCAATTTTATTGGAATTCCATGTGAAAGACCAATACAAAGTGGTGTACATGTGAGAAGTGGAACGAAAATCATACATGATTCCAAACATTGGGGTGTGCGTAATTATTCAGCCCCCTGAGTCAATACTTTGTAGAGGCACCTTTTGCTGCAATTACAGCTGCCAGTCTTTTAGGGTATGTCTCTACCAGCTTTGCACATCTAGAGACTGAAATCCTTGCCCATTCTTCTTTGCAAAACAGCTCCAGCTCAGTCAGATTAGATGGACAGCATTTGTGAACAGCAGTTTTCAGATCTTGCCGCAGATTCTCGATTGGATTTAGATCTGGACTTTGACTGGGCCATTCTAACACATGGATATGTTTTGTTTTAAACCATTCCACTGTTGCCCTGGCTTTATTTTTAGGGTCTTGTCCTGCTGGAAGGTGAACCTCCGCCCCAGTCTCAAGTCTTTTGCAGACTCCAAGAGGTTTTCTTCCAAGATTCACAGAAAGAAATCGCCAGCGCTCGGTCTAACCCACGCTGTTGTGTTGACCAGCTGCTAGAAACACACTATTGTGCCAGCGCTCGGTCTAACCCACAATCTGGAGTTGACCAGCTGCTATAAACGATAAAAAACCATTACCTATACACAAAGAAGAAGAAAGTTTGCCAGCGCTTAGTTTGCCTTTAAAAATAATTTTTACAAACATTTTTTACAAAAAATTAGGTGTTAGTACCACACTTTGGCCAAAATATGTAAGCTCACATGCCACGTCAAGGCCCCTCATTATACGTGAGTCCTACACTGTCTAATGACTTTGAGTCTGTGATGCAATTAAAATAAAGTCCCCCAGAAAGCAATGTGACTGAGTATTAAGACCCACTGCACCTACCTTCAGCTCAAAAAGGCTCTAGTGAAAAAGCAGGGAGCTTTTAAGCCCCAGCTCATTAGTACACACATGAAAGTGATTCATTGATTTAGCAGCTAGAAGCAAAATTTGGCTACAATTTGTACACAAAACACAGAAAGAAATCACCAGCGCTCGGTCTAACCCACGCTGTAGTGTTGACCAGCTGCTAGAAACACACTATTGTGCCAGCGCTCGGTCTAACCCACAATCTGGAGTTGACCAGCTGCTATAAACGATAAAAAACCATTACCTATACACAAAGAAGAAGAAAGTTTGCCAGCGCTTAGTTTGCCTTTAAAAATAATTTTTACAAAAAATGAGGTGTTAGTACCACACTTTGGCCAAAATATGTAAGCTCACATGCCACGTTAAGGCCCCTCATTATACGTGAGTCCTACACTGTCTAATGACTTTGAGTCTGTGATGCAATTAAAATAAAGTCTTCTTCCAAGATTGCCCTGTATTTGGCTCCATCCATCTTCCCATCAACTCTGACCAGCTTCCCTGTCCCTGCTGAAGAGAAGCACCCCCAGAGCATGATGCTGCCACCACCATATTTGACAGTGGGGATGGTGTGTTCAGAGTGATGTGCAGTGTTAGTTTTCCGCCACACATAGCGTTTTGCATTTTGGCCAAAAAGTTCCATTTTGGTCTCATCTGACCAGAGCACCTTCTTCCACATGTTTGCTGTGTCCCCCCACATGGCTTGTGGCAAACTGCAAACGGGACTTCTTATGGTTTTCTGTTAACAATGGCTTTCTTCTTGCCACTCTTCCATAAAGGCCAACAATTCCCCCACCTTAGCTGTAGATTTCTGCAGCTCGTCCAGAGTCACCATGGGCCTCTTGGCTGCATTTTTGATCAGCGCTCTCCTTGTTTGGCCTGTGAGTTTAGGTGGACGGCCTTGTTTTGGTAGGTTTACAGTTGTGCCATACTCCTTCCATATCTGAATGATCCCTTGAACAGTGCTCCATGGGATGTTCAAGGCTTTGGAAATCTTTTTGTAGCCTAAGCCTGCTTTAAATTTCTCAATAACTTTATCCCTTACCTGTCTGGTGTGTTCTTTGGAATTCATGGTGTTGTTGCTCCCAATATTCTCTTAGACAACCTCTGAGGCTGTCACAGAGCAGCTGTATTTGTACTGACATTAGATTACACACAGGTGCACTCTATTTAGTCATTAGCACTCATCAGGCAATGTCTATGGGCAACTGACTGCACTCAGACCAAAGGGGGCTGAATAATTACGCACACCCCACTTTGCAGTTATTTATTTGTAAAAAATGTTTGGAATCATGTATGATTTTCGTTCCACTTCTCACGTGTACACCACTTTGTATTGGTCTTTCACGTGGAATTCCAATAAAATTGATTCATGTCTGTGGCTGTAATGTGACAAAATGTGGAAAAGTTCAAGGGGGCCGAATACTTTTGCAAGCCACTGTATCTACTAAATGGTAGTTTGTTAGGGGTATCCTTAATGGAGAAGGATCTAGGGGTTTTTGTAGATAACAAGTTGTCTAATTCCTGGCAATGTCATTCTGTGGCTACTAAAGCAAATTGACTCAAGGGGTGAAAACATAATTTTGCCTCTTTATCCAGGTACCAGGTCCCTGGTAAGGCCTCACCTTGAGTATGCAGTGTAGGTTTGGGCTCCAGTCCTTAAGAAGGATATTAATGAGCTGGAGAGAGTGCAGAGATATGCAACTAAACTGGTAAAGGGGATAAAAGATTTAAGCTATGAGGTTAGACTGCCGAGGTTGGGGGTTGTTTTCTCTGGAAAAGAGGCGCTTGCAAGGGGACATGATTACTCTGAACAAATACATTAGAGGGGATTATAGGCAGATAGGGGATGTTCTTTTTTCCCATAAAAACAATCAACGCACCAGAGGCCACCACTTTAGGTTAGAGGAACAGAGTTTCCATTTGAAGCAGTGTAGGTGGTTTGTGTCACAGTGAGGGCAGTGAGGTTGTGGAATGCCCTTCCTAGTGATGTCGTAATGGCAGATTCTGTTAATGTTTTTAAGAGGGGCCTGAATGAGTTCTTGAACAAGCATAGTATCCAAGGCTATTGTGATACTAATATCTACAGTTAGTATTAATGGTTGTATATATAGTTTATGTATGTGATAGTATAGATTGGTAAGTGTAGGTTGTGTGTGCTGGGTTTACTTGGAAAGGTTAAATTTGATGGACTCTTATCTTTTTTCAACCCTATGTAACTCCTAATGTTTCATATCCCCACTGATCAGTTATCTGAATATGTTTCACATTATCTCTTTCTAAAATGACCCCATCCTTCCCCACTGCTCATATTATTGCAAGGACCTCCTCATACTCTCTAGTTTTTGCTTACAGAGTCAAAGTTGTGTTTTATAACTCAGGTTGAATTCAATATTTTTATAATTGCCCACATTTTCGCAGGGAATATCCAAAGAAAGGCTGCGAGTACTGGGAAACAAACCTAACCGGTCTCTTGGGAATAGTGGTTTAGGTATAACAGCTTTTTTATAAATCTAATGTTCCTACAGACAGGATTGCCAGATACAATGATAAGTGCAAAAATGGGTTCAGAATTTGACCTGTCAAAATTCCACTCAGTGAAATACTTGCACAATGCTACAGTTATACCAGTTGTGTTTGTATTGAAGACTAGGCTTAATAGTACACTGTGGCAAAAAGAAAATACCACTGACTGATTTGTCAGTACAAGCGCTCTTACTATTGGTGGAGTTGGCGACGATGATTTTGGCAGCCTGTCAGTAGTTACTAAATATAGTTGCAGAAAGCTGTGGATTCAGTGAACTTCATCTGTTATCTTCACAATGGAGCAGATTTTAAAAAATCATATTTAAAAAAATATTTGTTTTTATATAAACTTTTTATGCTCTGCGTTTAAATATCATGTTAGTTAAATTTAATGTATATTGGAAAGCATACCAGATAGAGGGGGAGGTCCCTTGTGTTACATTGGTCATAAGAAAAATTCCATCAGCTTTCCTCCAGTCCTTTGGTAGCATACCAGATGAAAGGGAGTCTGCAAAAATCAGAAAGGGGCAACCCTAAAAAGTTCTGTACTTCGAGGATGTATCCCATCAGGCTCTAGGCCCTTGTTCACAATAACTTTTGGTAGAACATTTAGATACCATGTCCTGTGTCAGCTACAAGCAGCTTGTTTGAGCTAAGCCATTTGTAGCTTTACATAGTTGGCCCTGTAACTGATTTTTCTGTTGTGTACATTGAGCACTAGAACTAAATAAGCACACTGTAATTGATATATCTACATGTATTATGAAGCCACACCCTTCAGTACCGTACCAGTATTAAATGTATGTTTACCAATGCAAGGAGTCTGACTGGTAGAATGGGGAAGCTGGAGGTACTGGCATTGGAGCGGAAATATGACGTGATTGGCATTGCTGAAACTTGGTTGAATGAGTCGCATGACTGGGCAGTTAATATTGGGGGTTATACATTGTTTCGGGGGGACAGGGGGAATAGAAAAGGAGGAAGAGTGTGTCTGTTCGTTAAGCAGGGATTAAAAGCAAATATTAAAGAAGAAGTTATGGGGGTAACAGAGGGAGCTGAATCCTTATGGGTTGAGCTTCTCACAGATAGTAAAGAATCTACCAAATTAATTGTAGGGGTATGCTATAGACCCCCTAATGTAAGTGAGGAGGAGGAGGCTCAGCTCCTGTTGCAAATAGAAAAGGCTGTTAGTTTGGGGCAAGTGATAATAATGGGGGATTTTAATTATCCTGATATTGACTGGAGCCATAGTACTGCCAGGACAGTAAATGGGAACAAGTTTATAAACTTGCTGCATGACAACTTTATGTCACAGGTTGTTGAGGATCCAACCAGGAACCATGCTATATTGGATCTAGTGATCTCTAGTGACCCAGAACGTATAGCAAATGTGCAAGTGGTTAAACCCCTGGTTAATAGGGACCATAATGTTATTTCATTTGATGTTTGGTGCAGGAAAAAAATTTACACTGGGCCAACAAAGACACTGAATTTTAGAAAAGCAAATTTTAGCTCCTTAAGGGCAGTGCATCAGGGCATAGATTGGGGCATTATGTTTTCTTATTAAAACACAGTGCAGAAATGGTTGTCATTTAAAATTATATTAAATCATTACTGTTCTCAATTTATTCCAGTAATAAGAAAAAGTAGAAGTGTTAAGAATCACCCTATGTGGCTTAACACTGAGGTAAAGAAGTTAATAGGGAAAAAAAGGAAAGCTTTTAAGAAATATAAGTCAGAGGGGACAGTTGCTGCGTTTAATGAATATAAACACTATAACAAGTGTTGTAAAACAGCAATATGGAAGGCTAAGATAGAAAATGAGGAGCGCATTGCGGCAGAGGCCAAGACTAACCCCAAAAAGTTTTTTAAAGGGGAAGGAAAGGCTAAGTCACTTGGGGGTGCTAAAATGTTAAGCACCCCCAAGTGACTTGAATCGCTTACCTCGTACCCTGGGCTGGTGCCCCTGTATGGAGAAAACCGCACCAGCCCGGGGCACCTGGGGCGATTCGCTTCCTCCTTCCGCCTTCCTTTCCCCTAGACTCTGAGTCCGGCGCATGCGCAGTAGAGTGAAAAAGCCGACTTCTCTGTTAAAGTTCGGCTTTTCACTCTACTGCGCATGCGCGCGCAGCGAGAGAGGAAGGAGAAAGCGATTGCTACTACCCCGGGCTGGTGCTTTTTTCTCCATACAGGGGCACCAGCCCGGGGTAGAATGTAAGCGATCTAAGTCACTTGGGGGTGCCTAACATTTTGGCACCCCCAAGTGACTTAGCCTTTCCTTCTTCTTTAAGTATAGTTTAAGTAATAGTAAAAAGATGCAGGTTGAGGGTGTGGCCCCATTGAGTTATAGTAATAATATGGTTACAGCGGATACAGAAAAGGCAGATGTGCTTAACCAGTTCTTTTCGTCTGTATATACAGTAGAGGAGCCAGTGGGCCAAGTCCCACCCAATAGCTGCACTGTTGCCTCAGCTCCAACTACACAGTGGTTGACACAGGATATGGTGCTTAAAGGGTTACACAAGATAAATGTAAACAAGGCACCTGGGCCAGATGGAATACACCCTCGGGTACTGAGAGAGCTAGGGTCAGAATAACAGTGGCCCTTGTTTCTGATATTCTCAGACTCGCTTTCATCAGGTATGGTACCTAGGGATTGGACAATGGCGAATGTCATTCCTATATTTAAAAAGGGAGTAAGATCTCAGCCTGGCAATTATAGGCCTGTAAGTTTGACATCCGTGGTGGGCAAGTTATTTGAAGGCTTGTTAAGGGATCACATACAAAATTATGTACTGGAGAATGGAATTATGAGCAGTAATCAGCATGGCTTTATGAAGGACAGGTCATGTCAGACCAACTGGTAAATAACACATTAGAAAGGTTATTATATGATCCCCTTATATATTTATACATAGTTATCATGTCACCTCTTTAGCTCCTCTTCTCCAGTGTAAACAAACCCAACTTGACCAGTCTTCCCTCCCTGAATCAGTCGTACTGGCTGATACATTATATAACTTTAAGAAGGGGCTGGATGGATTCTTAGCAAGTGAGGGAATACAGGGTTATGGGAGATAGCTCTTAGTACAAGTTGATCCAGGGGCTGGTCCAATTGCCATCTTGGAGTCAGGAAGGAATTTTTTCCCCTCTGCGGCAAATTAGAGAGGCTTCAGATGGGGTTTTTTGCCTTCCTCTGGATCAGCTAGAAGTTAGGCAGGTTATATATAGTCATTATGGTTGAACGTGATGGACGTATGTCTTTTTTCAACCCAACTTACTATGTTACTAACCTACTTTATTTTACTATTAATATACTAATAGTATAATATTTCCAGTAAAAAATCCCCCCACTATTAAAGGAGAACAACCTTCCCCACAGCTTATTTTACAACTTAAAAGTGCCCTTCTCCCCAGCCACATCAAATGCTTCACTGACTACCTCCTTGTCCCATACCTGACCAGAGAAAGCAGAGTAAAGCTGATGTTTGGTGTCCTTATTATCTTGACCCATCATATCCAATGTACAGGTTCCAGGCGATGATCACCAAAAAGTAATATGTGCACTGGAAGCCAATCAGTCCTGCACACAGGATGTGATATGGGTTGTTGGAGATCACTAATCCAATAAAGAATAATTTTGGATTGGGCCCTCAACAAACTGTGACATGAAATTGTCATGAAACTTTTTTCCATTTAATGTGTTAGCAATGTTATTGAAGGGGCCTTTTTTTAGGGGGTTGGGGGGGTTCGTTTCTTTTAAACTAGAAGGTCTGTAGCATACTTCTACAATGAATTTGAGTTTTGCCTTATGATCTGTAAAAAATTCAACCCATGTGGCTTCAGCCTTCTCATTCTCAAGTAGTACCATTAACTGCAGCTAAAAGCAAGTTCTTGCATTAGTAAACATACATTTTATACTAGTACCAGCACTAAAGGGTCTCAAGTATGCAGCCCCAGCAGCATTAACAAATGCTAATGTTAGCACTTGTTAGGTGATAGCTTGTAATAGAGAAACAAAATAAATCTGGATGCAGGGAAAAGGGTCTGTTTTTCTGGGGGCTGTACAGAATAATTTTAGAGAGTTAAAAAAAAAAGAAAAAGTTTACTTATTCTTTATTTTAGAGATTGTAAAAAAAAAGTGTACTTATTCTTTAAAGAAACTTGCATTAAAAGCAACTTCTTGCAAAGTGATAAAGTACATACACTTACGCAGGTGAACCAGTGTTCTGGTTTTAACACATTGTCCTCAATTGCAGGCGCATGACTCAGTTGCAGGTAAATTATAATTTTGATGATAGTATAATCATAGTTTACTGAAAACATCCTTACCTGTTACAAACTCATTTCGAAACCTCAGCTGTCAATCATATTTTGCCTTTCCCACCTCTATGTTTAAGGCTTAGGCTGATGCCTGTGGAAAACTGCTTGCCAAGAATCAGACCCTCTGCTGCATCAGCCTCCTACCTTTCCTGCATTGCATTGTGTTGGCCTGGGTTCAGGCACACATGGTGGATATCTGCTCGAAATGCAAACTGTCATGTGTTTTTGCTAATATTTGCCGTGTGTGACACAATGCAGACACAATGCTTTCAGGTGCAGGTATGGTAGGAGTCTAATCCCCAGCAGATGGGCTGATTGTTGGCAATCATTTTCCACAGGCCTAGAATCAGCCCTGTGTGGCATCAGCCTTTGAGATGGGGCTGGTGGTTACTTTCACTTAACATTCTTCACTTCCTAGATGCACTCCTCTCAATCACCCCCCATCTACAAGTTCTATAATTGTGTATCCTGAGCATTGGTATTAGGTGCAAAGCTTGTCTTAAATAACCCACAAAATTGTGCCTGCATGCTTGCTGTGATTGTGAATTACAAGACTGAAGGAAACCAGGTTTATGTAATGTATATAGTGTAAGTAAAGTTTATTTTGCCTCATTAGCACAATTCAGAGATTTAGGAAAAAAAATCTTTAGGTGACAGGTCCCCTATAAAAGGGTTAAGAATGCTGAGTAAATCAAAAGAAACACTGAAAAAAATGTAAAGGTAATTTTTTTCATAACTTTTTTCATTCCAGTTTATAATACAACAAAATGGGAAATATTCAGGAATGTGAATAACCTTTGTGAGTCTATACCATTTTTAATACAGGAAAACATCTTGCCTAATTTTTCTGCTGCAAAATGCCATTGCTTTCTACGGTAATATCGATAGTTTTTGTTGTACAGGTATAGGACCCGTTATCCAGAATGCTCGGGACCAAGGGTATTCCGGATTAGGGGTCTTTCCGTAATTTAGATCTCCATACCTTAAGTCTCCTAAAAAATCAATAAGCCATTAATTAAACTCAATAGGATTGTTGTGCATCCAATAAGGATTATTTATATCTTTGTTGGGATCAATTACAAGGAACTGTTTTATTACTATAGAGAAAAAGGAAATCAGTTTTAAAATTCTGAATTATTTGATTAAAATGGAGTCTATGGGAGACAGGCTTTCCGTAATACCATTGATTGCTGCAGATAAAATGTTTTAGTTCAGTGTTACCAGGGAAACTACAAAACTGACATTTTTGCTTAGAATCAAGTTGGAGAGTGGCCATTTGCAAATTGCTGCTTAGATTAGACATAGCATGTGTTTTGTTTTATGCAGTACCCACACAAGACACATGCTATCAGGAGGATATACATTAGTCTTAACATAATTAAAGTAAATGGATTTTGGGAAAAAGAAGTGGGGCTCATATACTAACAATGTGCTAATTTTTCATCCAAAAAAAACCAATCAGCGCTAATCTTTGATTAATCTGCTGCAGGTAGAATAATGAAAGCAAATCTCTGCTTAAACACAACAAATGGAGATATAAGAATAAAACTTTTGGTAGAAATGTATGCCATGTAATTTGCCCTTTATTAGTGTATGTAAGTTTGTTGATAATACCTTGATTAAAAATGTTTTGTTTACACATTGGAACAGATTCTTGGACTGCGATGAGGTAGAGGTTTTATCTCTAAAACTTTTTAGAAAACATTTTGAATCCAGTTTAAAATTAAAAGCTGATGGTTAGTAAATGAGCTCCTAAAGGTGGCCATACACGCACCGATATTATCGTACGAAACCTCGTTTCGTACGATAATCGGTGCGTGTATGGCATGTCGGCGAGTCGACCGATATCGCAGGAAGCTGCCGATATCGGACGACTCGCCGATCGGACAAGTTTGAAAATTTTGATCGGGCGCCATAGAAGGCGCCTGACCAAAATTCTCCCTTCAGAGCTGAATCGGCAGAAGGAGGTAGAAATCCTATTGTTTCTACCTCCTTACCTGCCGATTCAGCCCTGAATGGTGTGTGGCGGATCTTACGATGTTTCGTGCGACCGATGGTCGTACGAAACATCGTCGGATCGCCACGTGTATGGCCACCTTAAGTGACCACAGAAAACCATTCATTTTACATGAATTACTATTACAAACTATTAAACTGCAGATCTTTGGTAAAATTAGCATATACTAAAAACCTCCAAAAATCCACTTAAAACGTTGTCTTTGCTTTATCTTATTCCCCACATGTTCTTTGATAGTTACATAGTAATTTAGGTTAATTTAGGTTAACTCCACCCAAACACAGCAAAACAGCTTTTTGAAAAGTAAACATAATTTCAAGCAACTTTTCAACATTCATCAATTAAAAATATGCAACCTTTTAATGATTTTTAATGAAGTAATATGGTTTAGAACAGTTACCTAAACCTAACCCCCTGTTCTCCTGCTGATCTGGCTGAATACTTTGAGACTCAATTATAATGTAACAGTAGTCAACTGTCTTCAGCCTTCCGCCTACATCCTTCAAATCCCACAATTCCCTGAAACAGGTGATGTCAATGCATTGTGGGCGATGTAGTTCCTGCATGCTGTCTGTAAGCTGTGGAAAAGTTGTTACAATTTGTAACATCAATGTCTTAGTCCCTCCTCCCCTGCCAGGATTTCAAATGATTCAGAAATAAAACTGTTTTGCAGCTGGATTACAGTGAAACTACATCTTTAAAACAGGACACATTTGTGAAGTTCAACCTTTTTCTGTAAATAAAACTGCCTAACTGGTAGCTGATCCAGGACAAAACACCATCTGAAGTCATTTACAATATACCACACAGGGGTTTGAAAATTCTTTCCTGGTGCCAAGAGGGCAATCAGACCAGTCCCTGGGTCAACTCGTACTAAGTTATTTTTGGTAACCCTGTATTTTGTTTTATTCCTTGCTAAAAAAAATGCAGCAGACCCTTTCATGAAGCTATATAATGTAAATGCCAGTACAACCGCTAAAGGTTGATTAATGGAGATGGAGCTTGGAGTACTTGTGGATAAAATCTGTAGTAAGTAAAGTTTGTTGACAGTCAGGAATGTCTTAATAACTGCATTTAATTTTTGCTAGCTGCCTTATTTTTAACTTTACACACTGCCTCCTACTCTTTCTGCAATTTCTGCAGGTCTCTGCGCTCAGTTTAGGAGCTCAACTACCACTGCCCCATCAAATGTATAGCTATTTGGTGAGGGGCGGGAGGGGAACAGCACAAGTCGCCCCACCCTGGCCCCTAACTTGGAAGTTATTCAGACATACAAGTTAAAGAGTGGCAGAGCGCGAAGATTGCAATGGGGGCCTGCGCTATGACTGTCAACAATAACAGGGCTGCCCTGCACCCTGTTTAAGAGTGCAGCACTTCTCTAGGGGTAAAATTGGTTGTTAAATGAGCACTAAAGCTGGCCATACACGTGGCGATCTGATGATGTCAGATCCGCCACACACCATTCAGGGCTGAATCGGCAGGTAAGGAGGTAGAAACAATAGGATTTCTACCTCCTTCTGCCGATTCAGCGCTGAAGGGAGATTTTGGTCAGACGCCTTCTATGGCGCCCGATCAAAATTTTCAAACTGGTCCGATCAGCGAGTCGGCTGATATCAGCAGCTTCCTGCGATATCGGTCGACTCGCTGACATACCATACACACACCGAATATCGTACGAAACGAGGTTTCGTACGATATTATCGGTGCGTGTATGGCCACCTTTAGTGGCGCACTCTTGCATTCTTTAGTGCTTTAAAGCTTGCACACTGGTGAAATGTAAATGAACCCTATGGAGAGTTAGGCATCCTTTTTTATTGTTACTTACTCTCTTATTACACTATAATATATGGTCCTACTTCGTCAAGGAGTTAAACAGTACTGCAGCAGACAACTATTAGGGTGAAGACACATGTAGCTACTAGTAGCAGCTACTTGTCACGGCTACAGTATGGACAATGCTGGAGGCAATTCTCTTTTTAGCGCTTAGGAACCATGAAGTAGCTCTGTGTGCATGCTTATGTAGAATGCCTCAAACAGTTCCCCTTTTACTTTTTAAAATATCAACAACAGGTTTCCTGGTATGTTTGGGCTTTGATTTTGCTGCATGTTCTTCATATTGCTCTATACAGTGAATCTTATTTTTTGTCATTTTTTTTTTTAGATCCTGAAACCCAGCGAAAGCGAACTGTTCAAAATGTTCTGGATCTCAGACAGAACCTGGAAGATACTATGTCCAGTCTACGTGGTTCCCAAGTTACGCACAGGTTACTAGAACATATGTTTTTTTTTATAAAAAGACACAGCTCATGTCTGTAAAGAGCAGAAAACAAAGTGCCTTCAAAAACCATAGCACTAATCCACTAAAGTCCTTTTCAGTTGTTGGTTAAGACCATGGCCATACTCTGAATACCTCCCCTGCCAGCTCAGTCTGGTTTAGCATGAGCTGTAGTGTAAACACCGCTTCAGATCAGCTGGAATGAGTTGGAGGCTTGGCTCAATGCCAAAGTTGTGGTACATTTAAATACTTTCTTATGGGTTTTCTCTTTAATTATTGGTGGACATAAATACATGTGCAACTATTTTTGTAAGTAGTAAACATACACAAAAAGTAAAAATGCCCCCACTTTGTCCCATACTGGACAGTTTTAACATGTATACAGTGTAGAATCACGTGTAGCATTCATATACAGAATAGTACCAAAGATGTTAAAGGAATGCCCTTTATGGCAAGTACCTTTAATGAACAGGAATTTTGGTGATATTTGTGGGGCTGCATCTGCACCAGTGGTTGTAATTGACCCCTGTAGTCACAGCATGTGTTGTTTATAAACCCCTTGAGAGTTGTTTTCTTTTATGTGTATGGTGGAATAGTGCCTTTGATTCTCTCTGCATATGGTACTGGTATTTTTTTGTAAACATTTTCTCACGCTACAGTATAATGTAAGTCGCCGGCGGGATGGCAGGGCTAGGCAACTCGGGGAGATTAGTCGCCCGCGAACAGGGAGTTAATCGCGGGCGACTAATCTTCCCCGTGTGCCAGAGCCCTAAGTTGCCGGAACTGGTACAATAGGAAAGATTATTATCATTATATATATATATCATTATTATATCATTATATTTATGACCTGCAAGTGCATTGTGCAAAATCCCTGTGATAGAGTTGCCATAGTTTGTGGAGTTGTGGTTTGATGAAATGTACGCAACTGCACTGAAAATTTCAGTTGGTGGCATTTCCAGCGTTCAGCATAAAAACGATGTGTGCACCAATTCTGTGTCTGGAAGCATGCTGTGGTAATTGGGGAAGACTGCTGTGGGAACCCTATAGCTTTACCTTGGAGTGTACCCCTCCTTCAGTGTGCACACTAAGCTCAATTCAGAGCAGGAGGCAAACTGGGCAGAGCAATGCCAAGTGTAACTATAAAAAACAGTAATCAGTGCCGTTTGAAGCAAGTACTTTTTATAATTGGGAATTTTTTTCTTTGTGCAACAACTGTGGGAACATTTGCACGACCTTAAATTAAACCTTTTGTCTTTCCAATTAGATCAGTTTCCTGCAAATTATGCTGTAGTGTGTGAAAGTGGGGGCCAAGTAATAATGTGCATAAGCTGAAAAAATGGTTAAAGTTTGAAAATAGCAACAGTTTTTCTACTTTTCCTGTTTACAAAATATTACGCAAACTAAGAGAGAAATTCTTGGGTATTTTTCTACCTTTTACGGACTCTTGGTGAGTACTAGAGTACTGACTACTGAGTACTGAGTACTGACTACTGCTGCATTATTTCAATGATACATATAGTCAGAATGAGGGAATAGCAAAGGAAACTGCAGATAATGCATTCAAAGGCCAATATATTTGCTTATTGCTATGATGGGTGGTAGGCGGTAAAATAAAGCTGTTTTGGGCATGGCAATTTTTACTTATTGTATTGGTTATTGGCTTTTTTGTATGTTTTCTTGTATGTTTAATGCATGCACCCGTTTATTGTACAACGATGTGCAATATGTTGGCATTTTATAAACACATATTAATAATATGCAATAGAGTTCTGCATAGGCAATAGGGCTGCTGACTAGTGATGTGTGGGCCGACTTGAGATGCGTGGGACAGACAGGTTCAGTCTGACATCCGCACATCAGAAGCTGGTTGGGGGCAAGTTAGCGCCAAGAAGTTCTTCTGCTTCCCACCCCTCCCGTAATGTAACTGAACCCCACTTCCAGCTCTGGTGGCATCTATTTATAGGTGTGCGTCTGCCCCACCTCCTCGTGACGTCAGAGATGGGGTGCGGGTCTATAAATAAACATGAAGCCATGGATCAGTTTGGGTGCGGATTTAGAAGGGATGGGTTAGAGTCAGGTGTGGGTCGGCCCAGTCTCGATCCTATGATTTCTGTAGGACCGGGCAGAGAAAAAGCATGATTAATATGATCCTTAAATGGGATGTTCAGTGACCACCCAAAAAAGTGTTTTTGCATAATAAATGAACATTCAGTGGTTTTTAAAAATTATGTTTGTAAATATAGTTGCAGTATAAAAAAATAGATACTGACAGGTACTACTGCATTGTTTTAGAGAACAAATAGGTATAAACAAATACTGGGTTTTAATTGCAATTGCATTTAGAACTACAGTGTAAAATTTAGAGGACACCTATCACAAAACAATAGTTTCACCCCCTGCAGGGAGAACTCCAGATGATGTAAACGATAGTATTTTTGGAAAAATAGCTTCCTGTTGAGTGCTGTGTCCCTTAGTGCAGCCATGTCAGGCTGTGACATGCACATGTGAGTGCCTGGACTGGCTCATTATGCACGTGTGTATTGTTGGATCTTCCAGTGTGTATCGTGAGATGTCCATGCATAATGAGCTAGCCAGGTACTCATTTAGACATGTGCTCTAGCATAGATGCCCACATTGGTAGTTCACTCTCAGTGGGGGAGAGGGGAACCCCACTCAGTAGGGTGCTATTCTTGCAAAAGTACTATTGTTTCCTCCATAAGCAGTGAGTTAGCCCACACCTCTGGTGGGTATCCTTACTAATATTATATTCAAGTCCCATGCCATTGTTAGTTAATGGCAGACAGAACTATTTTGAGTGTTTTGTTCCTTAAGTGTTTACTAGCTGTGTGGGAGGGAGACAGTGCTCAACCCCCCCCCCCCCCCTTTTAGGGAGAATGGGGATTACCTGCCAGAGAACTGTGCTATTACGCTTCTATCAATGGATTTATTAAAGGGCAACAACTGTTATCCAGTATGCTTCTCTGACTACAATCAGTATGTTCTTTGTGCCTACAATTTGTTTGGGTAATTAAAATTGTAAGATAGGAAGAGGATACACCTCTGCAAAACAAAATTAAAACACAAAGCCTCTGCATAGGTTACAACACTCAAGTAGCCCTAAGCTTTCTGCTGATGATGATAAATTATCATTTTATATACAAAAACTAGCACATGGAATACATCACTGTGAAAACTTACATATACCTTTAATAACTTTACCATGCTGCACTGTTATTATATATATGTTTATCTCTCTTTACTGTTATTGTACAATCAACATTGTTAAAATTTAATAAAAATATAAGTTACAAAAAAAAAAAAAAACTAGCACAAACCAAAAAATATTTGAAGGTAAAAAGAAGGAATCAATAGTTCTAATTGCTAATAAATATCACTTTTGTTTTGTCAGCTCCCTAGACATGCCATGTTATGACAGTGATGATGCCAACCCTCGGAGTGTCTCCAGCCTCTCTAACCGTTCTTCTCCAGTGTCTTGGCGTTATGGACAAGCTAGCCCAAGGTTGCAAGCAGGGGAGGCTCCATCACTGGGTGGGTGTCGATCAGAGAGTGGTGTTGGAGGTTGGCAGTTTTCTCACACTATGCCTCTACGTGGTGGAACAAGAATCTGCAATATTACACAACATTTAGATTTGATGGACCCTGGGGGCCGTGATATTAAAAGTGGTTATGGAAGTGACAGTGATTACCAGCTGGGCAAAGAAACAGCAAATGATGATGATGACATCATCACCAGGTGAGTGCAAGAAATTGCAAAATTATTTTAAAACAAAGCTTTTTTTTACTTTGCACCCTGCCTTCCATTTTGATCTTAAATACCTTAGGTCGACCCCATGAATGCAGTGCTGCCCACATTATGAGGATCAGAAGAGGGAACTGTAACATGATATGGTTTGCTAATTTCAAAACTAGACAGATGTTTGAAAATTGAGAACATGCATAAGCCCAACTCCCTTTTAGCAGCTGTTAAAGAAGCATTTGCATATTGCAGTTGAAAAATACCATAAAATTATTTACATTGACCGCATACCTTTGAATTAACATTCGGAGGGGTAATTTGCTTTAGGGTACAAATGCTAGTATGCTAAAGGGTACAAATTGTGCCCTTTATAGCCCATACATTTACCTTTCCATATACAATTTGGCACTGGCAAAGGCTATTTTTTTTACACATCCAGCATACTGATGGTATTACCTGTCAGTAACAGAGTTTATCTGCAATGCCAGAGTAAGGGCACTGTTGCATTGTTATATGCCACAGATGTCAATGCGGATTCCCTGGAGACAAAATTGAGTTAACCAGATGCACTTTTCAAAGTAATTGGATAAAGTTTAAAAGCTTAAAACTTTTGGTAAAAGTATTTAAACTCATATGTAGACTGCATAGAGTATTTTTACTAGGGATGCACCGAATCCCGGATTCGGTTCGGGATCCGCCCGAATCCGGGCTTGTTTTTTTTTAAAGGATTCCTAATCATAATTAGCATAAATTAGCATATGCTAATTTGCATTCTGAAAGGGTTAAATTGTCAGGTGAAAAAAAATTTTGGCGCAACCCCTTCCAATCCTAATTACCACAAGTTAACTAGGATTCGGTTCGAGGTTTCGGCCAAATCCTTCACAGTGGGTTCAGGGGTTCGGCTTTACTCAAAAACGTGGCTTCGATGCATCCCTTATTTTTACCATTTAATAGGAATGAAAAGAAAAGCATTTAAAGATGACAAGCTTCTAAAGTATTAATCAAGAAGGCAAGAATATAAATTGTTGGATTTTTTTGAGAAGTCTGGAAAAAAATGTAGGTTTTTATTTGCACTTGTACATATGTTTGTAAGTTTACAGAAGGTTGATGTGAGTTAATTGTTAGAAAAAGTAAAAACATAATTAACAAAATAAAAATAAATGTATGTCGGTCACTGAAAAGTCTTAGTTGATACATTTTTTTTTCTTTGGCCCTGATGAGCATAACCCCTGGATTTTATTAGAGGGAGCTGTTATAAGTGATACAATAGTTGCTAACACAGGCTGACAAAGTAAAACACCAGGGTGAGGGACATTGAAAATATCTCAAAGCTTGCGTTTTCTATCATCATATGTCCAACAAACCCATATGTACAAAAATAAATCATTCTCAGTATTAATGGCTGTGGTCTTCTGAACAGTTTAATGCCAGGGAGTAAAGAGGGCATTGGTTTTTAAGTGGGGAACTGCCAAGACGTGGAAGCCAAAGTATAGAGGAATATTCATTAATATGTTATTGTTTTTACAGTTATTTTACTGTATATTAGTTATAGTATATGGAAATTGATAATTGTTGCAAAATTATAATTTTGAAGGGGTTGTCCACCTTTTTCGGGCACTTGTTTCCAAAAGCCCTTATTGCCCGAATACAACAACAATATATTTATTTCTGGTGTTCGGCTGATTGTAGATTTTGCTTGCTGTATGAGTATTGGCTGATGGATCTTTTATTGGTAATTTTCAAGCAGGCAAAAACCTAATACCACCGGACAGATTCAGAAATCTGAATGTTTTGCTGTAGCTTCAGGAGAAACATATGGGCTTACTGTACAGATCTGACAATAACATTGTTTTGGTTCTACACTGATTGTAATAAGACACATTTTTATTCTTTGTTATTTTGTTTTTCCAGTTGGGATGAGAGCAGTTCAATCAGCAGTGGGCTCAGTGATGCCTCTGGTAATCTGAGCTCTGAAGACTGTAATGCTGTCTCTCTTGCTTCAATGCCATCTACTCCTACTGCATCTCGAAGAAGTTCTGCTATTGCTGTAAGATGGGAATTGTAAAAGTTGGAATAACAAAAACAGTAGGGCAATTGTATCACAGTTTTTGTCACCAATGAATTTTTACTTACATTAACAAGGCATATTGAATGCCAGGTTCCTCCACAGCCCTCCAAACAATAACCATATAAAAGGCCCAAATGTGTGGTTTAGTGCATTTTCAATTTATATGCAAAGGAAGTTGCTGTTTAGAGGAACAGTGTTTTGCTCAGTGTGTCTTCAAGTGTGTTCAATCAGGTCTCCATTGCAGCCTGCTTTCATTGCTGTCCCTAACTTGTTAATCTGATATGCAAGTTAGAGGTTGGGGGACACCTTTGTGCCTCCCTTTTCCTGCCCCTCATTAATACAGTTCTGCTTAACACAAGCATGGTGGTAGCTGCAGGTCTCTGTGCTCCAAAAAAGAATGCAGGGACTAGTGGCAAATTTTGAAACAACAACAGTGGCTGATTGTACTCCTGTTTTTTTGCACTTTGCATACTACTTTCTTAATTGTAAATGACCCCTTATATATCTACATAGCTGTAGCTCTGAAAAGACTTAAAATTGTTAATACAAGTATACATCTATGTGATATTAAGGATTTGGAGCTGGGGGAAATAAATCAGGTTAATATCTTAATTAAAGGGAAACTATACTCCCAGAATGAATACCTAACCAACATATAGTTTATATTATGTTAAGTGACCTATTAAAGAATCTCACCAAACTGGAATATATATATCAGTAAATTTTGCCATTTTACATCCTTTCTCTTGATCCACCATTTAGTGATGGTCTGTGTGCTCTCTCAGAGATCACCTGACAAGAAATAACGCAGCTCTAACTGTAACAGGAAGTAGTGTGGAAGCAAAAGGCAGAACTATGTCCATTAATTGGCTGATGTGGCCTAGCATGTATGTTTGCCTTGGCTTTTTGTGTGCACTGTGAATCCTATGATCCCAGGAGGTGGCCCTTAATTCTTAAAATGGCAATTTTCTATTTAGGAGTAGCTAATAGCACATACTACTAAAAAAGTATATTTTTTGAAAATGGTTTATTTAGATGAAGCAGGGTTTTACATATTAACTTGTTTATGCAATACATTTTTATGGAGACCTACGTTGTTTGGGGGTATAGTTTTCCTTTAAAGCATAGTACAGGTATGGGAGCTGTTATCCAGAATGCTTGGGACCTGGGGTTTCCGGATAAGGGGTCTTTCCATAATTTGGATCTCCTACCCAATAGGATTGTTTAGGATATCTTATTATACATATATTATAATTGAGATCAAATACAAGGTACTGTTTTATTATTACAGAGAAAAAGGAAATAATTTTTAAAAATGTGAATTATTTGATTAAAATGGAGTCAATGGGAGATGACCTTTCCGTAATTCGGAACTTTCTGGATAATGGGTTTCCGGATAAGGGGTCCGATACCTGTATATAAATTATTTTCACATATTATCATAGTTTGCATAGTGTATGTATGTATGTGTTTATAACTTTATTTATAAAGTGCCACAGGGGTACACAGCGCTGTACAATCTTACAAAATACAAAATTACACACAGGGAGGACAAGTATTATAATAAATAAATACAACAAATATATATAAATGCACAGGGAATAAGTGCCATGTGGTATGAGACACAGTAGGAAGGAGGTCCCTGCCCTGTAGGGCTTACAATCTAAGTAATAGTGAACCTAATTTGTCTATTCATGGCATTCTCCACAGACTCTCTGGTAGACAATTAATCAGGAGTTGTTATGAAATGCAAGCTTAGTTTTTACAAAGCCTTAATGAGACCAAAGGATACATTTTTCTCAAGATACATAAATTGTGTAATATCCTTTGAACCGTGGGACCTCTCATCCTTATCTCCTATCTGCAGCTCCGCACAGATTCAGAGAAACGTTCACTGGTAGAGAGTGGACTAAGCTGGCACAGTGAGCCTGAAGAACGTGGACCACGTAGGATGGAATATGACAGTGGCAGCCTCAAATCAGAGCATGGGTCTTCACGTTGGAGGCGGGAGAAGAGTGATGATCTCTCCAAACCTGAAACCAAAAAACCTGTCACCCTTGGGCAGCCACTTCGTAAAGGGAAGAATCCACCAGTGGGAGTTACATCACCCATTACCCATACTGGGCAAATCGCTCAAAAGGGAGGAGGTACTTATTTTTGTTTGTTTTTTTAACTTTTGAAAAAAAGTACTAACAGCTTTTAAACACTGCTAAACATATCTGTTGTTGGATGCTCATTTTTAGGCAAAACAGAGCAGAAAGCAACTGACAAAACCAAGCTCACGCTAAAGACAGCAGCTCTCCAAAGATCCTCTTCAGATGCTGGTCGAGACCCACGTTCACCTGATGCTAAAAAACCCCCTTCTGGCATTGCCCGTCCAGCCACTTCATTTGGGTATAAGAAGCCAGCAACACCTTCTTCCCCCATCACTGGCTCCACCACCCTAGGAAAAGCCCAGAAGACCTCAGGAATCCCAGTTAAGCCCACACCTGGCCCTGCAGGGATCAATAGGAAGACTAGCCTTGATGTATCAGGAGTAACAGAGGCTGGTTTCCTATCACCCTCAGCTCGAACCAACATTCAGTATCGCAGCCTCCCACGTCCAGCCAAATCAAACACAATGAGTGTTACTGGAGGCAAGAGTACTATTCGGCCCCTTAGCAGCACCATTGATGTAAACTTGGTACCAGTGCAGGGGAAGTCCATTGGTGTCCCTAACTCACGTCTGAAGGAGCCTTCCAAGGTAGGCATAGTTCGGCTGGGGGTAAACCAGACTGACCGTGAGAAGGAGAAGGCTCGTGCTAAGGCTGTGGCCCAGGACACAGAGAGCAGAGTAGCCAATGCCAACCAAATAGAGCCCCAATGGCACAAAGGAAAGGAACCAACTGCAATAACCCCACACAAGTACGTATGATTCTAATAAATGAGTACAATTTTAGAGAATGCATGTCTTCAATATATGTTTCTGTTTTTCTTTTTATCTAGGGCTATAACAAAACCATTCTTAAAGACGCCAACACTCTCCAATTTGGATAAAGTTAATTCAAACAGCCTGGACTTCCCTGTGCCAGAGGAGCCCCTAAACAAACAGTTAGAACTTCCCCAAGGAGGACCCTGCCTTACTCCCAGCCCAGCTCCCATCTTGAATATCAACACTGCAAGCTTCTCCCAAGGTATTGGCAGCTTAAGGATGTATCCAAAACTATCTGGGTTGCATCGTAGTATGGAGTCTCTTCCTCTTTCTATCAGTGTGCCCCCTTCACCTCCTGCTGGTGAGGAGAGGAACTTGCCAAACACCTGCTGGGGTGACATGAAGCTTAAGTCTCCTGTAACTGAGAGGTAAGGCATTTATTTAATTGAACGTATAACATCATAAGATAAATGAGTACAAATGGGTGAAAATGTAATATATATTTTTATAATATATATATTATTGGCTTCACATATGCTCAGTTAAAAAATATTATCACAGGAACAATAGTTTTCCCTTGGACAATTTCTTATGGGACATTTAGTTTAGGCTATCTTGCTTAGATAATTTTCCACCATATCTTAAATAAACAGACAATAAAAGCAAACATAGCTATTGTGTAGATTTTTTACAGAATATTGAAAAAGTACTTGTATAAAACAAAGCTAACGCATAACTGGCACATTTATGTTACAGCAAGAAAGAAACATAACCTATACTTTACTATGCATACAAAAATGTTGATGCACCAACTGATTATAATTGACAGGGCACATGTTATAAAAAGACCACAACAGAATTGTGAATACTATAGGGCCAATTCACTAAAGTGCGTTAAAACGTGCGCTATTTATAGCATGCGTTAAAAATGTTATCGCGTCTAATTTTTTGCCTTAACGCACGATTCACTAAAAGGATACTTGTGTTAATTTAGACGCGATGCTGCTTGCGTTTATTTAAGTCGCGAAGACTATTTTCGTGCGGTATTTGACGGAGCGCGCGGTAATGAACGCATCGCGCACAAATAGTCACCGCATGCAAAAAAACGCACGCCATATTAGCAATACACGGCATTACTTTCGTAAAACTACTTTTAAGAAAATGACCATTTCCCTGCAAACTGGAGGATGCATCACTCTTAGGGCCAACACATACTTGGATAAATAACACTGCAAAGTCCATATTTTATTGCCAAAAGCTCATTACTGTACTTTTCTATAATTACCGCCTGCCTCAAGTAGGTGTTATTTTTCGCACAGACAAATGCGATATTTAGCGCGTCTAAGTGTTTGTGAATCATGCGTTAGTATTATTTCTGCGCACAAATTAACGCAAAGCGGTAAAATGAAGGCATGCGGTAGCGCTAAATTTAACGCATACGATATGCGACTTAACGCAAGCGATAATACTTTAGCGAATTGCGCGTTTTTTTTTCGCGTCAATTTTAACGCAAAAAAGCATGCGATATGCGTTATCGCACTTTAGTGAATCAACCCTTATGTCTTTAAATGTAAGACATCTGGCATCAGGTTTACCATAAAACAACAGCTAAGAACAATTCATGCAATGTTCCACCTTCTACAACTTTCTTTTCTGTGGTTCCATTCCACAGCTCTATACAAGACAGAAACACTTTGCCGAAAAAAGGTTTGAGGTACGTTTTTTTAATTACCTTTTAAAAGGCTATAGAAATATTATCTTTTTACCATTTATAAAGCTATATAATAATGTTTTTTTCACTAAGGAGTCTGGGCAAAACTGCATCACATGTTTGGTTCTCGAATTACCATCCCATCCTGCTTAGTGTATTGTATAAGAAACCTTGACTAGAATAAATTCCCAATAGTTTTTCATTTCAGAGGAATAGAGTTTAAGGGGTCATTTACCTCTGAAAAGGCATTCTGCAAAAGGCAAAAACAGCACAGTCCACCATTTATGACACTTTGAACCCTGCCTTCTTTGCTAAATAAATTGCTGTAGGAACCACCCCTAGGAATACAGTGCTGCCTGCGTTAAGCAATGCTGTATTTATAAGGGGCAAGCGCAGTGGGGTACGTTGGAAACCCACCCTTTCCTGTCCTCTAACTTTGGCTTCATTACAGTAGGTAAAGTTGATTGATTAACTTGGACTTTGTTGGATTTCTAAGTCAGTGTAGTTTATGTACAGATGGTGTTTAATGAGAACTTCTTAAACAGCGATGTTTGCCTTGTTATTGTAAACAGAAACATCTACATACCTTCTTTTACTATTCTAAATTCACCAACCCAATTAAACAGAACTGCTGATTGCAGTTCTTTTTAGGCCAGGGCATTAAAAGAGAAAATTGTTTCATACTTACTGTAATTCTTTTCCTGGCCATCCCCGTAGTAGCATCTCCAAAATCTCTGGGTATTCCCTCCTCCCACAGTGATGACCCGAGCAATAAAAAACGGGGGGGGGGGGGGAATAAATAACACGACCATCGATTTTCTGCATCAGAAAACATTTCAATTATGAGGAAACGGCCTGCAAAACTTTCTGGCCAAATAAAGATTAATTTATGGGACAAAACATCAAGCTTATAGTGCCTGAGAAAGGTATTGGAAGAACTCCAAGTTGCCGCCTTGCAAGTCGACTCCTAGAACATCCCTGTTCTTTGTAGGCTGTAACTATAGCGGTGACAATCCAACATCCAATGGTTTTGATAGTAGCCGCCTGTCCTTTATGACTACCTGCTTGAACCACAAACAGATTTCTGGCTTCTCTAACGGGCTGTGTCCTGATGATATAGGTCTCTAGACAATCTCTTACATCCAGACTCCTATACATCGCCTCATTACTGGGAGGCATCTCCAGATGAAAAGAAGGAAGAATTATAGGCTCATTGAGGTGAAACGAAGAGACAACTTTGGGTAAAAATTCTGGCATGGTTCTAAGGACTGCCTTTTCAGGATAAAATACTGTAAATGGAGGTTCACAGGAAAGTGTTCTTAACTCACAGATTCTCCTTGCCGAAGTCACGGCCACGAGAAAGGTCATTTTAAGAGTCAAATGCCACAGGGAGATTTTGTCTATAGGGTCAAACGGTTTCGCTGTCAGAGCTCTAAGAAGAAGGGGAAGATCCCAAGATGAAGCCCGTATCTTGATTGGAGGGTGTATTCTTTTGGCGGCTGACAAAAACCGAACTAGCGGCTCCTCTGCCCATCTAACATTTAGCATTGCAGACAGGGCTGATACCTGCACCCGAAGGGAGCTCCATGACAATACTCTATCTACACCCAACTGCAAGAACTTAAGGATGTTATTCGTAGAAGGCTGAACCGAATAAAATCCTTGCTGCTGTGTCCTACAGAAGAATCAATCCCAAATCTTGTAATACAGGGAGGAAGTAGTCACCTTCCTGGCCTTCATTAAGGTAGAGATAACCTCTGTAGATACTCCCAAATTCACCAGCCCTCTCCTCTCAACCTCCACGCCTTGAGATTCAGATCCACCGCCTCGGCCTGCGGGTATGGAACTCTTGAGAAGAACCGTGCCACCTTTGAGTTCCGCAGCGTTGCGATTAGATCTATGGCTGGAGTCCCCCATTTCTGAGTGATAAAGTTGAAGACCTCTTGATTTAGTTCCCATACTGTATAATCCAGAGGGTGTCTGGCATGAAAATCTGCTGTGATGTTCTCTCTTCCTGGAATGTATACCGCAGTGAGATCTTGTAGATTCTCCTTAGGCTCCTTGTGCTGCTCTGCCTTCTCATGTAAGACACTGCCGCCACATTGTCTGACCTTACTTTTATTGAGGCATCTGCGATGAGATCCATGAAGGCTCTTAGGGACTGTTCTACAGCCCTTATTTCCAATATATTTGAAGGGACGGGTCCTACGTTTGAATGCCAGACGCCTTGTACAGAGCGACCAAGACAATGTGCTCCCCAGCCTTCTGCTGAAGCGTCTGTATAGACTTCGACCTGCTGGCTCTAATAGTGGAAAACCGCAAGTTTTCTTTCTCTTCTCACCATTGGAGACTTGATTTTATGCTTTGAGGTAAAGGAATCAATTGAGACCAGTTCTTCTGGTCCTTGTCCCACAGACTCAGGATCTGGAACTGTAGTGGCCTCATCTTCCACCTGGCCAACTTGACTAGGCCAATGCAGGACGCCATCAACCCCAAAATTTTCATCAACTGCCTTGCAATGATCTGAGTCTGCAGACAAACTCTGTGAATCTCCGTTTGTAGCTTCACAACTCTCTCCCGGCTTAATGTTATTATGTTGTTCTTTGTATCTATGAGAGCTCCTAAAAACACTGTAGTTTGAGGGAGAAGATTGCTCTTTTTGTGGTTTATCAACCAACCTAACTCTTCGAGCTTGGATATCGCCAGATCCCGATTCTTCATCGCTTGTTCTCTGGACCTTTCCACAAGAAGGAGATTGTCCAAATAATGGTAAATCTCCAGACCTGCCTGTCTGAGCCATGATATGGCCACCACAAGAACTTTTAAAAACGTTCTGGGGGACATTGATGTAAAGGAAAAGCAGTCTTCTTGCTGCAAAGACAAAGTCTGCTTAATGGTTTTGATAAGCGTGGACACAAGTTTGTAATCAAAACCATATGACTCATCATGAACTGCTTGCATCAAAGTCTTTACTAGTAGAAGCTCTTGCTCTTTTAGGAACAGCAGCCTGCTTAATTCCCTCAGCAACTGCCTGCTTTATACAGGCTAGCACATCCTTGGATGAAGAATCAGCTCTGTCAGAATCCTCAGAGTCACAATCCATAGGCACCTTTGCATGCACTGGCTCAGACACAGAAGGCTTTAAGAACTCACATATATAGTTGTTGCAAAACTTCTTTCCCTTTAAAGCAGGCTGGAAGCCGGTCAATCAGGCTCTAGACTCTGCAGCAGTTTCCGGACTCTCAGGGGTGAGCGACATACTGGAACAGAAACAGTATAATTAACATCCTTAACTCACACTCTCTCTTTGGTCTTACTCTCCACACTTAGCTTCTTACGTTAACAGGCTGGTTCTAAACGCGACCCACGAGTGCCGTGTTAGATGCTGTAATAAGCGGCACCTTTGATGACGTCATTGTCTGCGCCGGCAGAACCTAGGCAACGCGCACCGGGTAACTGGAAACTAAGTTCCACACAAACCGGACTTGAAATCCAACACCCTGTCACCAAGGGGTCTGATTGACTTTTCACACTTCTTTAAAAAAAAAAAAAAAGACTGCATTAGGCTAAAAATATAATTCAATGACAATATAAACTTACCTACAACTTGCCTTACAATATTTTCCTTCTGCAATTACAGAGAAAGTTAGCAATTTCTGCTCTAACCTCACCAACTGCTCCCTTAACTCCATATATTCACACTTCCTTTGCACATGTCATGTAGGGTCATTGGTGAGTAATTGGCAGGTTAGAGCCTAAATGCTAAGTAACATGGGTAACACACAAATGGGGATGCAGAAGTAGAAGTCATGAGTAAATGTAAGAGAAACTCAAGTCCTTATACCAGGCCAAAAATCAGAGGCAGGCGACAAACAATGAGTAAGTCTGTGATACAGGTAAAAGGTCTGTGCTGGCAGCAAGCAAGGAAAGTCCAATAAACAGGCAAAGGTCTGGACAGGCTAAAGACAAGGAGAAATTCGAAGAACAGGCTCAATACTAGGAGATCAAACATGAAGCAGTCAGGGAATAGGACAAAGACTCAGGAACAAAGCAAGGACTAAGGAACTCTGGAACCAGGAACGGAGCATGGATCAGGCAAGGATAATCAACAAAATCTCTGTTTTAAAAAGCTTTAGTGAAACAAAATTCATTGTAAAAATCATAAATAGAATTTCCTTTAAAGAACATAAATACATAAAATCATGAAACCCAATTTTTGTTAAAAGGTACAGATCACAGTAAAACTTAAATATAACTTACATAAAAGTAAAATATCACATTTAAATTTGTGACCATTCACTTCAGCACCATAAAAGTTATGTTTTATCCCTTTCTTTTTTTCAGTTAAAAAAAATAAATGCATTTTTCTAAAAGCCAGGGCTATGCAATCACGCATTAATATCTCTTCTGAGTTATAATGCATCATATTTTGAGTTCTCCAAAGAGCATCTTAAAAAACAAGTTATTATTTTTCATAAAACCATAAATTGAGCCTGTGGTATGCATTGTATGTGTCCATAAAGAATTACATTATAATCCATGTTTCTGAATCCCCCTACCAGCTTTAAAAAAATAACTTACTGTTCTCCATAGTTCTTATGCATAAAAACAGTTCCAAAAGAGGTGTAATACAGTCTCTTACTGAAAGCAAGTCATTCTGGGGCATTTAGGCTGTGCGGTCACACCTCTTTTATATTGGAAAGCCTTAGTAGGGAGACATTCATGCACACAGGCCCAAGCCAAGTCCTTCTGGCTATTATAAAGCTTTATCTGGCACACCCTGGCCCATAAACATTCAGTTTCTTTCACATTTAAATTTAAAATAGAGATCTCACTTTATGGTTCATTGTTTAATTTTCATCTTGTTTTTAATATGGCTCCATATTTTTATTTTGCAGATTAAAATTTCATAAAACCAGGAAGGGCTAAAACAGACAGGGTTTTTAAGAGAAAAACACGCCATCCATGTTTCTTGAAAATAAAACCTGAAGAGTATCAGATAAAAAAGTCAATTAATTGTCTGAATGATAATTCTTCAGACATAAAACCAAATACTTTGTATATAAAAACCGTTTTATGCCTACCATCCCTTTGCCACCTTTCTCAGGCTCACCTAATCAAATATTTACTCACACTTACTTCACATTTTCTTGAACAGGCAGCCATCTCTAAAAAGGTATTCTCCCTTCCTTTCCCTCCTTGCTTCATACTGCACATGTGTTTCATTCCCTCCCCCCCCCCCCCCTCTGCCAGATCCGCTTCTGATTGGCTGGTGGGCATGTGTAGCTCAGAACAGGAGACAGGATCAAGTTACACACATGCTCAGAGAATAGGAAGGCTGCCGCTGGCAGCCTACAGGAAGGACAGAGATATTTCAGTGATGTCACTGTAGTCTTCACACTGCTGTAGGCTGCCAGCACCATATCTCAGAGAAGCAAGCAGGGATCTGGGAATTTAGATATGCAGTAAGTACTTAAAAAGAATGCCTTTAGACTTACTTTTAATTTATATTAACCTTTCATTGTCCTTTAATACTATGTTAAAATAGAGATTTCTTTCTCAACATTGCAACAAACATATTTAAATTATAGAGAGTTTGCAACTGGGTGTATCATTTTTCATAAAACTCTCTCTTTTGCATTTTGTACCCCAAGCTTTATAAAATAACTCTTAATTATTTCTTGAACAATTTCCCGCCATGTTTAAATATCAGTGTTGCGCGCATTTTTCTGCTACCATACTTTAAAAACAGTGTTAAAATCATCATAAATATTTTCATCATTGAGCAAGGTGGTATTTTGATTCCAAAAAGCCGGCCCCTTAAACAGTATGGCAACTCCCGCATTTCTGTTTACATTTGATCCAGTCTTTGGCATAATTCTCATAGTCTCATCAAAAGAAAGACCTTTAAAACATTGTGAGATAATAGTGAGATAAAAAGAAAGTTTTTAATGGGGACATTAATGGTGTCAATGCTGCTTCCTGAAGGATAAAAACTCAACACTTCTAACAAATTTTGCACAAAAGGCAAAAGTTCTGAGCATGGGGAACCCTGTCTCACAGGGATTTCTTGTGAAGAATAACTGGAGATGTCCTCAAACAGGTGTGGTCCCTGCTTCCTCAGGCGCTACTGCAGTAGCTGCTTTATCAATATTGGCATAGGATTTCCTTTGTGCCCGTCCTCTGGTTCCTGGTGATCACATATACTGTTTCTTTGGCTTTGGTACTGCAAGTTTCAAGGGGTTCACCCACAGAAGACTGCAAATCCTCTTTAAGCTCAACCCCCTCCTCCCGCTCTGCCCTGTCTTGCAGTGGCAGGTGCAGACTCTGCAGCCAACAAACCCCAAAGTGAAGACTGCACCCTCAGGGCTAGAGCTGGCTCTGGAACCTCTGCTGTGTCATCACCAGGACCTCTAATGTCAGGACCTCTCTCTTTGGAAACCACTGATTTGGAAACGCCTTCCAGAGGAACACATTCAGCTTTCTCCACAGGTTTGGCTGCAGACTTCACTCAATCCCCACCATGGGCAGCATTTTGCTCTTTACTTCTGTTTGGGCAATTATAGTATACATGGCCTACCCCAAGGCACAAATGATAGTGCTTAGCCTTAGAACACTACTTTGTCACATGCTCAAAAGAATCACAGTTTCTGCATCTGCAGACTTGCTGACAGTCATCAGTAGAATGTCCATATTCATGATATGTGCGACAGAAACTGCCCATGCCATCAAAGAACAGGTCCAATGCGTCCAAACTGGTTTACCACATTATGCATAAATTTCACTTTTTTACAGTATAGAGAGAGCTATGTGGTAACATTCTCTTGGGGTACATTGGGAATATACATTTTTTCCACCAAAGATTTAGCATCCACCATTTCATAATGTTAAATCACATTAAAGAAAAAGGAAAGTCATTTTGGCATTTTACTCACAACAGATTCACCAATAGAACACTATATTTATTCGGCAGAAAGCTTTACCTTACCTGATTAAAGAGCCCTAGAAGCTCCCTCCGTTTGGTTAAGATAGCAGCTGCTATTTTATCTCGGTCTCAGTAGCTTCCTGCGGCAGCTCTAAGCTGTTCGTAGCTCAAATCACACATTCTGATGGGAGGGGGGAGTGAATTCTTATGGGAGGGAGGAGCAGGAGAAGGGAAAGAGGAGAGAGCTGCACAGGCTCTGGCCCCGGGAGTGAAGGAAGTCTGACACTAAAGAACATGTTTACAGAAAAGGAGACAAACTCCTGTGTTTCTTTTGATAGAGGACTCAGTGCAGATTTTCTGTGAGGGCTTATGACTCTATTTACATAGACCTTTCTGATAAAGCTTACATATTGTTTTTACCTTTCCTTCTCCTTTGACACCTTTTTAAAGTTCATGATTACATTGAACATTGTTCAAGCTTTTTAACAAAATCAATGCAGGTTTTCTTAACAAAAGTATTATACAGTATACACCTTGCATGTGGTAATCTTGCAGTGTCAGGATCTTATCAGTTGAAATAATCCAAATAAAAGCATTTTTATAATATATTAAATTCCTCTTTCTCCTCTCTTATCCTTCTCAAACTCCGTTCTTACAGAATTATTTACCCACGCATATAGCATTTGTGGCTGCCACCATGGCTGTACTGCTTGTTTTTCCTCACCAAAATGGCTCAGGCATCCAGAGAAACAGAGAGTAAATAACTGGGTTCATTGGAAGGACCCTCTCACAATAGCAGCATAGGACTTAAAGTCAGAGACCGATGCCCCAAGGCCGAAGGTTGGTGCTCCTTAGATACCCAGCCAGAAGATGGAAAAATAAAAAGTTAAAGAAAACTGCTTTAAGCAAAACCACTGCTAGATCAGGCTAAGAGATCTTAATGATCAAGCAACAGGCCATTGCAAGGAAAAAAAATAAAGCCACTTAATTACATGATCATTGGCACATGTTGTCAACAAGGTAGGTGGAGGAGAGACGCAGGGATAGATAAGTGAAGTACCACAGTAGGACAGACTGGCACTATATCCAAAAGCCTGCAGTGGCTCAAGAAGTTAGTGCAGGTAATGTTTAGCACACAGTCCAGTGTTCCATTCTGAATGGTTCCTGACAGCACATTTCAATGGGAGAAAAGATCCCCTGCTTTCTGTCTATAATGTCCTCTAATACACTTGTAAAGAGTAATTATGTCCCCTTGCAAGACACTTTTCTCCAAAGAAAACAACTCAGGCTTGACAGCCCACCCTTTAATCTTCCATTCCTAGCAACGCCTTACTAGGTATCTTTAAAATTATGTTTTTGTCCCCTAAGTTAATGCCCTTTAAATGAAAGACAGTACTTTATTAGCCACTGAACGACATTGCCTAGAGTTAAATAGCTTGTTATCCAAAAAAATCCCCAGAAACTTTTCAATCAAGGTTACCCCCAAACAAACTACAATTTAGTGTATAATTCAAATTAATGTTATCTGTACCAAAGTGCATAACCTTGCAGTAATCAACACTGAACTTCATTTGCTAGTTTGCTGGCCAGTGTGCCAGTTTAGTCAAATTGCTATAGTTTTGCACAATTTAGTATCATTAGCAAAAATAGAAACAGTATTTACAGTATAATGCCCTCTTCATAGCAGCTTGAAAAACAAAGGGTCAAGGACAGACCCTTGCGGTACTCCACTAACAACACAGGTCTAATTAGAAATTGTTTTATTTAATACCACTCTTCAATCTATCCTTTAGCCAGCTGTCTTTCCAATTACAAATATTGTGTTCCAGGCCAATGATTAAGCAGTAACAAGTGTTATCAAATGCTTTAGCAAACATAGGTAGTGGGCAAATTATTTAAAAGTTTGTTAAAGGAGAAGGAAAGCTACTGAGACAATTTATTGCCAATAGATTAGCCACAATAGTGCAAGCACAAACGCTATATTTATTCTGTAAAATGCTTTACCATACCTACGTAAACAGCCCTAGAAACTCTCTTTGGGCTTCCAAAGTTAACCTATTCTACCAAGATATTTAAATTGTACTTTAATTAGGGCTTTACTGGGCCCCTGCAAGCCCCAACTGCTGCTAGACTCAAAACACAGAAAGAACTCGCCAGCGTTCGGTCTAACCCACGCTGTAGTGTTGACCAGCTGCTAGCAACACACTATTGTGCCAGCGCTTGGTCTAACCCACAATCTGGAGTTGACCAGCTGCTATAAACGATAAAAAGCCATTAATTATACACAAAGAGAAAGAAAGTTTGCCAGCGCTTACAAAAAATGAGGTGTTAGTACCACACTTTGGCCAAAATATGTAAGCTCACGTGCCACGTCAAGGCCCCTCATTGTACGTGAGTCCTACACTGTCTAATGACATTGAGTCTGTGATGCAATTAAAATAAAGTCCCCCAGAAAACAATGTGACTGAGTATTAAGACCTATTGCACCTACCTTTAGCTCAAAAAGGCTCTAGTGGGAAAGCAGGGAGCTTTTAAAGGAAAAGTAACACAAAAAATTAACTCTAAATATATTCCTTCTACATACTTTTATTAACATATGTATCAGAAAAAAATTGCAATTTGATAAGTGGTTTTTGAGTAAAATACATTACCACTGATTTATAGGGCAAAGCTTGAACGGCGATCTGGCGACTGCTTGACTTCTGGGTTAATCCGGAAGTTCATTTGCTGCATTCTTTAGAGTCCGAGATTCTGTCCTGTGAGGGATTTATTGGGGTTTTCAGCGATGGTGCTGGGAGAGGGATAGGTAATAAAGCATTTCTTCTTCCTAGATAACAGTGTCTGCCTGTAGGAAGGGATCGCTGTCTGAGCCTGCATGGGGAAAGGGGGGGGAACGGAGGGGGGGAGAAACCCGGAAGTGTGCTGCAAAAGTAGGGAGAGAGCTGCTTCCTGAGCTATATAAGGTTAATTTTCTTAAAAACCACTTATTCTATTAATATTTTGCTATGTTGTATTTGCTAATCAAAGTATTTAGAGAGGATATTTTGAATGAGAAAAAATTGTGTTACAGTTCCTTTAAGCCCCAGCTCATTAGCACACACATGAAAGTGATTCATTGGTTTAAAGGCTACATAGCAGCTAGAAGCAAAATTTGGCTACAATTTGTACACAAAACACAGAAAGAACTCGCCAGCGCTCGGTCTAACCCACGCTGTAGTGTTGACCAGCTGCTAGAAACACACTATTGTGCCAGCGCTCGGTCTAACCCACAATCTGGAGTTGACCAGCTACTATAAACGATAAAAAGCCATTAATTATACACAAAGAGAAAGAAAGTTTGCCAGCGCTTAGTTTGCCTTTAAAAATAATTTTTACAAAAAATGAGGTGTTAGTACCACACTATAAACTGCTAGACTCATCTGGACCAATAATGTCTTTAAATTTTTTACCCTTACAGAAGAATTATATGTGCACAATAAAATTATTTCATATTTTATATTCAGTTATTGTCTGTTCCAGATACCAGTCACACTCTCAGGATGAATCAAAGGAGAGACGGCACTCACACACAATTGGGGGAATCCAGGATGCTGAAGATCTGTCTCCTCTACCTCCACCCCTTCCCCTTACCAGTGTGGGAAAGCCTCCAATAAGCAGCTTGGGTATGTTTTAACAGTATATTTTTCTGTTGTATACATCCATACTGTGAATAAGTTGTGTCATCTTCATGTCCCATTTTGGATCATGTCTTTACCAACCCATGAAGTTTTTGTCTTCCTTTGTGTACCTCCTGAGTCAGTTATGTAAAAAACTAGCTTAAAACAAGAGAAAGCAGACTTACTTCTGCCTTAATTGATACAAAACTGATATTGATGTTATTATGGGTTAACTCTTATGAACCTTAACCAGAGTATGGAATATGGGGATCATAACATTGACCAAACTATATGCGCTACCTGTTTTTACCTGAATTCATTCATTAAAGGTACTTGCACCAAAACATGCTCTTTGCACTTTCATACAGTGGTGCTCAGAACATATCAGTCCCTCCTGCTTCCTGTTCTGTTCTGTGCTGCTGTTGGCACAGAGGAGCTCTGAAGCTACCACCAGTTCACTGCTCAGGGTTCCCTCAGCAGCCTGCATCACTAGACGCAGCGCATTTGTGTCTAATGAATCAGGTGCATGCAAAGAACACCAAAAATGACACCAACCGGACTTGGAAAAATGTCAGCTCAGTTGCATCCACAAGGGCCACAAATGGTGGGGAGAGAATGATGCATTATGGGTGATTACAAATAGAGTAGTGTGGGGGCGCTATTAGCCAGCACCAAAATTTTGACAATCGATGCCCTTTATGTAATCTCTGGGCTCACTTTTTAATAACTTTGTCAGGGGAAACAACAACCAAAGACAGTTCACAGGTAATACCCTACATAATGGAATCCTGCTAACAAAAGTCACAACAATGGAGGAAGGAAGGGGTAGTATACTTGTAATCTAATTCTCCACCTTGAACCTATGTACCTAAAATAAAAATTCAATTTCCCTGTTTAGCTCAAAAAACAACAAAAACCATAGAACATTTTTGTGATTAAAACAATAGGCAAAAAGTGTGTTTAGCTTAAGCCCTTATCATTGGCCATGTGTTCAATAAGAGGGTATGCTGTCTCACTGAACAGAAAAGCAGAATAAACAAAAGTAATGTAGACATTTGCAGTCGTGTTGGAGCAGGCAGCTTCTGTCGTGAACTTATGATGACTTGCTTGTAATTGTGAACATGAACTCTAAGGAACCCTATAATTAACACCAGCATGAAACTCCCAGTAATTTCATGGTTTCCTTGTGTCATGTTTCCAAAGCCACAACTGACACCATTCTCACACAAATGCTGGGGAAAAAGTACTGTATGTATGTATGTATAACTTTATTTATAAAGCGCCACAAGGGTACGCAGCGCTGTACAGTCTTACAGAATACAAAATTACACACAGGGAGGACAAGTGATATAATAAATAAATACAATAAATACATATATGTATATATATATATAAGTGCCATGTGGTATGAGACACAGTAGGAAGGAGGTCCCTGCCCCGTAGAGCTTACAATCTAAGTGGTTGGGTAACATACAGGCACAAACTCGAAGGTAAGAGTGCATCAGGTATGGGCATTTGCCCTTAAGCGCAGGACTGGGCAAAATAATGTCTTAGTGCTCCAGAAGGTAACAGCTGAGTTTTTTCTTAAAGAGAGTGGGTGAGTTTTCCCTACGGAGGGATTCAGGGATAGAGTTCCAGAGGTAAGGAGCAGCGAGATAGAAAGGTTTAAGACGAGAGAGCGCAGTGGGTGTGGATGGTGTAAAGAGACAGAGGCTCTGAGAGGAGCGTAGGAGACGACCAGGAACATGTAGGGAGACCAGTGAAGAAATGTAGTGAGGAGCAGAGGAGTGAAGGGCTTTGAATGTCAGCAGAAGGATTTTGTAAGCTATCCTTTGCTTGACAGGCAGCCATGCTAGTGAGCTTAGTTGAGGCTGAGCAGGATCCCTCTTAGGAGAGAGCAGGAGGATCCTGGCAGCAGAGTTTAAGATTGATTGCAGGGGAGAGAGGTGGGAGTCTGGGAGGCCGGTTAGTAGGAGATTGCAGTAATCTAAGCGGGAAAGGATAAGGGCATAGATTAGTGTTTTAGCTGTTGCTTGTGAAAGAAAGGGGCGTATCTTGGCAATATTGCGGAGGGAAAAGCGGCAGGTTTTGGCAGTGTTATTAATATGGTTAGAGAAGGAGAGAGACTGGTCAAAGATAACCCCAAGGCAGCGTGCAGAATTTACAGGGTTGATGGTCATGCCATCAATAGTAATGGTGAAAGGAGGAGGAGGGCCAGGTTTGGGCGGGAAGACCATGAGCTCTGTTTTAGCTAGGTTAAGTTTGAGCTGGCGTCGGTTCATCCAGGAGGAGATAGCCAGGAGGCAGTTACCAATCTGGGTTTGGACATCAGCAGTTAGTGCAGGGGTGTCTAAATATATCTGGATGTCATCTGCATATAGGTGGTATTTAAGACCAAAAGAAGAAATAAGGTCTCCTAGAGAGAGAGTGTACAGGGAGAACAGCAGGGGACCAAGCACAGAGCCCTGAGGCACCCCCACACTAAGCGGAACCGGGGTAGAGGATTTGTTAGTAAGAGCGACAGAGAAGGAGCGGTTAGAGTGATAGGAAGAGAACCAGGATGCAGCTTGATCCCGGATACCCAGAGAATGGAGAATTTGCATAAGGATAGAATGGTCGACAGTATCAAAAGCAGAGGAAAGGTCTAGGAGAATGAGAACCGAGTAGCGTCCTTTGGCCTTGGCAGTCTGGAGATCATTTGCCACTCTACATAAGGCCGTCTCAGTGGAGTGCGCAGGCCGAAAACCAGACTGTATAGGGTCCAGCAGATTATGGGTGCAGAGGAAGTTAGTTACACGAGAAAAGACAAGACGTTCCAGGAGTTTAGAGGCTAGGGGCAGGAGAGAGACAGGACGGTAGTTAGAAAGGCAGGATGGGTCCAGCGTAGCCTTTTTAAGAATGGGTTTGACACATGCTTGTTTGAAGAGAGAGAGAAAAGTACCAGAAGCCAGAGAGGAATTGAATATGTGGGTAAGAGCTGGAGTAAGGGCAGGGGCGCACTGTTTTAGTAGGGACAAGGGCATAGGATCCAGCGAGCAGGTAGTAAGCGGAGAGGATCGGAGAAGCTGAGAAACTTCAGACTCTGTTACGAGACTGAAGGAGCTGAATACGGAGAGAGGAGATTTAGGAAGGTTGAGATTACCGGTATCTGAGGGTTGGGAAAATTGATTGCAGATAGAATCGACTTTGCTTTTAAAGAAGTCAGCAAAGTCCTGGGGGGGGTGTTCAGATACGATTGATTCATTAGGTGAGGGATGAAGTAGCGCGTTAAATATGGAGAATAAGCGCCGCGGGTTTGATTTATTATTATTTATAAGTGTGTTATAGTATGCTTGCTTGGCCTGGGATAGGGCAGTATTGAGGCACACCATAAGAAATTTATAGTGGAGGAAGTCAGCTTTAACGCGTGATTTCCTCCAAATGCGCTCAGCAGATCTGTATTTTAGTTACGCTATTGGCACACAAATGCAGGATAAAAGTGCTGTATTTTAGTTTAAAAATGGCATTCGAGGACTGCACTTGAGACCACTAATGAGGCATCTGTATGGTTCTTCTTACACAATACAGACAATAGACATCTTATAAAGTTAAGAGGCATAATATGTATAATAGGGAATTATTTAGTAACATTAGACAAAATTTGTCCTGATCCAGTGACCTACATATATTATTTCATGATCTTTACCACACTCAAACAAAGCTACTTTCTTGGACTAAGGGAGGCTGTGACCATGGAATTCATTATCACTTAATGTAATTATTATTTGTATTTCTTAACAGTGAGTCCATCCTCTGTTCCCCGCATTGCTCGCTCAAGTAGTATTCCAGCTCAGGATTCATCCTTTGAACTTTTCGGTTCTTCGAACCTCGGCAGTTCTCTATCACTTGCAGAACGTCCTAAAGGAACAATGACAAGATCTGGCTCTTTCCGTGACCATACTGATGATGGTTCGTTTAGATGAGTTTTTCATAAAAACATAAACAATATTATTATTTATTAATCAATATTATTATTATATTTGTATTTTATAGCTAACAATTTCAAACGTAGTCCACATGTTAAAACAAAAGTAAATTACTAAAATTAATATTGATGTTGGTGTATAGTTAATGTATGTGAGTGTATAGATTGTGTTTGCTGAGGTTTAACTGGAATGGTTGAATTTGGTCTTTTTTCAACCCAACATAACTATGTAACTATGTAGGCTGTATTAACGGAGCTTCCATTTGAAGCAGCGTACGTGGTTTTTCACAGTGAGAGCAGTGAGGTTGTGGAATGCCCTTTCTAGTGATGTGGTAATGACAGATTCTGTTAATGCTTTTAAGAGGGGCCTAGATGAGTTCTTGAACAAGCATAATATCCAAGGCTATTGTGATACTAATATTTTCAGTTAGTATTAGTAATTGTATATATAGTTTATGTATGTGGGTGTATAGATTGGTAAGTATAGGTTGTGTGTGCTGGGTTTACTTGGAAGGGTTGAACTTGATGGTCTTTTTTCAACCCTGTGTAACTATGTAACTCATGCATCTCCCTGCTGTGGAACACTTGGAAACTTGTGTGTAAGACATAGTCAAGTGGTACTCTACTTTTTTATTATCAGTTTTTTCCAATGTAACTCCCTTGCTTGGAAAGTACTGGAACACAGTGAGTCAAACAGCTCTGCTGGTGAAGTTCCTTTTAATTTACTAAACAGGATAAATAAAGCATTATAGGGTTTATTCATGTGTACAGTAGGGGGCCCATTTACTAACCATCAGATTTTTTAAAACAAAAAATCCCATGGGAATTAATAGAAAGTGGGTGAATTATTCTGTTGTGAGTTCTGATCTCAAATTTTGATAAACCTGCCCCTAAGCATTGCAAATTTCCCCTTAGGCTTCATTCAATAAGCACTTGCATCTGAGGCCTTGCTGTACTTTTCACCTCACACTGGATTCAAAAAGACCTGCACCTGTAATGCAAAGTAAGAGGCAGGGCAGGGTGCTAACATGCAGAAATGGAGTCTCGTTTTGAATTCCTCCCTGGCCTGCAACACCAGTATCATAACTTTGAGAAAGTACTATATTTAATTCAAAAAGCACTTTACTTTACTTAACTAAGATATACTGGAATAACCAACCAATTCAGATGAATGATTTTAATTTTTTTTTTTTAGTTTGGTTGATCCTTTTGCTAATAATTTGGGGGTGCCAATCTGTTAGGCACCCCCCCAGTGATTATTATCACTTACCTTCAACCGCAGCTCCTGTTCGCTGAAAACTTCACCACCCCTGGCACTACCATAGGAGTCCTATGTTGCCATCTTCTCTGCGCTAGGAAATCTTTGGTCGATGTGCGCTGTGCACATTCACAGTAGAGTGAGAAGCCGAGCTTATAGAGTGAGAAGCTCTACTGTGAATATGTACCCAGTCTGGAGCTGCAGAGAGGGTCAACAAGGAGTATTAAGATGATGATTATAATGACTGGGGGGTGCATAACAAATATGCATCTGCTAATGATTTTGCTGTTCTTTTTTCTATAAGCAGATCTAAAACATACATTTTTCATGCATACTGTACATGAGGTTTTACGGGTCCTCTAAATGTAATACTGAGCAGAACTTACACTCAACTTTCTTAAGTAGTAAAATTCTTAAGAGTAAAATATATAATATATTGCATTACCTTTTTAGCTTGTATTTAGATTTTTAGAAGTAACTGAACTTTGGATATACCTGTGATTTATGTGTCTATATTATTTTTTGCAGTTCATGGATCAGTCCTGTCTCTGGCATCAAGTGCATCTTCTACATATTCCTCTGTAAGAACCTAACTGTAATGGACATTAACAGAGTGCCTGAGTGTTATATGTAATTCTCATTGCATGAGCTGAATTTACTATAAAGGAATGACTTAATGCTGATATTCACACATTCATACTATTTCTCTCTCCCTCGTTTTTGCTTTGGCATGCCACATTTTTTCTCAGGCTGAGGAAAAGATGCAGTCTGAGGTACTTTCTGCTTAATTATCCCTCTTCTGGGACTACTACTTAAATTGCTGCTTTCTAAAAATGGCAGTTGACCTATTTACTCTATTTTGTAGCAAATACGAAAACTTCGCAGAGAACTGGAGTCCTCACAGGAAAAAGTGGCAACTCTTACTACACAGTTGTCTGCTAATGTGAGTTTCACAAACGGAGGGAGTTGGAGGGGTATCACTGTAGTGAAAATGATTTCAGCCGGCACAACAAGTAAAGTGCAAGCTTTTTGAATAAACACGCAGGGGCTTTGCCCCGCTTGCACTTTACTTGTTGTGCCGGCTGAAATAATTTTTGCTGGACTGTATTGAGAGTGCCGACTCTCTAGGCCGTGCACCAAGTGGAAAATTGTTTAGAGGAGGTAAGGGTGTGCTGGTGTTAAGATTTTTTCCATTGTATCACTGTAGTGAAACATTTGTGTATGGTCTATTTTCTTTTAGCTGTCAAAATACATATTACAAGTTGAGAAGAAAGTTATAAAACCCTGCTGTAATACAGCGTGTTTCTTAGCTGAATGTTTTAAGATTTAGTGGTAGATGAGTAAAAGTTGACTGCAGACTAGGCATGCTTTGTCCCAGTGCCCCTTTCACTATATTATCAACCCATGTATGTTTTTGACCAGTATGATTGAGTACATCTGTATGTGATAGATGTGTGCAGAAAGTGCTTTTTAAGTTTTCAGAAATTTTAGACCCCCAGTGAATGTGGCTTTCCTTTAAAAATCTCGTTAGATTTTTCTTTTACTTTCATAATCTAGTTTTTTTACTTTAAAACATATATATATATATTGTTCTTTTGCAGGCAAACTTGGTTGCAGCATTTGAACAATCTTTAGTAAATATGACATCTAGACTACGTCTACTTGCAGATACTGCTCAACAGAAGGTATAAAATATAGCTACTTTACTGTGTTACATAAGTCTGCACTGACTTTTGCACCTCCTGGGAATCTGTCTCATTGCCTTGTATGTTCACTGTCAATTTCAGGACTCAGAACTTGTAGACTTAAAAGAGACAATTGATTTACTAAAGTCAAAGAACTCTGAAGCCCAAGCTGTCATCCTAGGTGCTCTGAACCCAACAGACACAGCATCAAGAGGTATGATTGTATTTGCTATTTGGTATTGTATTTGTGTAAGAGTGTCTTTGTCTTTTTAATGTGTATATGGATCTTCTTTCTTTGGATTAGCAGAGCACCTTCTTTTTAAAAGGTTTCTTTTTATTGAGTGTAACAGTTCAGTGCATTGCAGTAGTTTTCTTCCCATAGAACAGAAGAGGTCTTATAAACTCCCTTGTGCTAATCAGTGGTACCAAGGAATCCACCAGGACTAATTGACAAATTTTGGTGTTAAGTATCTGCAGGAGGTTCAATTTGCCATAAATTTAGAATTTTAGACAAAAATGACTGTAGTGTCATTCTCAGATCAAAAGATTAAAGTTACCTAAGTTTGAGTTATATCTCAAACAACTGGAAGAGGCTAGTTTTCCTCATATTATAGAGCTTCAGCGGGGTATGTTTGGTGCAGAATCTTGAAATGTATGAGTCTGTCCCTAGCACTAATAAAAGATCTTTGCATGGTATCTGCTTCTTAATCATTGTTATCCAATCCAACTGGCTACCTTCTTAATTTCTTTGTCATTGCTAGTATACTGTTCTCCTAGGCCTGGTGTTGTTACATAGTTACATAGGGTTGAAAAAAGACCAGTGTCCATCAAGTTCAACCCATCCAAGTAAACCCAGCACACACAACCCACAGCTACCAATCTATACACTCACATACATAAACTATATATACAACCACTAGTACTAACTGTAGATATTAGTATCACAATAGCCATGGATATTCTGATTGTTCAAGAACTCATCCAGGCCCCTCTTAAAGGCATTAACAGAATCTGCCATTACCACATCTCTAGGAAGGGCATTCCACAACCTCACTGCCCTCACCGTGAAAAACCACCTACGCTGCTTCAAATGGAAGCTCCGTTCCTCTAATCTAAAGGGGTGGCCTCTGGTGCGTTGATTGTTTTTATGGGAAAAAAGAACATCCCCCATCTGCCTATAATCCCCTCTAATGTACTTGTACAGAGTAATCATGTCCCCTCGCAAGCGCCTCTTTTCCAGAGAAAACAACCCCAACCTCGACAGTCTAACCTCATAGTTTAAATCTTCCATCACCTTAACCAGTTTAGTTGCACGTCTCTGCACTCTCTCCAGCTCATTAATATCCTTATTAAGGACTGGAGCCCAAAACTGCACTGCATACTCAAGGTGAGGCCTTACCAGGGACCTATAAAGAGGCAAAATTATGTTCTCATCCCTTGAGTCAATGCCCTTTTTTATACAAGACAGCACTTTATTTGCTTTAGTAGCCACAGAATGACACTGCCTGGAATTAGACAACTTGTTATCTACAAAAACCCCTAGATCCTTCTCCATTAAGGAAACCCCCAACACACTACCATTCAGTAGATCAGTGCTGTCCAACTTCTGTGGTACTGAGGGCCGGAATTTTTCCGACCTACGTGGTGGAGGGCCGATAATGGAAGCCAGTTTTGACTACTCCCCTTTTTGAAACCGCACCCACATGAAACCACACCCATGTTATCACATGACCATACCCATATTAATGGTTGTAGTACAGCAAAAACTTGCCATACTCTGCCTGCCCTACCCTGCCTGTGTGTGCCATACTCTGCCTTCCCTACCCTACCTGTGTGTGCCATACTCTGCCTTCCCTACCCTGCCTGTGTGCCATACTTGGCTGGTTTCTGCTATACTTGGCCTGTGTGTGCCATACTCTGCCTGTGTGTGCCATACTCTGCCTTCCCTACCCTGCCTGCATGTGCCATACTTTCACTGTGTTTGCCATTCTTGGCTGGTTTGTGCCATACTCTGCCTTGCCTACCCTGCCTGTGTGTACCATACTCTGCCTTCCCTACCCTGCCTGTGTGTGCCATATTCTGCTTGCCCTATGATGCCTGTGTGTATGGCACACACAGGCAGCCTACAGTGACACAATGCTGGCATTGCTCCTACAGTCTGCACAATAACTATATATTAAAAAACTTTTTAATTGCAGTACCACCTCAGTATATGTTCTTTTTGTAGTGTGCAGGGATTATTTGTGGGTTTCTACTGCTCCTGAGGTGTGAACAGGGGAACAATATGGTTGATTACAGACTGAGCCTGAGGTGTGAACACTGCAGGGGGTGAACAATGCAGAGATTAAAAGGTGTGAACAACACAGTGGATTACATATTTAAACAATACAGCCTGATTACAGCCTGAATCTGAGGTGAGAACCATGCAGGGAGCCAGTTAATCACAGTACTGATACCATTTAAAGCTTACACAAGAGTAAGCCATCAAAGCAGCCAGACAGGTGGGGGGCCACACAGAGGGGGGTCGCGGGCCGCCAGTTGGACAGCACTGCAGTAGATAGTTTGCGTTTATATTATTTCTACCAAAATGCATAACTTTGCACTTATCAACATTGAACCTCATTTTCCAGTTTGCTGCCCAGTTTTCCAATTTTGTCAAATCACTCTGCAAAGCGGCAGCATCCTGCATGGAACTTATAGTTTTGCACAATTTAGTGTCATCAGCAAAAATAGAAACAGTACTGTCTATGCCCACCTCCAGGTCATTAATAAACAAGTTAAAAAGCAAAGGACCAAGGACTGACCCCTGCGGTACTCCACTAACCACACTGGTCCAATTAGAAAATGTTCCATTTACCACCACTCTTTGTAATCTATCCTTCAGCCAGTTCTCTATCCAATTACAAATATTATGTTCTAGGCCAATGTTCCTTAATTTGATTATTAACCTTCTGTGAGGTACTGTATCAAACGCTTTAGCAAAGTCCAAGTAGATGACATCAACTGCCATTCCAGCATCGAGGTTCCTACTCACCTCCTCATAAAAGGCGACTAAATTAGTCTGGCAAGATCTGTTACGCATAAAACCATGCTGGCACAAACTAATAGTATTGTGAACTGCAATGTATTCAAGTACCCTATCCCTTATTACCCCTTCCAGAAGTTTTCCTACTACTGATGTCAAACTAACAGGCCTATAGTTTTCAGGCTGAGAACGGGATCCCTTTTTAAATAACGGCACCACATTAGCAATCCGCCAGTCTCTCTGCACCATGCCAGACCTCAACGAATCCTGAAGAATTAAGTGAAGAGGTTTGGCAATCACAACGCTCAGCTCATTTAATACACTGGGATGAATCCCATCCGGTCCTGGACCTTTGTTTACCTTTACATGTTCAAGTCTCTTTTGAATTTCCTCCCGAGGGATCCATGCGTCAGTAGCTAAATTACTAGAACTGGGCATATTAAAAGGGAAGCGTTCATTATCTGGCTCCTCAGATGTATAGACAGATGAAAAATAAGAGTTCAAAATTTCTGCTTTTTCCCCGTTCTCATCAACCAACTTACCCCCCCGTGATAATAAGGTTCCCACCCCTTCTTGCTTCATTTTTTTACTATTCACATAATTAAAATTTTGGATTCTTTTTACTCCTAGCTGCAATATCCCTTTCCATTTCTATTTTAGCTTGCCTGATAGCTTTTTTGCATGCTTTATTTGCTTCCTTGTACCTGATGAAAGTTTCTGCTGTCCCAGCTAACTTGAATGCTTTAAAATCACGTTTTTTCTTACCAACCTCGACACTAACACTTTTATTCAGCCATAAAGGTTTTGCTTTGCGATGCCTCTCCTTGCCTACAAGGGGAATATACTGTTGTGTATACCTGCAAAGCAATGTTTTAAAGATGTTCCATTTTCCTTCTGTGTCTAACCCCATGAAAAGCCTTTCCCAGTTGACACATCGCAGAGATGGCCTTATACTGGCAAAGTTTGCACGTCTAAAATTGAGCGTTTTAGTTACTCCCTTATAGAGCTGTCTCTGCAGCATTATCTCAAAGGAGACCATGTTGTGATCACTGTTCCCCAAATGCTCACCCACACAAATGTTAGAGATGAGTTCATTATTATTAGATATACCAGCTCCAAAATAGAGTCATTCCTAGTAGGTTCTTGAACCGCCTGAAATAAAAAGTTGTCATTTAGCATATTTACAAACCTAGTAGCTTTTTCTGACTTAGCCACCCCATTACTCCAGTCAATGTCCAGATAATTAAAGTCCCCCATAATAACAACTTGACCCAGTTTTGAAGCCTCCTCCATTTGCAACAGTAGCTGGGTCTCATCCCCCTCATCTATACGGGGTGGTTTATAGCATACACCAATGATCATTTTCTTTGTGACCTTCAGCCCTACTGAAATTTCTACCCAAAGAGATTCAACGACATTGGTAATGTCTTCATTACATGGCTTTAAATCTGACTTTACATAAAGACAAACCCCTCCACCCTTTTTAATCTCTCTGTCCCTCCTAAAAAGTGTATAACCATTTAAATTCACAGCACAGTCGCATTTATATGTATAGATTGTACCCCAAGGAAAAGTCAGCCCAGTGCTCTAGAAACCCAAACCCTTCCTTCCTACACCAAGACTTTAGCCACGCATTTAGCTCCCTAAGCTCCCGCTGTCTCCCTAAACTTGCACGTGGCACTGGCAAAATTTCTGAAAAAATGACATTGGAGGACCTTTGCTTAATCTTAAAGCCTAGATCCCTGAACTCACTCTTTAAGGTCCCCCACCTACCGTTCATTTTGTCGTTAGTACCGATATGTACCAAGACAGCTGGGTCATGCCCAGCCCCTCCCAATAATGTGTCAACCTGATCAACCACATGCCGAACCCTGGCACCAGGAAGACAGCAAACTGTCCGGTTGAAGCGATCCGCTTGACAGATTACCCTGTCCACTTTCCTAATGATTGAATCCCCTATAACCACCATCTGTTTAGGCCTAGCTCTGCTCTCCTCCCCACCACTACTAGAGAAACTGGTCTCCCGGCTGTTAGAGAGATCAGCCTCATCTAGAACCGCCAGTCCAGAGTTCACACTCCCATCTTCTTCACACAAACGGGCAAATCTGTTGGGATGCGCAAACCCTGGAGCAGCCTCCCTTTTCCTTTTCCCCACACTAGATTTTCTAACTGTCACCCAGCTTACTGCCCTATCATCCTTTCGCTGCTCCCCTCCCCCATACTATCTGACCCCGCTAGCTCTTGTTCAGTAAGCAAGAGACTTCTCTCAAGATTGTCGATTGATAGCAGTGTTGCAACTTGTTCCTCTAGTGCTCTAACGCGAGCCTCTAAAGTGGCAATTCGCTCACATCCACAACAGAGGTATGCACTTTGGAACTGTTGTTCCACAACTGCATACCTCCCAACATTGGAAAGATGAAAAGAGGGACAATTTTTTTGGCCACGCCCACTTTTGTGGTCACACCCCAATTACCACACCCCATTTTTAAAAAAATACTCCTTTTACATAGTTGAAATGGCGGAATCAGACACAAATGTGCTATTCCCTCATACTGTACTACCTAAGGAAAACAATATAGCAACTCCTACATATAAAATAAATATATATAGAGAGAAGGCAGTCAGTTCTAAGTGAGTTATAACTATGTACCAGTTTTGCCCCCCCATACACAGTACCCCTATACACAGTACCCCCATACACAGTGCCCCCATATACAGTGCCCCCATATACAGTGCCCCCATACACAGTGCCCCCCCCCATATACAGTAGCCCCCCATATACATTAGCCCCCATACACAGTAGCCGCCATACACAGTTCCCCCATACACAGTGCCCCCATACACTGTAGCCCCCATACACAGTACCCCCATACACAGTGCCCCCGATACTCAGTAGCCCCCGATACACAGTAGCCCCCATACACAGTAGTCCCCAATACTCAGTAGCCCCCCCATAGAGTGCCCCCATACACAGTGCCCCCAATACTCAGTAGTCCCCCATACACAGTAGCCCCCCAAACACAGTGCCCCCCGTACACAGTGCCCCAATACTCAGTAGCCCCCCATACACAGTAGCCCCCCAAACACAGTGCCCCCATACATAGTGCCCCCGATACTCAGTAGCCCCCGATACTCAGTACCCCCCCCCATTGGAGCTCCGCCTGCTGCTTTACTTCTAATGCGGCTCCTTGTCTGCGGTGACAGGCCCTTTTATAAGGTTGCTCCCCATGCGTAATGACGTCACATGTACTCACGGGGCGCAACCTTATAAAAGGGCCTGTCGCGCTGCACTAGGAGAGGCAAAGCAGTGGAAGAAGCCGGAATGTCCGGCTCCAGCCAGTGCATCCCGCTGTGTTGGATAGGTCAATTTATTTTTCCCGCGTTTCTGTAATCTATTACAGAAATGCTGGACATGAAACTATCCGGGACTGCGGGATGCGCCTTAGAAACCGGGACTGTCCCGCGAAAAGCGGGACATTTGGGGAGTATGCAACTGCATACATGTGGCAGGCTGTGCACTGTGTCAGACCTTCAATGTTGCTGCCACACATTCTCCCAGAAGTAAATACAAACTAAGTACCTTATTTGAAACTCCTTTTGTTTGTAACTCCTGAGTTTATAACTATACTTACAGAGCCGCCACTAACTCCTGAGTTTATAACTCCACTTACAGAGCCCCCACTAACTCCTGAGTTTATAACCCCACTTAAAGAACAATCACTTACAGAGCACCTACCACCAGAGCAAGCTCCACTGGAGTGCAAGTGGTTCTATTTATACAGTCTGTAAAGGTCAACTAATCAAACCCCACTCACCTCAAACTGAGGGTAATTACAAAGGAATGTAACTTCTGGCAAACCTGCTGTAAGCCTTATAGATCACCCAAACTTTGTAAATTAGCACCAAAAACAACAATTGCTTTTGAAAAAAAAAATTAAACCCAACAGTTAAAAAACACAATGGTTTTGATAAAAGTTAATAAAGAATACTTAGCCCTTTTTTGTTGAATTGAAAAGCAAGTTGATTCAACCAGCCACCAGCCTGTTAGTATGCACCCAAATTATTGTATTCTTGAATGTGGCATTGTAATAATTTCCCTAATTCTGTGTGATCTTACTGAATTGTTGCACTGTATTTACTGTTCAAATTTAGAACTACGCATCCGAAGGCAGAATTCCTCTGACAGCATTTCTAGTCTGAACAGCATTTCAAGTCATTGTAGTGCAGGAAGTTTCAAAGACAACGACAGTAAGAAAAAGAAGAAGAAGAGTTGGGTAAGTTAGATATTCTGTGCACAGAACTGCATAAACTGTCAATGGCTGGAGGAAGTTTTTTGGGGTCTGACAGCTGTGTGAAATGAAGGACACGGGCTGCACAACTTTAGCCCCTCTGGAACGTATATGTTAAACATTTGCTCTAAATTGATATTATCATTCACCCTTTATGGTGCTTTAGTTGGCAGCACTTGGATATATAGAAAAAAATGCACAGGGAAGCACATGAACTCTGCACAGGGAAGCACATGAAATCTGAATTTTTTATTATATGATCAACATGTTTGAGGCACAGAGAGCCCCCTTTATCAAGTGCAGAGTTTAGCAACATTGACTAGAACACGTTTATAGTGTTGTACAGACAAGATTTTTGTGGGGATCAAAATGAGTGACTGCTGTCCATATTGACTTCTTAAATAGCTCCGTAGCTCCTTTAATAAGGCATTCAACATGAAAAAGGGTCCTAAGACAGCTTCTTCCTACTCTGATATTGAAGAAATGGCTACCCCTGATTCCTCTGCTCCAACATCCCCCAAACAACAACATGGCCAGGCTGGTCCCCCTTCTCCTTCTCTGCACTCTTCCCCATCTTCTTCTGTGTAAGTATAACTAGTGTTAAAATTTTCAGCAGATATTGTGCCTGATTCACTAAAGTGCGATAAAATTTATTGCACGCTTTTTTGCATTAAATTAGACGCTATAATTAGCGATTCACTATAGTATTATCGCGTGCGATAAGTCGCCATATCGCATGCGCTAGTTTTAACGCATGCGGTAAATAGCGCACAGAAAAGAACACGATCGCATGATTCACAAACAGTAAGGCGCGCTACATATCGCATTAGGCTATGCGAAAATGAACACCTACTTCAGGCAGGCGATAATTATAGAAAAGTACAGTAATTCAAGTATGTGTTTCCCCTAGAGTGATGCAGCCGCCAGTTTGCAGCGAAATGGTCATTTTTTTTTATAAAGTAATTTTCCGCAAGTATTGGCGTGTATGGCTAACATGATGTGCGTTCATTGGCACGACTATTTATATGTGGCTACAAGTGATGAAATGTTTCGCCAGGCATGGATTCGCAGCAAATTTTTGGAAGTGCGGCAAATTTTTCCACTGCAAATTTTTTCATGCGTTTCGCAAAACAATCTGCCAATGGCAAAAAGCATGAAAAAATTTGCCATGCAAAAATTCACCGCACGTCCAAAAATTGACACAGGAGGCAACAATTTTTTTTGCCCGCACAACATTTTTGCCGTTTTGTGGATCTTTCAAAAGACTTTTTGTCTAATTTTTCACTAAAGATAACCAGAACACATTTGCTCATCACTAGTGGCTACAATTTATAAGCATCTACTATTTATATGCTACTGTTTATAAGCGGCGACTAAACGCATGCGTTATTTAGCGCATGTACCGGAAAATACCGCATGGAAATAGTATTCGCACAGTAAATATCGCATGCAATATCGCTCGTAAAATAGTGCAAGTATGCTTATAGTGAATCGTGCGAAAAGTTGCGAAAAATTAAGACGTGATAACATTTTTACTGCACGCTATAAATAACGCACGTTTTATCGCACTTTAGTGAATCGGCCCCATTATGTATTGGTCAACTGATAGTAAGCAATCATCTCTGATAAGGAGACTATTGCTCTGTGCTTTAACACAGTGCATTTTTACTTGCCAGGATCTTTGAAGCTCAGGAAGGTGAAGAGCCAGAAAAAAGGGAGGTCTCAGAGTTGCGCTCTGAATTATGGGAAAAAGAAATGAAACTGACAGATATTCGCCTTGAAGCTTTAAATTCTGCCCACCAATTAGAGCAGTTACGAGAGACCATGCACAATATGCAGGTAATTCAATTACTGATCACAGCGCTGCAAAGAAGACTCGAATAACAGCTGAGATAATGTAGCTATCTTTTTAAAATTTTTAGTGTAATATATAGCATGAATAGTCCCTGTTGTTTATTTGCCATAGGGGCCATTTACCAAAGTTCTTTTCCAACAGTTTGTGCTTTTTTGCACTAAAACACAATTTTTTTGTGCATATTGTTCACCATTTATAATACGTTAAAACTGTGAAAAACACAAATGTAGAAATACAATATTTAAAAGCTGTCAGTGTCATCTAGAAGTCATTCAAAGCTCTCCAAGTCAATATTTTTGTGGCCCTTTTACTTTTCGGTATTCAAGTTTTTTCATATTTTTCATTGAGATGATTTGCTATTTAAGTAATGTAAAATTCATAATGCACATTTTCTCTACAACCACTCCAGAATTGACCACTAACATGTTTCAGTTTCCTTCTTAGAATAAAATATTTCGCTATTAATGAAATTTTAATCAACAACAGTTGCAAATTTATATATCATTGTTTGCCGATTTCTTCCAAATTATTTTTTTTTTAAACTGTCTTATTGATTTCTTTATAATTATCTGTCCATCACAGCATTATATACATTAACTTTTACTGCTAATGTTTATTACCTTATATGAACCTCACTTTGACTGTTTACTATATCTAAAAAACTAAAACTTTCAAGTTGGAGGTGGATCTTTTAAAGGCAGAAAATGACCGTCTCAAAGTTGTGCCGGCTCCCTCAGCACCTAGTGGCATTGGGTCTTCCTGCCCATCTCCTCGACGTTCCTTAGCATTATCTCTAACACAGTCCTTAGGCATCCCTGCATCAACAGATACAGGTAAGCTTTAGATTTGTAAAACTTCTATGAAGTAACATAGTAAATATCAGATATTAAAAACTATAAAGGCAAATTAAGTTCAGCCTTACAAAGATCAAACTTATACTAAACAACTTTATAATAAACAAAGTATTGGATGGAATGATGGGTTTATAAGGAGGTATTATATTTTTCACTCTGTATCCTGCCTTGTGTGCTAAATTACACCTAATTCTTGTAACTCATTTACTTTGTATACATTTAAACAGTCAGAAACCATGAATAACTTGTGAAATATAGCTTTATGAAAGGTTTCAAGTTTCAAGTTTATTGTCATATACAAATAACAATGAAGCATCATTACTGTAATGAAATTTTTTTGACCCGTGTTCCTCCCAACTTTACATAGACAAACAAAACAAAAAAAAATACAAATATTAAATATAATAAAAGTGTGCAATAAAGGTACAAGTCACATAAATCATTACATTTTGTGTATAAAATCCCTAATCCCTAATTTAAAGTACACTACCAGTTGTATGTACCAGGGTACTAAAATCGTCTTTACGGTTGATTGTACAGGTATGGGATCCCTTATCCAGAAACCCGATATCCGGAAAGCTCCGAATTACGGAAAGCCTGGCTCCCATAGACCCAATTTTAATAAAATAATTCAGATTTTTAAAATTGATTTCCTTTTTCTCTGTAACAATAAAACAGTGCTTTGTATTTGATCACAAATAAGATATAATTTATCCTTACTGGCTATAAAATAATCCTATTGGGGTTAATTAATGTTTTATTGAAATCTTAGTAGACTTAAGGTATGAAGATTCAAATTACAGAAAGACCCCTTATCCGGAATACCCTTGGTCCCGAGCATTCTGGATAACAGGTCCTATACCTGTACTATCAAATCTTTATATATATATACTTAGATCGACTACAAGATCAGATATAAAGAATAATACTGACTGCAGCAGATATTATGGCAAAGTGTCTACCTTAACAGTGCAGATCAGACTTGAAAAAGCAGCTCGGATGGATCTGCTAAGGCAAGCAAACAGGGTTAAGGACAAGGAAAGGTTAATATAAATTAAAAATAAGTCTAAAGGCATTCTTTTTAAGTACTTACTGCATATCTAAATTCCCAGATCCCTGCTTGCTTCTCTGAGATATGGTGCTGGCAGTCTACAGCAGTGTGAAGACTACAGTGACATCACTGAAATATCTCTGTCCTTCCTGTAGGCTGCCAGCGGCAGCCTTCCTATTCTCTGAGCATGTGTGTAACTTGATCCTGTCTGCTGTTCTGAGCTACACATACCCACCAGCCAATCAGAAGTGGATCTGGCAGAGGGGAGGGGGGGGGAGGGAATGAAACACATGTGCAGTATGAAGCAAGGAGGGAAAGGAAGGGAGAATACCTTTTTAGAGATGGCTGCCTGTTCTAGAAAATGTGAAGTAAGTGTGACTGAGTAAATATTTGATTAGGTGAGCCAAAAGTGTGGTGTTTTTACTAAACAATAGGAGGACTATTGGGCAGTATGCTTTTTAAATTTTGACTTGCATTCTCCTTTAAGGATCTTGCTTGGCTAAAAAAACAGGAAATGAACTCCTGGAGAATGGATACATGTAATGTGTACTGATGGATCTAAAGCTGACCATACACATGTAGATTTTTAAAAGATCTTTTCATTGTCGTACAACCAAGCTTATCTTGAACAAATCGTTTAACAGTAACCTGTACAATTTGCCCTTCAACGAGAACGACCATTTCAAGCAATATCATCTAGGTAGCTGCCTCTTAATCCTGCAAAACAATTGGACAATGGACAAATTTTCAAATCTGCCTGATCGATTTTCTGACTGTTGTTGGGTGAAAGATCACTACATGTACGATCGTTTGCTGCACACTAACCTTATGATAATTTGACGGTTTTGTAGGATCACACTGAAATTGGTCGTTATGGAAGGAAAAATCGTTACATGTATGGCCAGCTTTAGTCCACTGTGAGGCAGATTGTGTACAAATTGTGTACCAGCTTGATAAAAAACCAGTTGGTCTAAAACTTTGCTGCTATCTGGGTTATAGCCAATGTCCAATAAGGCTTTTTAAAGAAGATTTACCTGGGGTGCTTTCTATTGCAAACATTTCTGAAGGACCAGGTGGACATGGCCACTATGTGACATGCCCCAAATTCTGAAATTTTCTGGGTAAGTGCTGCTATTGAAAATAGACACATGTTGTAATAACAAGAATCCCTTGGAAATTGCGTGGGCCTAATGAATGGTTAAATACATTGATCCTGTCTTTTAACTTGCACAGTAAATAGGGTAAGCTGCCCTACAAGTAAGCTGTCCTGTGCAGTCTCTTTTTCAGTTTGATCACTAATGTGGGACATTGCTTTTTGTACACAGAACAAGCACTGCTAAAATTTTCATTCAAGATGGTTCAGCTGTGATCATTTTTATATCCAACTTCTGTATACTAGCCATATATTTTCTCTTCACTTTATTACAGCAGCAGCACATTGCTCTTACATTGTATCAGTTTAATATAAATGTATACATTTTTCTTCATAACTGAGACATTCCATGACCTCTGCAAGCTTCCCTTCTTTGGACTCTCTCTAATTAATTAATATCCTGTTTATGCACTGTAGACCAAAACTGCACAGCATATTTTAGACAGGGCCATGCAAGTACAGGTATAGGATCCATTATCCAGAAACCCGTTATCCAGAAAGCTCTGAATTACGGCAAGGCCATCTGCCATAGACTCTATTATAAGCAAATAATTAAAATTTAAAAAAATGATTTTCTTTTTCTCTGTATTAATAAAACAGTACCTTGTACTTGATCCCAACTAAGATATAATAAATACTTATTGAAGGAACAACAATCCTATTGGGTTTATTTAATGTTTAAACTATTTTTAAGCAGGCTAAAAGTATGAAGATCTAAATCACGGAAAGATCCTTTATCCGTAAAACCCCAGGTCCCGAGCATTCTGGATAACAGGTCCCATACCTGTACTTTGTAAAGGGAAAGAAAGACTCCCTCCTCATGCAAATCTATACCCCTTTCAATACAGCTAAAAACCTTGTTTTCCCTTGCAGCTGCTAACTGGCATTGCTTACTACAACCAAGTTTACTGTCTACAACTACCCCAGGTCCTTCTCCTTTACAGATTTGTGTAATGCATCTCATCTGCCACTTAGATGCCCAGATTGTTGCAAGAAATCCACATCCTGGATTGAATTAATTGGGCTGCATAGTTTTTGTCATCTGCAAACACTGATACAGTACTTACAATACCCTCCTCTTAGTCATTAATGAACAAACTAAATTAAAAGTGGACCCAATACAGAACTTTGTGTGACCCCACTAAGCACCCTACAGGTGGTAGAGAATGTACCATTGACAACCACCCTCTGTACACAATCCTTTAACTAGCATCAAGTGAACTAAAGAAGCTCCTCTGATGAGTGGTGAGGTATTTTAAGAAAACTCAGAAAGAAAAACTCAGAAAGTCCAGTTTCTTTAGGCTGATGCCCCATGGAGCAAGTTAGCGATAGATCTCTACTATAGCCTTTGGACTGCAACAATAGGAGTCCCCGGTGGAAAGGCCTTTGCGCCGATTTGGTTTTCCCAAGGGAGGAAACTTCGCACAACTTCATAAAACCGAAACGATGCGAAAGGCCAATCCATAGGTACCATACCAGATGAAACTAAGTCAGAAATAGAGACCTGGCTAAAAGTGAAGTAAGCTAAGTACTTACAGGACTTGATTGAGCTGTCCCCATCTGGGTGGGTCTTGAAACTCTTGACTCTTCAATTGTATACTGAAGAAAAGAACTGAGCAAGCACATTTGCTTTTTCTGTATGCTTTATAATTTCACTGTGTAAAGGAATATTACCAGTTGCAACCTTGCATAAACTTGCCAGGGGTGCTGAGAAGCAGAATTAAAGCAGAATAGTGTTTGAGCTGTTGACTGGAGGACGTAATGATGGGTGAGTTTTGGCTGGCTGGTGTAAGATGTTATAAGCTGTAAGTCTTTGAATGCACAGGAGATAAGCATATGTAGCACATAGCAGACTAGCAAAACATAGAGGAATCATTTTTATAATGTATTCATCTAGCAAACTTTTTTCTGACATGCATTAAGGGAACAGGAGAAAATCAATATTTTCCACGTAAACTATTGGTTGTTGATCACTGGACCAATATTTTTCTTGTGAATTTTCTTCTAGATCTTTCTCCTATGGATGGATTGAATGGATCACTGAAACGTGAGGTAACAGTAACTCTGCGCACAGTGGTCAGAGTCCCTCCTCAGCATATTATTAAAGGGGTGAGTGTCATTTTTTGCAGATGATTTCTGCAGGTCACCTAAACATTATAGGGTTGATTCACTAAAGTGCGATAACACATATCGCATGCTTTTTTGCGTTAAAATTTACACGAAAAAAACTTACGATTCGCTTAAGTATTATCGCATGTGTTAAGTCGCATATCGCATGTGTTAATTAGTGCGCAACCGCATGCGTTAATTTTCCTGCATTGTGTTAATTAGGTGCTAGGTTTTCTGGCATGCATTAAGTGAAACAATTTCTGCGCGCATTGTGTTAATTAGCGCGCAGAAATAATACTAACGTATGATTCACAAACACTTAGGGGCTGATTTACTAATCCACGAACGGTCCGAAGGCATCCGAATGCATTTTTTTCATAATGATCGGTATTTTGCGATTTTTTCGTAAATTGTCACAACTTTTTCGTAGCCGTTACGACTGTTTCGCAAAATGTCGCAACTTTTTCGTAGCGTTATGACTTGCGCGAATTGTCGCGACTTTTTCGTAGCCTTCGCGCCGAGTACGAAAGTTTCGGATTCATTCAAGCTTCAGTATCGTGACTTTTCTTGGGCCAGGTTGGAGCTGCAGAGTGCCATTGAGTCCTATGGGAGGCTTCCAAAATCATGCAAAGTCTGAAAGTTTTGCCCGCCGTTTACGAGCGCTCAATACGAAAAAGTCGCGACAATGTACGAGCAAATCGTAATGGCTACGAAAAAGTTGCGACTTTTCGCGCAAGTCGTAACGGTTACGAAAAAGTCACGACAATTTACGGTAAAGTCGTAACGGCGATGAAAAAATCGCAAAAAATACGAAAAAGTCGCAAAATGTTCGTTTCCAATCCGAATTTTTCCCATTCGAATTCGTGGATTAGTAAATCAGCCCCCTAGACTCGCTAAATATCGCATTACTCTATGCGAAAATTAACACCTACTTGGAGCAGGCAGTAATTATAGAAAAGTACAGTTCATGAGCTTTTGGCAACACAATATGGACTTTGCAGTGTGATTTATTCAAATATGTGTTGGCCCTAGAGTGATGGCAGCCTCCAGTTTGCAGGGAAATGGTCATTTAAAAAAAAAGTAGTTTTTTACGAACGTAATGGTGTGTATGGCTAATATGGCGTGCACGCGATAAGTAGCACGCGTGCGTTAATTAGCATGCGCGACAAGTAGTGCGCTGCGTTAATTAGCGCGCGTTGCGTCGAATACCGCACGAAAGTCTTCGCGACTTAAATAACGCAAACAGCATTGTGTCTAAATTAACGCAAATATCCTTTTAGTGAATCGTGCGTTAAGACGCGAAAAATTAGACGCAATAAAATTTTTAACGCATGCTATAAATAGTGCTCGAAATATCGACATTTAGTGAATCAACCCTTATGTATACACATTTATTGTGCCTTAACTTTATTTTTCCATTGATTTGATTTTTAAATATACTTATCCTTCCAGGACTTAAAGCAGCAGGAGTTCTTTTTGGGCAGTTTAAATATCAATACCAAGGCTGACTGGCAAAGTGTGGACAATGCTGTGTGCCAAACATTTCAGGTACAAAAGTGGGCCATTGTTGTTTCTAATTAACTTTGTGATTTCCACTCCCTCCTTCCCTTCTAGTGTAATATGCACATCAGAAAAGGCAATTATACCCTTTTTTCTGTCTCTCTCAGTTTTTGTTTTGTGTCTATTATTGTCCACATGTCTTACTTCTTTTGGATTAAAATACATTTTCAAAAAATTGGCTGGGAGAATGGCCTTGTGGGACATGTAAAGATGTCATTAGAGGCATAGCTGGTCAGAAACACCTGAATATGAGACTATACATATCCATACCACTTGGGTTGCTCAGATTCTGTAAAAATAAATAATTATTATTACACCTTTATTCAGGTTGCTGTGTCCTTTCTGTTTATGTCTTAATTTTACAATAACTCCTATTTGTATGTACAGCTATGGGATCCATTATCTGAAAAACCATTATCCAGAAAGATCTGAATTACAGAAAGGCCATCTCCCATAGACTTCACTTTAATCAAATAATTCCTATTTTTAAAAATTATTTTCTTTTTCTTTGTTATAATAAAACAGTACCTTTTACTTGATCCTAACTAAAATATAATTAATCCTTATTGGAGGCAAAGCAATTATATTGACATTATTTAATGTTTAAATTATTTTTTAGTAGACTTATGATCAAAATTATGGAAAGATCCTTATCCGGGAAACCACAGGTCCCGAGCATTCTGGATAACAGGTTCCATACCTATACCTGATTTTATCTCCATACAGCGTTCTACTTCAGTATATATCTCCACTACTTATTAAATGTTACCTTTTATTTTTTATCACTCTGTCTGTAGGATTATTTAAATCGTTTGGATCCTGGATCCACTCTTGGATTGGGGAAAGAGTCTTTGAGTGGTTATAGTTTGGGACATATAAAAAGATGGTTGGACACAGAGGTACCTGACACATCTCCTTCCAGGATCTTAAAGGGCTGTACAAACATCCTTTTGCATCTCAAAGGTGAGATTGAATAACACTTCCTCTGCTGGATAAGAAAAGGGCAACACTTTCTGATCTGCCCAAAATTTTTTTAATCAATACATATCAGAAAGTTGCATGCAAACTGTGCATCTTCAGTTATAGGGTGACAGACTCCCCTACAGTGATGTAAAATACAAAGCACAAATTGCGGGTTATATATATCATACAGTGAAATATATCTCTCTTGATGATTCACACCATGCACTGTTACATTTGGCACCTGCATTATATACAGGTGATCAGTGACACACAGAAGATCACAAAATGGCGGACCAAGGTCAAGATCAAAGATCATAGTCAAGATACAGGGCAGGTAGCAATCACAAGGGAATGGGAAGCCTTGGATGAGGCAGTAGTTTAAATGTTTTTCATATTGTTGGATGGCCTGCTTTTGAGCAGTATGTCTGTTGAAGAACAACCTGCCATAGTTTGGGGGGGTATAAAGATTTGGTCAACATGAGTGTCAGAAGGAACAGAAGTGTGAGTGGTCTCTCTTTTGGTCACAAGCTAAGGGAGAAGAGAATCTATTACTCTGAAAAAGGTTTATAATTGGTCCCTTATCATCTTTGACTTGGTCATTATGGCCAAAACTTGTTGAAAGTGTATCTGCTTTGATAAACCTCACCTTCCAGCATTGAAACACTATAGCACACATTGGCTCAGATACAAAGTGGGTTGGCTGCCATTCAAACTGAATGTGATATTGTTTGATGAAGCCCCTACAAGCCTGAGGATTGCAGCTGTGGTGTAGGGCAGACAGAATTTTGGGATTCTTGTTAGAAGAGGTAGCAGGTGTCTAAATTTTCAAATGACAGAGCAGCAGCTGGCAGATCAGCAGCAGATGACTGATGTCATTCTGCTGAGCTTCTTAAACTTCCAACAAGCAGGCCAAAGACCAGTACAAAGAACAGTCAAGACACCTAAATTATTAATTAAAGGAACAGTAACACTAAAAAATAAAAATGTTTTAAAATAATTAAAATATAATGTACTGTTGCTCTGCACTGGTAAAAGTTGTGTGTTTGCTTGAGAAAGACTACTGTAGTTAATAGAAATAGCTGTTGTGTAGCCATGGGGGCAGCCATTTAAATTGAAAAAAGGAGAAAAGGCACAGGTTACATAAGCAGATAACAGATAAGTAGCAGATTCCCATTGTATTCTACACAGTTATCTGTTATCTTCTTATGTAACCTGTGCCTTTTCTCCTTTTTTCAATTTAAATGGCTGCCCCCATGGCTACACAACAGGGTATTTATATAAACTGCAGTAGTGTTTATGAAGCAAACACACAACTTTTACCAGTGCAGGGCAATAGTACATAGTATATTAATTATTTTTATACACTTTAATTTTTTGGTGTTACTGTTCCTTTAAGTAATGGTGCAGGTGGCGACATGGCCCCAATGATTCATATCATGTTTAGCATACAGATATAGCATATTCCTCAGCTTTTTGCCTAGCCTTTTAAAATCACTCAATCTTCCTCTTACTTTGTCAGCTTTACCCACAGGAGAACAGGAGGCTGGGCTTAGGTAACTGTTGTGCTTGGGTAGAGTTCCCCTTTAAAATAATTTATTGTTACTGAAATCTGATTATTTCAAGACATATCAATTGCAAATAATGTCATTTTAACAGGTCCATGCTGGCAAAAGCCCCTTGTGACAATTTCTTATCTTATTATTTTCCAACCCTAGGTCTAAAGGAGAGGTGTGTTGACCTCCTTGTCTTTGAGTCACTTATTCCCAAACCTATGCTGCAGCATTATGTAAGTTTACTACTTAAGCACCGCCGACTGCTACTGTCTGGTCCTAGTGGTACAGGGAAAAGCTTCCTTGCCCATCGTCTGGCAGAATACTTAGTTGAGAGGTCGGGGCGTGAGATCTGTGAAGGCATCGTTACTGCCTTTAACATGCATCAGCAAAGCTGCAAGGTATGACAAATAAACAGGTAATATCTGTAATTTTTGTAGTTCATATGGTTATTACTTACACAGCAGGATATGCCAAAGCAACATTCTGCCTAGTGTTTTTTTCTTGTTATAGGACTGTTGAGCAAAGCACCTTCTGCCATTATGCCCTTTCATGAGACAGCATTTTATTTTTGCTTGTATATGTGCATATACATTGTTTCTCTTTTCATTTTCAGTTTTGTTTCAACCTGTTTACATGAAAAAATGTTTGCAAGCACAATAAACACTAAAGTAATTTTAAAAATCTGTTTCGTAAGCTCTAAAAATTGTAATTAAATACAAACAGTACATGATTCTTCCCTAAAAAAATGATATGTTAAAAAAACACTCCAGATGAAGGTTTCTGTGTGAGACCGAAACGTTGAGTAATAAACCTTTCTATTTTTGCATTTACATTTTGCTCACAATTCTTTAAATCCTAGGAGTGCTGTCCTTGTTCCAGTATATAAAATATATATATATATAAAATCGTCCAAAGCAGGCACTCACGGCATAATCCAGAAACAGAACGCCTGGTTGCAGTATTAGAAATCAATGTAGAAAAAATAGAAACAAAAGCCGCACTCACAAGACTTAGTGGGAACACAAAAAGTTTATTTATTGTTACCAACGTCAAACTAATGTTTCGGCTGTCTCCACAGCCTTTCTCAAAGTACAAATACAACACACCCACCCCTCCTAATGAACCCAAACTGGCGCCAAATACAGCAGATCACGTCACTGCGTTGACAGTAATTTTCCCCCACTCGTGTTTAACTATACAATTAAAGGGGACCTGTCGCCCTAAGAAATAATTCCAGGCTGTTTTCAATTGTGTTTATCAAGCAAAATAAACTTCACTTACACCATATAAATTAGTTTAATCTTATTTTCTTCAGCCTTGGAATTCACAGTTGCAGTAAGCAGGCAGGTGCCATTTTGTAGACACTGTTATTAAGGCAAGCTTTGCATCCTGCCAAAATCTTATTTCTGTGCCAGTATGGGGGGACCTGATGCCCATGTCCATGCACTGGCTACAAAATTAGATTGTGAGGAGGGAGGGGGAATGTGAGGAGTGCAGCAACTTTAAGAAGTTTTCAATTGAAAGTAACTGCCAGCCCCACCTCTATGCCTAAGGCATAGAGGCAGGGCAGGCAATATATGATTGACAGTTGGGATTTTCAAAGGAGAAGGAAAGGCTAAGTCACTTGGGGGTGCCAAAATGTTAGGCACCCCCAAGTAACTTAAATCACCTACCTTTTACCCCGGGCTGGAGGCCCTGTTCGGAGAGAATAGCACCAGCTGCGAGCGCTTCCTGCTTTGCTCACGAGCATGCGCAGTGGAGTGAACTTAAACTATAAAGTCTGCGTTTCACTCTACTGCGCATGCGATTGTCACGGGAATTTGCTGGTAGCGCGAATACAGAAGGAGGAAGCGCTCGCTAAAAGTACTCTGGGCTGGTGCAATTTTCTTCTAACGGGCACCATCCAGGGGTACAAGGTAAGTGATTAAAGTCACTTGGGGTGCCAAAATGTTAGGCGCCCCCAAGTGACTTAGCCTTTTTCTTGTCCTTTAAATGCTTTTATAATGGATATAGATGTGTTAATAAAAAATGAGTTTGGGGCACATATTTAATTTGAAATGGGCTTTTATTATACAGCTTTTTATGCCTGGGTGACAGGTCCACTTTAAATGTTAAAAACAAAAAATCTGTTCAGAACATTATATATCCAAAGTGATTGTTTATACACGTGTAATCAAATATGTACAGAAGAGAAAGCAAGCTCGTGAGAAGAGAAGAATACAGTGGATATAAAATGTCAGGTTCCTGTGCTGTACAAAAATGAGACAAATATAAATCATTTCAGAACTTTTTCCACCTTTAATGTGACCTATAAACTGTACCACTCAATTGAAAAACAAACTGAAATCTTTTAGGTGGAGGGAACAAAACCAAAAAAACTAAAATAATGTGGTTGCATAAGTGCACACCCTTAAACTAATACTTTGCTGAAGCACATTTTGATTTTATTACAGCACTCAGTCTTTTTGGGTATGAGTCTATCAGCATGGCACATTTTGACTTTTTGACTCTTTGCAGAAACTCATACTCCAAGAGTTTGGGGTGAATGTTTTTGTGTTTGTTGATTAATCATTGGGCAGTCGTTCAACAGACCAGTATTATGAGGTAGATGAATGACTGTATGAGTCAACAATACACTACCATACTACACACTGAAATATTGTGGTCAATAAACCTGTTTCAATGATGAAAAATTGATCTGATGTTAAACTTGTTTTAATCTTCGCTTTGATTTCAAGAAGTCGCCCAAAGTTTCCTCTCAAGGCAACTTCGGCAAATTGTAGCAACGCGTATGCCATCCCACCAGCGATTTACATTCTTGCCGGTGTGATGGCATTGCAGGGAGATTAGTCACCCGCGGCAACGAAGATTTATCAAAGGCGACTAATCTTTTCCAGGTCTCTCATTTTTTTACATGCATAGTTAAAATGCCTGTAGTTATGTTCAAACTGGGGCAGTATTTATATCCTATTGCACTGGTTGTTTGCTTCATTATTCAAACTGTCCTTTATGAGTAAAAGCCAACTCATGGCTGGCTGGGTTAAATTATGAAGAAAGACTACACAAACATCATTTCTTCTACATAATTAATTTTCCTGAGGTTTAATCTCTAAAAAGCTTGAAGGCTATTAGTGCTTCTTTTTTACATTATCAGATGTCCATATAAAAAGCTTGAACATATCTAACATGTTAAACTATTTCAGGATTTGCAGCTGTACCTGTCTAACCTGGCAAACCAGATTGATCGAGAAACAGGGTCATGTGAGCTCCCATTAGTAATCATGTTGGATGATGTGAGTGAAGGTGGAGCCATCAGTGAGTTGGTGAATGGGGCCCTGACCTGCAAGTATCACAAGTGGTGAGAAAAACAATACGAAATGTCATTGGCATAGTTACAAGCTGTCATTTATGGAGGATAATACTTTATGACTACAGAGTCAGGTGCAAGGAGTTACACAGTAGACAGTAGAGAGAAAAAGTGTTAAACTGCTAGACTACTTCAGACTAATGAAACCAAAACACCAAATACCATTTTCTCTATGAAAGTTAGTAAATAAATGAAACCCAGTGTGGAAAAACAGACAATGCTTAACCTTGTATCATTAGAACATGCTGCTGCAATTAAAAAAACAAGAACCGAAAAGATGCACATTCATTCAACTACCTTTCTTACCTGTCAGCCAAATAAGCAGATCAATGCTGGTTTGGTTTAGTAATCATTTGTATGCCCAAATGGGGAGGTGTGTGACAGCTCAGTTGCAAGAGAAGCAATGGTCTTTGTTCAGACTAAATGGGAAACACAGGTTCTGAAGCATTTTGTTACCCATTGCCTAATAGAGCATTTACTGAATAATCAGTATGCTTCCACAGAATACTCTTTATAAATATTATGGGGCCGATTCACTAAAGGTCGCTTTTTTGCGTTAAAAAGCACACAATAAATAAGTTCTGAATCATCAAAGTCATTTCGCATGCGTTAATGTGCATATCGCATGCATTAAATTAATGTGTTGAAAAAGGCACCCTCGACTTATACTCGAGGATATACGGTAATGCGTTCTGCGCTCCTGGCCGTGCGTGCGCTCGCACCCCCGAACCAACCCCCCCCCCCCCCCGTGGTCGTTCCAGCGCCTCGCGCCGTGTCCTTGGGTCCGGCCGTCGAATGTGTGGATCGGAGCCCCAACCGGGGGGGGGGGGGGGGGTTACGCGTGAAACAACTAGACCCTTTGTGCCTTAAGGTGAAACGGAAGAGTCCAAGGTGATCGTTTTCTCGTCTCTTACTGAAAATAAACCTATAAGCAGTGAGATGATTGACACCGCCATACAAATAAGCAGAGGGGAATAGCATGTTACAAGTGCCATGAGGGCTTCCCATTCAGACTTATTGACTGGGAGGTGAGAAGGTCGCTCCTTGCGCGCGGGCGCCGACTGCGTGGGCCGGAGCCCCAAACGGGGGGGGGAGGTGCGCACCAGGAGTGGCAGGGGGGGGTGTACGCGCGTTGTGCGGCGAGTGTGCGGCTGGAGCAGCAGACGGGGGGGTTGTCGCGTTGTGCGCCGATACATATCACAAAGCATTGCTGGCAGTGCTCTTGCTTACTGAGTAGTACAGAAAGACAAGTGGATACTTTACATATGATTTTCACAGCTACACTACCACATGCAAATCTAAAACTGATTTTAATTTGTTTACTGGATGCACGGGTGGCCATGTATGTTACACTACAATTGCAGCTTCCTTTAGTCTAATTCTTCAGATCTGCAGGAATTGATCTCTAAGGATATAGCTACGTTATCCAGAAAAGATTGCGATGGAGGGAATTAATTTAAACATAGCGTGTCATTTGGCAGAGTTAAATTAAAAGGCTAGCCTAAAGAGACTAATACATTAGTATAATAGAATGAGCTATATGTACCTGCTTCTTATCTTCTTGCTATTTATCCCTGCAGCCCTTACATCATTGGGACAACTAATCAGCCTGTGAAAATGAGCCCAAACCATGGATTGCACTTAAGCTTCAGGTAATGGGAAGAGACAAGAAAACCTACCTCAGTATGTACATGTTTACAAGATATGCACTAAAAGTGATTATTCTAAATATACTCGGGTAGAACAGACAATCCAGAGGTACTTGTTTCATACAACAGAAATACATGTTAGCAAATATATGGTGGATTTCAGGAGGCCTCATATAGGCTTGCTGCATTCATGAAAGTGAAAGGTGCTCATGCCACAATAGGCTAATAGTTTTCAACAACAATAATATCATTTCATGAATGCTGAAAGACTATATGAGGCCTCCTGAAATCCACTTCACCATCAGTCCCACATTTGCCGACAGTCACACTATTGGCGCTGTTAGTGACTTTTGCCATTGAAATTGCAAGGTAATTTGGGGATAAGATTTTTAAATGTTGTATTGTCCAGGTGGATTATTCTAAGTAAAGAGTGCCATTTTTGCGCTGTTCTATGGAATCTTTTGTTTTGTATTAACGCATCAAATACAGCACATGAATATCTATCAGTGACTTTATATGTTTGGTGCACAGCTCAAACTTCAAAGATTCAAAGATTAGGTTTGAATCGCAGTATCCCTATACTTTTGGTTTGAGCCTCATAAGCAAAGATTTGGTTTTATTTGCAGTATCACTATAATTTTGGTTTGTGCCTCATAAGGATGTTGACATTCTCTAATAACGTGGAGCCTGCTAATGGATTCCTGGGACGATACCTGCGAAGGAAACTACTAGAATCAGAGGGCAGCATTGGAACTGGACATGCGGAGCTGCTTCGAGTACTGGATTGGGTCCCTCGTCTTTGGTATCATTTGCACACTTTTTTGGAGAAATACAGCACTCCTGACTTCCTCATAGGTATGTTAAAGTTTACTTTAATACAACTGAAGTGATTTAGGTATGAAACTACTTTTGTTCTGATGACAGGGTGGCCAATCAAAAAGTGATCCACTCCAAAACTTTTTTTTACTGAGGTGGAACCATACATTGAAAGGAGTGTATTTATCAAAAAGTTAAACTAGGAAAATTTCACAGCTCACTCCAAGTATAGGATTTTTGCTGACTATTCTTTCTTTAAGAAAAAATAGAGAGCATATTTAACTATTGAGAGTAATAATATGCAAAATATGAGTATGACACTTTAAAATAATAGATTAAAACAAAGTATTGTAACTTCTGAACAAGCTGCTATAACCACTTTAAAGGAAAAGGAAAGTCTAAGTCACTTGGGGGTGCCAAATTGGCTGGTGCCCCTGTACGGAGAGAACAGCACCAGCCCGGGGTAGCAGCGATCGCTTCCTTGTTCACTGCGTGCGCATGTGCAGTAGAGTGAAAAGCTGAACTTTGAACAGAGAAGTCAGCTTTTCACTCGCGCATGTGCCTGTCCCGGACAATCAGCAGCAGCGCAAATACGGAAGAAGGAAGCGCTCGCTACAGGTACCCCGGGCTGGTGCTGTTTTCTCCTAACAGGGGTACCAGTCTGGGGTACAAGGTAAGCGATTTAAGTCACTTTGGGGTGCCTAACATTTTGGCACCCCCAAGTGACTTAGACTTTCCTTGTCCTTTAAAGACATTTTTTTAAAGTGCACATATACATGTTCCTATCACTAAATAAAACAATTTTGTAATGTAATCTGTTAAAAATGTTGTATCTGCTTTGAGGTACATGAGATTGTTTTTGCAGTTTTCTCTTTGCAGCGATCTCCTTCAAAGTTCAGTGGCTGGCCATCCTGCTAACTGGTGATTTATGGGCTTCTCCTCCTAAGCTTAACTGCTAGATAAGACTCAGGGGTGGTTTAACCTGTACATATGTACTGTACTTGCCTGTTCAGAAATTGCTGCTCCTCAGAGCACCAGGGAGTAAGACAGCCAGAGGCTGCTTAACTTTGAAGGAGATAGCAAACAAGAGGGAGAATAGAAAGCTGCAGAAACAATCGCTTGTACCTAAAAGCAGTTATAAATTTCTTATCAGACATACTTTACAAAACTGTTTTATATAGTGATAGCCAAACACCGGATATGACTTCAGACAGACTTATAATGTTTGAAGCAGTTGTGCCCATTTGTGATGGAGTGTAGTTGTGTCCATTTTTGTGAATCGAAAGCAATAGTGTTAGACTCAACACAATTGCATCAGGAGAACTGCCCAAATTCACAAGAATTCTGGGAAAAACCAGTGTATCGTGGGAAAAAATATGACAATTGTGCTTGAAGTTGCACTTTGCTCACAGCACTGTGGGATGTTAAATGAGGACTGGTGGACATAAATGAGTCTTATTACTTATATGCTTTCTTGGTGACTAAAGAAGTCATGCAAAATTTTACTTTGTATATATATAGTCCCAAAGGAGGAGCACTCACTAAAAAATATATTGTCCGTCTGGGTGCTAGTAACAAAAAATGTAATAGTCCCACAAAGTACAGCACTCAACAGATCTTATGTAAGCAAAAATAATTTTTTTTAAAATTTAATTTACAAACCCGACGTTTCGGTCACTGACTGTGACCTTTCTCATACTCTAAATACTCAACTGCTTTTGGACACTTTTAAGTTACACTTTTAATAACATCTGTTTAAATAACAGATGGGAAATTGTGAGGATAGAAACTACACTGCCTTTCACGCAATTGGAAAAACCAATGGTGGCCTAGTAGTTCCCTACACAAAAACCAATGGTGGCTTAATTCCCTAAACAAAACAGGTTGTTACAAGTGCTTTGGTTGCCTGACATGTAGCAATATGGCACAGGGAAATACGGTTTATGACCCCCACTCAGGACACAAATACCACATACAACATAGATTAACCTATACCAACACATATGTGGTTTGCATGGCATATGTGGGTAAAGCCTCTACGACCTACCAGGAGCAAATGAACAATAACAGATGTGCAATCAGGACAGCGCTCTCCATAGGAGAGGCAGCCCATTGCCAAACATTTTTTGAAGGCTGAACACAAACTTGCACATTTTAGACACATGCTAACTGATTACATACCTCCACTGAGACGAGGGGGTGATAAAGACTCTGCCCTATTAAGATGGGAGAGCAAGTGAATCTTTACATTGAACACTTTAACTCCAAGAGGACTAAATTAGACCTTTCCTTTCTATATTTATTTGATATTATCTGTAGTTCTCCATATAGCAAAGTCAGCTAAATGAGACATCAGTTTGTATCTGTTTTTCCAATAGTCTGCTGAACTTACCTTTTCATTTTCTTACTCATGGACTTCAGTAATATCTTGATTACCACTTGATATATAGTCCATATCCCTGTTATCATGAATATTCCTGTGAAAGGACACTATTATATATATGCATCATTGATCTTTTAATATTTATTTGATACTATTTGCTACATTTTTTATTATACTTTATTGTCCCCAAGACATTGCTATTATGATGATTAAGGTGCTTTATGCTGAACTTACTTCACCTCTCAATATGTAATTTCTGACCAACCAACCATGATCATACCATGTTCACAGTAGGCGCTATATCATGAGCAGTTTGGGTATTAACAGAAGGACTCTGACAACTAAACCTAGTTGCCACTGCCTCACTGTTTGAGGTTAGTCCCCAAGTGGTAATGGCCAACTTTGCTTTGTTACACTATTGCAGGACAACAACTCTTAACTTGCTGGAATGCATTTTGGGATTATAGCCTAATACAATTTCCAGCACAAAAAGGGTTTTCTGCTGTGTGTATAACTGGGTTTATATACCTGTGAAGGCCTCCAATATGCTCTAGGAAAGGGGATAAATATGTATGTGACTGTGCTTCAACGTTGGCTGCAACCTATATAATACAGTGGCTTATGGTTTATTCCCTTGGACACAGAGCACTAGTCCTGGCACACCTGATTCACCACTGATCATTTCGGAACCGGTGTTCAGGTATTCCTCTCTGGGCAGTCTCGCAGTCAATGTATTTGCTTTCTTTTACAGTAGTTTGCAGCATGACAATAAAATGTGCTGCTTGTTGCTTTTTTTGATGCAGGCTATTCACAAGTACTATTCACTGGATTCTCTGGGCAGAGTGTAGTATGCTTAAATGCAATATTTTACACATCTTTAATGCTTTGTGGTTACAATACCCTGTGAAACAATGTGTATTGTTGATAGGTTGCCATAGAGACTACTGTTTGGGGGGTGTGGCTAGGCACATACCTCTTTTATAGAAACAACAGAAATTCTACCTCCACCTCAGCCCTGAATGTAGATTTAGCTCGGGCACCTTCAATGGCGCCCGTTCAAAATCTTTTAACCTGGCTGATCGACGAGACGATCGATATCCGCAGCCTTTGCAATAACGGTCGCCTCTTTGAGCTGCCATACACGCACCGCATATCATACGAAAAAAGTTTTCCTACGATAATATTGGTGCTTCTGGCATCACAATAGACTTGCCAGAAGATGGTAGTATAAAGGCAGTTCTTGAAGGACTTATGCTTCTAACCAGCCCCTCTATTGTAGTTTTAGAACTAGACCAGGACTAGGCCTTGGCAGATGGTGGTTGTTATTAGAAAAAGAGATAGCGTAATCTGTCAGATTGCTATGAGCAGTTTACTCTGTCCCTTGTGCCAGGGTCGGTATGTGGTCGGTGGATAGGTTATAGATTAGGGCTGGGCATGAACTAGCTGTTTTCTGCAATATTGGTACTAATGACAAAATTAATCGTAGATGGTACTTAGTTTAGTTCTCAATAGGATAGGTCTCAATGGATAAGTGTGGCAGGTGGTGGGGCGCATAAATCAGAATTTCTGTATGTGTGCATAATGTAAATCAGTGCTGTGCAACTTGCGGCCCGCGACCCCCCTCTGTGTGGCCCCCACCTGTCTGGCTGCTTTGATGGCTTACCTTTGTGTAAGATTTAAATGGTATCAGTACTGTGATTAACTGGATCCCTGTATGGCTGACAGCTCACATTCAGGCTGTAATCCCCCTGTATTGTTTAAACATGTAATCCCCTGTGTTGTTCACACCTTTTAATCTCTGCATTGTTCAACACTGCATTGTTCACACCTCAGACTCAGGCTGTAATCACCCACATTGTTCACCTGTTCATACCACAGACAGACTGTAGGAGCAGTAGAAACCCACAAATAAACCCTGCACACTATAAAAAGAGGTGGTACTGCAATTAAAAAGTTTTTTAATATATAGCTATTGCGCAGACTGTAGGAGGAGTGCCAGCATTGTGTCACTGTATGCTGCCTGTGTGTGCCATACTCTGCCTGCCCTATGCTGCCTGTGTGTGTCATACACACAGGTAACATAGGGCAGGCAGAGTATGGCACACACAGGCAGCATAGGGCAGGTAGAGTATGGCACACACAGGCAGCGTAGGGCAGACAGAGTATGGAACACACAGGCAGCATAGGGCAGGCAGAGTATGGCACACACAGGCAGGGTAGGGAAGCCAGAGTATGGCAGGTTTTTGCTGTACTACCACCATTAATATGGGTATAGTCATGTGATAACATGGGTGTGGTTTCAAGTGGGTATGGTTTATAAAAGGGGAGTGGTCAAAAATGCCTCCCATTATCGGCCCTCCACCATGTAGGCCAGAAAAATTCCGGCCCTCGGTACCACAGAAGTTGGACAGCACTGATGTAAATGATTGTAAACTGTAGAAAGTGTTATCTGGAAGGAAAGTAAGAGAGGGTCACATAAGTTAGGATAGAAGTAAAAGAGAATTAACACCAGGGCTAGATCTATTGGTAGGCAAAATAATGTGCCTATGGTGCAACAGGAGGGGGGGTGATTAGGAACATACCTCTTTTGTCAGAGTCCTTGAAGATGCTTTGGACACTATTCTGCCACCTTAGCTGTCCCTAATTAACACTGTTGTAATGGATGAAGGATTGGCTTGATATTAGATCACTAGACCTTCAGTGTACGAAAGGGAGTTAGTCACCTAGACTGAGACCTGGTGCACTGTGTTATGTAAGAGAGCCTAGAAAGGTAGAATATGTAGAAGAGGGTCAAGGGGGCAATAGACAACGTGAAGAGAGACTGAAAAAATGCCTTTGATGGGGATATCAAGGGAACAAAATTAAAATGAATCTGGTGTGTTTAGGTTTTGAAACCTACATTTAGCAGACAGGAGAATGCCCACTGCTCCGTGTCCGTAGGAGAGAGCCATGTTTTGGTAATAGGTAGAGGGTTAATGAAGAAGCAATACATTTTGTTCATTGAAAATGGATTTAACATTCAATAAGATGGTTTTATAGAAATAAGCTTTGCAATATTAGTAGAGTGTAGTGTTAGAAGCTGTATAAGTATGGCTATGTATAGAAATAACTTGGAGGCAGAATAACAAGACAATGGGACCAACGGTTCGGGAAACATCTCCAGTGGCAAGGAACAGCAATAAAGGCCAGACCTAGATTTTAAAGTGTATTTAAAGTGATTTTAAAGTGTTTTATTTGTTATTTGATCTGTTGAGGAAAGGATTTAATATGTTAAAAGTGGAATATAGTGTTGAGAGGAGAGAAGCAGAGATATGTATTTTATTTGATGGATGTTAGAGGCCAGAAGAAATGTAAAGAGAGATGGAGGAGAGAGACCAGTTCGGACCAGTACCTGGATAAACTTTGTACTAAAAGTTAATTTTGGTAAAGCCATTCAGATTTCTTATATTGTCATTCTCTAGAATATAGTCTTTAATGTCATACTTTAGCAAACAGTCATATTTATTTCCCCACAACAGATGTCAGACTTACCAGCCTGAAATTTTCAGGTTGAAATAGTAAAGTGCAGGTAACATTAATGCCTGCTAGTGGTTCCTGGTGCACCTATTAAAAGGTCAAAGGTCACCTCCAAGGAATGACAGAACAGGGAATATTGCAATACTCACTCAGAAAAGGAAATTTATTGATGCAGTGCACCAAGCATAGAATAGCAGTACAGCATTCATCAGCTTCTCACAAATTTGTGTGTCACCCTCTCTGTGACATCATTTTTTATACCTTTGAATAAACATAATTAGCATAAGTAATTATGTATTATTACCGTTGTAATTTCATTGGTTAACACATTAATATACAGAATAAGACAATTATTTTATTGGATTACGTAGTTAAGTGTCACCTGTCATAAGGCAAGATGCCCAGAGAAGCAGGACTACATCTTGACCATTTTCACTTTCCTACCCTCTGTACCTAAAGCCGCTGGGCCACATCCTGACCATCAGACATGATATAGAAACATAGTAAGTTGGGTTGAAAAAAGACATACGTCCATCAAGTTGCCTATAGTCCTCAAGTTGTCCATCATAATGCCTATATATAACCTGCCTAACTACTAGTTGATCCAGAGGAAGGCAAAAAACCCCATCTGAAGCCTCTCTAATTTGCCACAGAGGGGAAAAAATTCCTTCCTGACTCCAAGATGGCAATCGGACCAGTCCCTGGATTAACTTGTACTAAGAGCTATCTCCCATAACCCTGTATTCCCTCACTTGCTAAGAATCCATCCAGCCCCTTCTTAAAGTTATATAATGTATCAGCCAGTACGACTGATTCGGGGAGTGAATTCCAGAACTTCACAGCTCTCACAGTAAAAAATCCTTTCCGAATATTTAAATGGAACCTCCCTTCTTCTAAACGGAGTGGGTGCCCTCGTGTCCGTTGGAAGGACCTACTGGTAAATAAAACATTAGAAAGGTTATTATATGATCCCTTTATATATTTATGTCACCTCTTAAGCGCCTCTTCTCCAGTGTAAACAGACCCAACTTGGCCAGTCTTTCTTCATAACTGAGACTTTCCATACCCTTTACCAGCTTAGTTGCCCTTCTCTGGACCCTCTCTAACTCAATAATGTCCCGTTTGAGCACTGGAGACCAAAACTGAACAGCATATTCTAGATGGGGCCTTACCAGCGCTCAGTAAAGGGGAAGAATAACCCCCTCCTCCCGTGAATCTATACCCCTTTTAATACAGCTCAAAACCTTGTTTGCCCTTGCAGCTGCTGCCTGGCATTGCTTGCTACAGCCAAGTTTATTATCTACAAGGACTCCAAGGTCCTTCTCCATTATGGATTTGCCTAGTGCAGTCCCATTAAGGGTATACGGGGCTTGCATATTTTTACATCCCAAGTGCATGACCTTACATTTATCCACATTAAATCTCATCTGCCACTTAGCTGCCCAGATTGCCAGTTGGTCAAGATCCTGCTGCAGGGATGTCACATCCTGGATAGAATTGACTGGTCTGCAGAGTTTTGTGTCATCTGCGAACACTGATACATTACTCATAATACCCTCCCCTAAGTCATTTATGAACAAATTAAACAAAAGTGTACCCAGTACAGAACCCTGAGGGACCCCACTGAGAACCTTATTCCAAGTAGAGAATGTGCCATTAACAACCACCCTCTGTACCCGATCCTGTAGCCAGTTTTCTATCCATGTGCAAACGACTTCACTAAGACCAATATACCTTAGCTTAGAAAGCAGTCGTTTGTGGGGAGCGGTATCAAATGCTTTGGCAAAATCCAAATAGATTATATCTACTGCATCCCCACTGTCCAGCTTCTTACTTACCTCATCATAAAAAGCAATTAAATTGGTCTGACATGACCTGTCCTTCATAAAGCCATGCTGATTACTGCTCATAATGGCATTCTCCACTACATAATTTTGAATGTGATCCCTTAACAAGCCTTCAAATAACTTGCCCACCACGGATGTCAAACTTACAGGCCTATAATTGCCAGGCTGAGATCTTACTCCCTTTTTAAATATGGGAATGACATTCGCCTTCTTCCAATCCCTAGGTACCATACCTGATGAAAGCAAGTCTGAGAATATCAGAAACAAGGGCCACTGCAATTCTGCCCCTAGCTCTCTCAGTACCCGAGGGTGTATTCCATCTGGCCCAGGTGCCTTGTTTACATTTATCATGTGTAACCCTTTAAGCACCATATCCTGTGCCAACCACTGTGTAGTTGGAGCTGAGGCAACAGTGAAGCTATTGGGTGGGACTTGGCCCTCTGGCTCCTCTACTGTATACACAGAAGAAAAGAACTGGTTAAGCACATCTGCCTTTTCTGTATCCGCTGTAACCATATTGTTACTATAACTCAATGGGGCCACACCCTCAACCTGCATCTTTTTACTATTAATATACTTAAAAAACTTTTTGGGGTTAGTCTTGGCCTCGCCCGCGATGCGCTCCTCATTTTCTATCTTTGCCTTCCGGATTGCTGTTTTACAACACTTGTTATAGTGTTTATATTCATTAAACGCAGCTACTGTCCCCTCTGACTTATATTTCTTAAAAGCTTTCCTTTTTTTCCTTATTAACTTCTTTACCTCAGAGTTAAGCCACATAGGGTGATTCTTAACACTTCTACTTTTTCTTATTAATGGAATAAATTGAGAACAGTAATGATTTAATATCATTTTAAATGACAACCATTTCTGCTCTGTGTTTTTATCAGAAAACATAATGCCCCAATCTATGCCCTGAAACACTGCCCTTAAGGAGCTAAAATTTGCCTTCCTAAAATTCATTGTCTTTGTTGCCCCCGTGTAAATTTGTTTCCTGCACCAAACATCAAATGAAATAACATTATGGTCACTATTACCCAGGGCTTCAACCACTTGCACATTTGCTATACGTTCTGGGTCATTAGAGATCACTAGATCTAGTATAGCATGGTTCCTGGTTGGCTCCTCAACAACTTGTGACATAAAGTTGTCACGCAGCAAGTTTATAAACTTGTTCCCATTTACTGTCCTGGCAGTACTATTGCCCCAGTCAATATCAGGGTAATTAAAATCCCCCATTATTATCACTTGCCCCAAACTAGCAGCCTTTTCTATTTGCAACAGGAGCTGGGCCTCCTCCTCTTCGCTTACATTAGGGGGTCTATAGCATACCCCTACAATTAGTTTGGTAGATTCTTTACTATCTGTGAGAAGCTCAACCCATAAAGATTCAGCACCCTCTGTTACCCCCATCACTTCCTCCTTAATATTTGCTTTTAATTCCTGCTTAATGAACAGACACACTCCTCCTCCTTTTCTATTGCCCCTGTCCCTCCGAAACAATGTATAACCCCCAATATTAACAGCCCAGTCATGAGACTCATTCAACCAAGTTTCAGCAACGCCAATCACATCATATTTCTGCTCCAACGCCAGTACCTCCAGCTCTCCCATTTTACCAGTCAGACTCCTTGCATTGGTAAACATACATTTAATACTGGTTCCAGCGTGAGAATGACGTGTAAACAACTTATGGGCCTCCCTGCCATTATCAGTATCCCGAAGCAAGTCTCCTCCCCCATTTTCTCTACCTATGCCCACTACCTCATCTATCCTGTCTACCACAGAATTTCCTGCTGCACCCTCCCCCCCCCACTCCTAGTTTAAAATCTCCTCCAACCCGCTAGCCATCTTTTCCCCCAAAGCAGCTGCCCCATCATCATTGAGGTGCAGCCCATCCCTGGCAAAGAGCTTGTAGCCGATTGAGAAATCAGCCCAGTTCTCGAGAAACCCAAAGCCCTCCTCCCTGCACCAATCTCTCAGCCACGCATTAATCTCCCTAAGCTCCCGCTGCCTTCTTAGTGTTGCTCGTGGCACAGGTAATATCTCTGAGAAAATTACCTTGGAAGTCCTCGCCCTCAACTTCGCACCTAGCTTTTTAAAAATTGTTCTTGAGGACTTCCCCCCCGAATGATATCCTGTTGAGCAGAACATTTGCAGAAACTTTCCAGACATGGAAGTCTGCCAGGCATATAATTATGTAGTAAAAAGGTTATCTGAGCCAATCTTCTGAGCAATACAAGCTCAGGTCTAAGAAGCAAAGCAAAAATCAACTCTTAACACTATACGATTTGTTTGCCAGTACAATTAAAACTTATGGTAGTTGTGGGAGTCACAGTTGACCTAAGCACCCTTTGAGTTGCATCTGTTTCCTGTCCCAATGATTCCCAAACCAGTTCTCTAAATGCATGAATTCTTTGTTTTTTTCTTCAGAATCTTATATTTTTAAGTTTTTTTGATAGGTCCGTGCTTCTTTTTATCCTGTCCAATTGGAATTGAGGATTTCCGTGTCTGGTTTATTGATCTGTGGAACAACTCAATCATCCCATACCTTCAAGAAGGCTCCAAAGATGGAATCAAGGTAAATATAACAGGTTTACTCATATGGAAACTATGCCAAACAGATAATGCAGTCTTATTTAAAGCATTTGCAGTACACATCCAGAGTTGTTTTCTGGCATGGGGGCCGATTCACTAAAGGTCGATAAAACGAGTGATATTTATAGCACTTGTCATAATTAAGAAGCGATGTTCTTTGCGTTATTTATCTGGCGATGAGCCATTTTAAGCAATATTTTAATGCATGCGCGCTATTATGCATGTAGCAGTTACTTTCTGAAAACTACTGTTCTAAAAATTACCATTTCCCTGAAAACACAAACATGCATCACTCTAGGAAGATCACATACTTGAAAAAATCCGACTGCAAACTCCATCTTGTCACCACAGACAATCACCAGCTGCAGTCTTGTTCAGTAACGCCTACTCCTGTGAGGCGTTAAGTTTCACAGTAATTATCACCACATTTTACACGTTTAACGCTTCATATGTTTTTGTGAATCATGCGTTAGTATTATTTCTATGTGATAATTACCGCAATGCGTTAAAAATAACACTTTGCAATAAAGCGTTTTTTTGCGCATGTGATTTGAGTGTTAACGCATGCGTAAATACTTTGATGAGTCGGTACTTATCTGTGTTTATCAGTGCTATCTTGCAACACTAAAGGGTAGATATGTAATATAATGTAACATCTTGCAATTATTTTTCATACAGATTGCTTTAAAGTAGTATTGGATTTATCCTATGTCTTGTGTATGGTGTTCCACCTATATCAAGGAGGAACCTACAACATATTATTGCCCATCAATCCAACATATATTAAGAAACTGTGGAAGTTAACAGTATTCTAAATAGCAGTGCTGTTTGATTCAAACCAATAAAAGGTGCAGCTCGAACAGAAGTTTTTTGTTTGAGGGTCTGGAGAGGTTTTGAGATTTTAGAAAGCAGACCCCCTTATCTGTATCTAAAGTGTTTACTATGGGGATTTTCTGTAAGTCTTTCTGGGGATTTTTAAGTAAGCTTAAATACCACCATGCAAACCCCTGACCACCATGCAAAATCTGACAAGCACACATCTGCTCTAACGAAACCTGTAAATCAATTATTGTAGCAAATGTTGTTTTAAAACTATAATTGGGATGAGAATGGATGTAAAAACATTGTTGGCGTGTTCAGACTTTAAAATTTCACATCCAAATATAAAAGGAGAAAACATAATCACACGCTCTCAATGGGATTAACATGGAAGTATTGGGAAGCCACAAAAAAGTTTACTCATTTTCGTCATTTTCAATTGCTTATATTTTAGAAAAAAATGCAAAATCAATTAGTGTGTTGACACTTTTTTACAAAATGTTGTGGTCGTTGAATCCTTTAAGGTGGAGGGAGGCATGAAAATGTATTGTAGGGAGAATGTACTGTATGTCCCAGCAAAGGAGAAAAGTCATTTTGCATGAATTTTCAAGAATTTTGAAATGTTTATGGATTGTTAAGGTTTTCAGTTTTAAGCCTGTAGGCTCCACTCATGAAAGGGGATTTTACCCAGGTTTGGGATATATGGGATCAATCAGTTGCCCCCCGTTCTAATGCAGTGGTAGAAGCTCATGTACCCATAGAAAATTCTGATGTACCAGGTTCAGTGTATCCTCCCCGGAAACTCCAGCTTTCCCTTTCTCTGTGTTGACATGAGAGTTGGAGGAGCCTGAAGATGTTCCTTCCCCTAGTGGAGTGCATTTCTCTAACTTACAGGTTACACAAAGAAAATTTTGGCACAGAACAGTTAAAAGACTCTACCTTGATCAAAGCCAGAGAAAACATAAAAGTTGTTAATAGAAAACCTGTTGAGCCAAAGTAATTCCCTTTGGTTTACAGAAAGCCACAGCAACAATTCAAAAGGGCTATGGATTGAATCTTAAGACCACACCAACAGTATGCGGCTGCATACCTAGATGATGTAGTGATACATAGTATGGATTGGGACTCCCACCTCCCAGAGTTCAGGCTGTGTTGGATGCCCTCTGTCAACCCCAAGATATGTGCCATTGGTTTAGAGGAAGCTAAATATTTGGGTTACACTATTGGCAGAGGTGTGATAAGACCACAAGTAAACAAAACAGCAGCCATTCAACAGTGGCTATGCCCCCTTAATAAGAAGCAGGTTCAAGCCTTTTTGGGCATCACTGGTTGCGACAGGAGGTTTATTCCTCATTTTGCCACCTTGGCAGCTTCATTAACAGACTTAACGAAGGGAAAAAACTCTGTTCTCCCAGGGCAATGAAAGGTTAATATAAATTAAAAGTAAATCTAAAGGCATTCTTTTTAAGTACTTACTGCATATCTAAATTCCCAGATCCCTGCTTGCTTCTCTGAGATATGGTGCTGGCAGCCTACAGCAGTGTGAAGACTACAGTGACATCACTGAAATCTCTCTGTCCTTCCTGTAGGCAGCCAGCGGCAGCCTTCCTATTCTCTGAGCATGTGTGTAACTTGATCCTGTCTCCTGTTCTGAGCTACACATGCCCACCAGCCAATCAGAAGCGGATCTGCCACAGGGGGGGGGGCGGGAATGAAACACATGTGCAGTATGAAGCAAGGAGGGAAAGTAAGGGAGAATACCTTTTTAGAGATTGCTGCCTTTTCTAAAAAATGTGAAGTAAGTGTGACTGAGTAAATATTTCATTAGGTGAGCCAAAAGTGTGGTGTTTTTACTAAACAATAGGAGGACTATTGGGCAGTATGCTTTTTACATTTTGACTTGCATTCTCCTTTAAGGCACTTAAATATGCGTTATGTGCACAGCCAATTCTGTATTCCCCATATTTCTCGAAGGACTTTATGGTCTGAACAGACACATCAGATGTGGGTTTAGGGGCAGGATTATCGCAGCTTCATAATGGGGAAGACCATCCAGTCGAAAGCTGAATGATTGTGAAAGAAAGTGTGCCACTATTGAGAAGGAGCGCTTGCCATAAAGTGGGCGCTAGAGGCCTTAAAGGAACTATAACACCAAAAAATAAAATTGTTTTAAATTAATTAAAATATTATATACTGCTGACTTGCACTGGTAAAACTGGTGTGTTTGCTACAGAAACCCTACTATAATTTATATAAATAAGTTGCTGTGTAGCCATTGGGACAGCTATTCGAGCTGGAAGAAAGGAGAAAAGGCACATAGCAGATAACAGATAAGCTCTGTAGAATATAATGGGGCTTTATCTATTAACTGCTAAGTAACCTGTGCCTTTTCTCCTTTGAATGGCTGCCCCCATGGCTACACAGCAGGGTATTTATATAAACTATAGTAGTCCTTTGGAAGCAAACACACCAGTTGCACCAGTGCAGGGCAACAGTACATCATATTGTAATTACTTTTATACACTTTCAGTTTTTGGTGTTACTGTTCCTATAAGGTATTACTTCTTGGGGAGACGATTTGACCTTGTCACTGCCCATCTACCACTAAAGTGGATGGACCAAAAGAAAGAGACCAATAGACGGGTGATTCAATGGTTCCTCACACTGCAGGACTACTGTTTTACAGCAGGACACAGGCCCGGGTCAGAGATGGGGAATGTTGATGCCCTGTCCTGTGTTCATTCCTGGACCTCAGTTGTTCCAACCACTGGGTTAAAACAAGGAAAGTGGGGTATGTGGTAAGGTCACTATCAGGATACCTGACCAGGAGTGGTTCCTGGACTGCTAGTCCAGCCCAGGTGTTTTATATGGGTTTTTTATATCTGCCTAAGGCATCTTAGGTGGATAATTAAAAGACAGCTTAGGCCAAAATAAAAGCTCCAGTCTGGGGTTAAGACGTAGAGGAAGCTGCTTGTGTGAGCTACTTAAGAGGCTTGGGATCACCACAAGGTTGGAACTTTGTTTTTTTCCTTTCTTTGTGTGGGAGACAGGCGGTAGACATACTCCTGGTTAGTTAGGACAACTGAAATGTGTTAGTTAGTGTTAGTTATTTTATTATATTTGTTTCAAGTTAAAATAAGCTACCTGAAAGATAGTACTCTCTCATGAGTTGTGTGTGCCGTGGACTGCTTTACCCCCAGAAAGCAGGTCCCAGCTACCTAAACCCTGACATATGGTGGAGGATACTCTGGCACAAAATAAGGCAACAAGTATAGTGTTTGAGAGACTGAGCATTAAAGGGGTGGTGATCCTTTAAAGTGATACTGACACCAGAAATTAAACCTTTTTTACAGCTTTCATAACATTGTCTTTGCATGAGCTTTATAATTTAGCAATAAACGTATTTCCTGAGGCTTTTACATTCCCTAACTGATCCCCCATGTTCCTCTATGAGGGGCTGCCATGTTTGTGCAGCAGTAGGCCGTTAGCATTAGATGCTGTAAATGACAGGCTGAGAAGGGACAGTCAGGTTGGCAAAACAGCCAGGTTTAGGAACTTCAAGTTACAATTACTTACAAAAGCAGCTCTGTCAGTGAAAAATGATCAACATGACCTATAGGTAACTTTTTATGTAGATTCATATTTTAAAAAGTAGTTTTTTCGTGTCAGTATCACTTTAAGAACTTTGCAGAATGGATAAGATTGTGAAACAGTTAATACTATCTAATGCTGCACTTCAGCAGGCTAATGCTGAATAAATATATTGTTGTGATGGCAGAATCTGTAAATGAGGGGCTTTGATGATTTCCTGAACTAGCACAGTATCCAAGGCTATTGTGATGCTAAAATCCACAATTAGTATTGATGTTGGTATATATGTTTTATGTATGTGAGTGTATAGGTAGGTCAGTATAGGTTTGTGTGTGCTGGGTTCACTTAGAAGGGTTGAACTTAATGGACTCTGGTCTTTTTTCATCTCTCACTTTGAGAGAGGCTGTGGGTGCAGCCGAAACATCAGTTTCATTTTTGAATAAACACCCTTGTACCTGTGAGTGCAGTTCCTTTGAGCTACTAGATTCTTGCTTGATATGGTTCTGCACCCAGGCAATTTATTTACTTAACATTTTTTGGTGAGTACTGCGTACATGGTTCTCTTTGGCTCTTCCATAACCTTAGTTGCACATGCAAATTAGGGATCAGATTCAGTTCAGGATTCACACAAATCTTTTACAATGGATTCGGGGTTTGGCCAAATCCCGATTTGGTGCATCACTATTATATACACAAACATAGGAAAGCACAACCATGATACTTTTAAATGACTAGATACTTTTAAAAGAATAAATAGTCATTAGATCAGCGTAGGCCACTTTATATGACCAAATAATCTATTTTCAAGTCCCCCAGGCCTTAAAGGAACAGTAACACCAAAAAATGAAAGTGTATAAAAGTAAGTAAAATATAATGTGCTGCTGCCCTGCACTGGTAAAATGTGTGTGTTTACTTCAGAAAGTCTACTATAATTTATATAAATAACTGCTATGTAGCCATGGAGGCAGCCTTTCTAAGGAGAAAAGGGACAGGCACATAGCAGATAACAGATAAATCCCTATTGTATTCTATAGAACTTATCTGTTATCTGCTATGTAACCTGTGCCTTTTCTCCTTTTTTCCAGCTTGAATGGCTGCCCCCGTGGCTACACAGCAGCTTATTATATAAATTATAGTAGGGTTACTGTAGCAAACGCACCAGTTTTACCAGTGCAGGGCAACAGTGCATTAAATTTTTATTACTTTAAAGCTCTTTCATTTTTTGGTGTTACTGTTTACCTTTAATTTCTTTCTGTGATTTAAAATGTTGTTTAACAGCCTACATTTTTTTTTGTCCCGTACAGAGTCATACTTGACTTCTGTCCCATCTCTCTGTTAGACACTTAGTCCTTATTGCCATGTAGACATCATTGAATGTGACATAACTGAATGAACCTAGAATGTTGTGCATTATGTTTTGGGCTTCTGTACAGCCCAGGGCAACCACAGCCCTTTAGCAGGGAAGATCTGTGCCTTGAAAATGCCCCCAGTAGCTTCCCATTTTCTGCTGATTTCCTACACATGCTCTGTGCTGCTGTCAGTTACTGAACTTAGGGACCCACTCACAATATACTGTCTATACAGAATATAAATGTCACAAGGCTGATTAATTATTACAGATAATTACTACATTACAGCCCAGAAACCATTGCAGTTAGCACCAGAATTTAATAATAATCAGACCTGTAGCCAACCTCATTTTCTGCTTGATAAGTTGCAACAATCCCTGAGCTCAGCTTTTCAACAGCTGTTCAACATGCTCAAAGTACACTAAGCTTGCGAGTGTCGCAGATACTTTCCAAGATGGGGAGCTCTTGTGACAAGTTTGAAGGCCTGGATCATTACTGCTAAAGCTGAAACTTTAGGCTGGTGCAGTAAGTACAGTATATAAATATGGCATTTTTTGCCATATTCATTTTTAAAGTTTAGTTCTCTTTTTAACTGTTGGTTGTAGGAGACGAGTGATAGTTCTCTGCATATTTACTTCCAGCAGCTGTCCTTATCATCATAATTCTCAATACATAATTCCAATAACAGGCCCTTCTGTGCTAAAAAAGAAAAAGTACACGTTAAAATTAACAAAGAGAATAACATGGGAAACAGCAATACAAAAGAAGGCTTCAGTCCTATAATACCAGTTAACATAATACTGTACATTAAAGCTTCTGCAATAAATCAGTACTTACATAGATTAGAACAATTTAGCAACATAAACATTATGCTGTATTATTTTAAAGATGTCACTTCAAACTTTTCTGGGCGACTTCCACTAGTATATATATATATATATATATATAAGGACAGAGAGCCGCACGCACAAGGACTTAGCGATTAGTGAAAAAGTGTATTTGAAAAAATCCAACGTTTCGAGTACTGACTGTACTCTACTTCAGGGACAAACCCTGAAGAAGAGTACAGTCAGTATTCGAAACGTTGATTTTTTCAAATACATTTTTTCACTTATCGCTAAGTCCTTGTGCGTGCAGCTCTCTGTCCTTATATTTCCTCATTTTGCCAGCACCCAAGGCATTTGAGCCTTTATAGGGTGTGCTCTACTCTTCCTTGTATATATGTATATATATATATATATATATATATATATATAGTATATGTGTACAGTATCTAGTAAAATTAACATCAACAACTGGACTTTTCTGAGTTTTCTTGAAAATGTTAAAATGTTTCCCCACTCATCCAAGCGGCTTCATCAGTAGTATATGTATAATCTGCCCTTGTCACTATAATTTAATAATTACCCCTCTACTGCTCCCCTCTGCCCCAATGCCAGTAAAAAATATAGATTATAGTATTTCAATAAATACTTAATACTTAATTTTTATTAAATAAAAATACAAAGCTATTGTTTTTTCATATTTTCTAGCATGTTAATTAGTCTTTTTGTTAAGTCAGAAGATGTTTTTTCTTTTTATGGCTGTAATTACTTAAATATACCAGCATAGTTTGAAAATATAATTTGTATTAATGTTATGTTGTAGGTGAGACACCACTGTTTTAAAGACAGTTAGCAACCAATTTTCACAATGTGCAGAGTAATAAGTTTACATCTCTATCATATTTACAGGTCCATGGCCACAAGGCAGCATGGGAAGACCCTGTGGAATGGGTCAGAGACACACTTCCTTGGCCAATGGCACAACAAGATCAGTCTAAGCTTCTACATCTTCCCCAGCCCACAGTGAGCACCCATCATTCTACATCACCTCCGAGAGAGCACAGCATTAAAGATTCCCCTACTACTTCACTGGAGACTGATCCCTTGGTAGGACTTAAAGAAAGCTTGTGTTTTTATGTGCAATAGTGTATGAAAAAAAATATGCCACTGTTAAAATTTTGCACTCTTATTTTATGAATGAATCAGTTTTATGCTGTTAAAATGCAATTTACATTTCTTTTTTGGTTTATAGATGGCGATGCTCCTAAAACTTCAAGAAGCTGCCAACTTTATTGAGTCCCCAGACAGAGAAACAATTTGTGATAGTGACCTCACCACCACCATTTAAAAATCCACAACTTGGAACGTTGCAGTGCAATAAAAAGCAAAGATCTGCACACACACAGCTAACATCTCAAGAACTAATGCTGCGGACAACAATTAATTCTTGTGAAGCAAGGATGTCGACCTAGCTCCACTTATTTATTGGAGCAAGGACAGGCTCTGCTCATCTTCTTATTGTGATTATTATTAATATCTGATACCATCATAACTGTTGGAGGATGAGGGAAGCATGAAACAGACTGGTGTTCTGGATTCTTTTTAATGATCGCTTTATTCAGCCATTGGGTAATACAGGTTAAAGGAAAAATATAGACTTATTACAGAATATTATGGCAGAGTAATGTGTAATTGGCCTGTCTGCAAATCAAATGATATTCCTTTCCTTGGACTTCATTTCTGGCTCCCAGTGACTAGCCATAGTTTCTAAATACAAAAGAAAGTTAAGCATTAGTGGACACTTGGGTCTAGAGATCCGGTAATGAAGGGTATTTAATCGAAAGACTGTTAATAATATCACTATACTTCCTAAACCTGACATAACTTTCAATAAGATTATTTGTTTTTTGGGAATTTAAAAAATATTCACAAGTCAAATTAATATGTGACCCTAAACTACCTGGTATAGGGTTAGCGCCCAGTGAAAATATAGAAGGGCTATAGCTCACGTTTATGTATAATTATGTTCCCACTGTCTAGGCTGAGCCCACTCAAAGTAATATTTTGTGTCTATGAAGGTGTTGAACCAACTCATACACCTTTAGCATCCTTAGATAAGCCACACTTGCCAAACCCCCTCTTCAGATAATAACCCTTAAGAGCTTCATCAAGGCCAAATCAATGCATGATGTTATTGATGAAAATGAATATTATGCTTTTTAATCTGGAGCTATGTCTTTGAAATATTTTATTTCAGGGATTTGTCTTGAGCACTATTTCGGTTGGAAAACAGTTTTTATGCCACCAATTTGATGCCACAGAGAGTTAAAACACACCAGGGAGCATTACTTAAATATACACATCATTAATAAAAACGTGAATAACCTGACTTTAGGTACAGCGTTGTATAAAACATTTATATAATGCAGAGCACTGTTATCAACAAAGTAAACAGAGCAATAGCATTTAATATTTACACTGTTGTGGGTTTGAGGGGACTGTGTGTGGCATATTTTGCCCACTCTGGATATAGGTGGAACCCATGCCTCTTATAATTTCCCAGGTATATAGCCTGGTGGAAGTTCTTTCTTTTATATGCAAACAGATACTTTTACAGCAGGTAACATTCAACTTACAGAACTTTTTATGCTTCAGATTAGATGTATTCATTTTATTGCAGTACACTGTGTTGTTATATGTATTGCACTTTATTTCTCTGCATTGCTGGTCTCTGTGGTAGGATATAGTTTATACACGCCATTAGTGTGTGTGTTTTGTAGTATGCAGTTCACTGGCTTCCAGTGCTATAACAGGGCATTGGAATTTTGGTGCTGAATTCTGGTGCTTACTCTTTTTTAAGAGGATTGGGTGCCATCAACAGATCAATATAGTTTGGCCTGTGTACTAATTATTAATGTGTGGATCAGCCACCTCTTTGGGCTTGCTTTTGGTGCTCAGTCTTTGAATGTAGGAAACAAACCATATGAAGTGAAGTAAAACAGTAACAGTATTTCTCCAGATAAATATCTCAGATGGCTTCTTTAGCTTCCTACAGCAAAGGGAAGCAGGCATTTTATATATGAATGCAACAAATAGCTAAAATACTATGTACTAAAAGGCAGCATCTGTATATATACACAGTCTACAAATCTTTGCAAGAATTCTTATTGCTTTCCATTATAAAGGCATATAATTTGCTAAATTTGAAGTCTTGTTAGGGGCAATGAAAAATATACTTGTGTTCAGCACAAGCCCACTGCATTGTTTTTTACTGAACTGCCATGCCAGTAATGTAGTCTTTGTTATAATATATTTTAAAATACATCTACTACACATTAAAAGCACAGACAGCAAGTGATTAGGCTATAACATATGAAGCTATAACATAATCACATTATCTTTTCTTGCACTGGGCAATAAATAAACCATAACACTCTCATCCCCCATCTGATGTGCCCTTAAACAGGGTTTATTTTGCAAAGTGGCAAAAAGAGATATGTATGGATTTTGTTGAACATAAGTTTTTTACCATCACAATATGTAAAGCATCTATTTGTGTGAAAACAGAATACAGAAATTTTGATTCTGAATATTCAGATAGGCTTGTCTCCTTGAATGAAATATTGCATCTAGACTAGACTAAAATATAATAATACATAAAATACATCTCTACACATTTGTGAACAGTGTTTAGCTCAAACTTTTAAATGTTTAAATAGTCTTTTACTAAGGAAAAAATTACAGCTGCTGACTTGAAGTACAAAGGATTTAAAAGCATACCATTTTCTGTTTGGTTGATAATTCACCTTTTTTTCAGTGCACTTTATAAAGGCTTTTTGCTTTCCTACTGAGTTACATCCTTTCACCTATTGCATTTGATTTTATATGTGTGACTCCAGTGACCATTACATTTGGAGAAAGTAAAGACATGCATGAACTTAATATGCACCTTATTTAGAGTTTATTTAAGACTGTTATCATAACAATCCTCTACAGATTTTTGTCCCTAAATCAGGAACATCAAACATGTGGTCTCACAGTTGAGGTGGGAAATTGTTATTCAACTGGTAAAGGGCTTAATATTACACCCTTGCCCTTGACATTTATTGATCAGTATAATGCATAATAGCATGAAAATCATGTAATTCCAGAAGTGAACATAAGATTTGAAATAATATGTCTGTGTAAGTTTTATTTGTAATCAAAATGATGCCTGGAAAAAAAAATGTACAGCCATCTAAGTTTAGTAACTCTAAATAGGTCTTTCATTTTCATATTTAACACTAATACCATATATTTATTTATGTCTTCATGTGAAATTTCAAAATGTCCTTTGTCCTTTCTTAATTGGTTCTGTCATTTTTTTTACTTCTGCATCATGCCATGGAACCACATGTGCTTTAAACAGATTTGCTTGTTGTTTAGTTTTGACACCCGCTGTTTTCTTTCAGTTGAATTTTTAGGTGGTTTGTAAAACACCTAGAAAGTAATCAATGTTGCCATATTTTTTTATCCAAAATTAAGGATAAATTAAGGATTCTTTCCAATGTGTTCAGGTTGCTCCAGTTCTCCTTCAATTTAACACCTATCACCACAATACAAAACAGAACTATAAAAAGTAAATATTTAAATCAACTGATATCATTCCATTATTTGTTAAAGTCATTTCACTGCCAGTAAGCACGTGTAGCAAGGCAAATATGAGGGAGGAATGAGGGTACACTTTAAATACATAGGGTAAGGACTCTTGATTACTGCTGCAAGGAAAAGCCAGTTAAAAAATTTTTCACCCCTTTAAAGGGGACCTGTCACCCTAAGAAATAACTCCAAATTATTTTCTATATTGTTAGTTGAGCAAAGTAAACTTTACTTACTCTAAATAAGTAATATAAATCTTGTTTCCTTCTGTCTTGGAATTACTCAATCAAAGCAAGCTGGCAGGCACCATTTTGTGGACACTGTTATGAAGGCAAGCTGTGTATCCTGCCAAAATCTTGTTTTTGTGCCAGAATGAGGGACCAGATGCCCATGCCCATGTACTGGCTACACAGTTAGATGATGAGGAGGGAGGGGAAAAGTGAGATGTGCAGTGACATCTAGGTAGTGCTGAATGGAAAGCTAAAGTTATTGTCTGCCCCGCCTCTATGCCTAAGGCATAGAGGCGGGGCAAGCAATATATGATTTACAGCTGAGAATTTTAAATGCCTCTATAATGGGTTTAGATGTGTTAATATAAAAATGAATTTGGGTTTCATGCTTAATTTGAAAAGGACTTTTATTATACAGTTTTTTATGTCTGGGTGACAGATCCACTTTAACATCATCAAAAATACAGTGAATAGCAGTGAACATGCATTTTCTGTATGAAAACGGACAACAGTCATGGATCTCAAACAAGTAGCACTGCAAAAATTGAATGTGACCGGTTTGTTTGGATCACTGCTATTTAAAGCAGTGATCAAAATGCTTTTTAACATAGCCCTAAGTATAAACCAACATAAACACATTTCCATGAAGACCCCAAGCATATAGTGGTTCTTTCCATTGTTAACCGTTTTTGACCCCATGGTGATCACCTGGCGATTTGATTAGGACCAAAATATTTTGTGTGCTAAAGCCCTTAATATCTGGAAAATTATTTGTATAAGGGCGTAATGAATAGATTTTCACAGAGAATATTGCATTGCTCATTGTCATCTACATTTAAAAGAAAAGGACTGATACTTTTACTTTAAAAACATTTGTTGTACTATAAATAAAAAGTTACAAACATTTGTTGCCATCTTATACTCAAAATAGATCCATTCTCGGATGATCTTGACAAAAGAATCTACTCTACCAATATATTTTCAAATTTATTTAATTCCTGGTCTTTTTTTTGCCACAATAATCAGCAAACCTATGAGCAAGGTAGCTTCTTCCTCTTTCCATTGGTTTACAATGTGCTTTATTTTTTACTCTAATTTCTTTTTCTTTGGATTGGCAGCTTTTCTACCTGACTTGCAAAATAAGGATGGCAACCTGTTATTCTAGTAACTTTTAAGTCTTCCATCTAGGATGTCATCTGCTTGTTTGGTATGCCCATGTGGAAGCTCTGCAGTTTATCTTTTGTTTCTGGTAATTCTGGAAAACCTTATCCACCAAAATTTTGGCTGAACCCAGGAACAAAAGTGTTGCTGAAAACCTGATTTATTATGTAACAAAACCACAACAATTCCCAATGAAAAAATATACCAGCTAAAACCTGTTGAGATCATGTAGAAGTCAATGACGGATTTTCCTTTTACTACTGGAAGATCTTTCTTTGCTTTGTGTTTTTTTTGGGGGGGGGTGATGGCTTTCGTGACAAAAGTTGAAAAAGTGCTTTTTCCGCAACTTTTTTTCCTTCGTGTTTTTTCAATTCGGATTTTTTAGTAAATGCCTGCAATTCATGGAAATTATTTTAGTTGTGGTTTTAAAAAAATATAAAGCTACAGCAAGGTGATCTAATTTACAGAAAGACCCTTTATGTGGAAAACTCCAGGTCCTGAGCATTCTGGATAACAGATCCCATACCTGGGTCATTATAATTGTACAGATGTTTTACTACATTAAAAAATTGCTTAAATTGGTGCTTATATTTGACAGAACTTTGTTTTGGGCAAATATCTCTTTTAAATTTAAGCTTGCACCATTTAGGTTCTTTATCATCCTGTATAGAATTAAATTTCATTCTCCTTTGTCTTAATTTTTGTTTTCCTTTTCTCTGGGCTTTGGAATTTCAAGTCAATAATTGAGATGATAATACCTAAGAAAAGCTGAGCTATATAGATCAGGCAGAAAACAGTGCTTGAGTTATCCCACTGCTAGAAATTATGCCAAAATTCTAAGCTTTATCTCATGAAAAAAAGAAACTTGAATCAAATCAAATTCTGTTGCGTTTCTGACATGAAGTTGTTCTTCACTATTACCCTTTCAGCAATCTGTCTCTCTTCATGCAGTATTGTGTCAGAGTAATTTATATTGACATTTAGCTTTAATACATTGTCTGGAGGACACACAACAATGTATCTGAACTGTCAATCAAAATCTGGCTCCAAATCCTGCAAGAGAGGGGATTATGGAAAATTAACTTTATTTCAGAAATGGTACAGAATTTTTAATTAATTATATTATAAAATTCCTTTTATTAATAAGATGAAACACACATTGCATTTTTATTTTCACAATATTCGCCCTTTAAGCAGTTCTTTCGCTTTGAATGATCACAGAAACAGTGACATGGAAAAACCAGGTGTACTGCCAAGCAGAGCCTCCTATAGGCTGCCAGTCCACAGAGAGGCTACAAAAAGCCTTTCACAGCTTGGATAGCTCCCAAAATCTTAGAGTTAAAGGAACAGTAACACCAAAAAATGAAAGTGTATAAAAGTAACTAAAATATAATGTGCTGCTGCCCTGCACTGGTAAAAGTTGTGTGTTTACTTCAGAAAGTCTACTATAATTTATATAAATAAACTGCTGTGTAGCCATGGAGGCAGCCATTCAAAGGAGAAAAGGCACAGGCACATAGCAGATAACAAATAAAACACAATTGTATTCTTAATAAACATTCTTCCTTACAATAAGATTGGAGTACAAAATGTAATAAGAGTCATTCAGCTCAGAAAGGGGAAACTTTTCTAATCTGAATGGCTCTTATTACATTTTCTCAAAAAATACCTGTAGAGGTTTATACAAAATAGCAGACTTAGGGCAATTTATTTTCAAATGAACTAAAATATCTTATATACCAATAGGTGGTCTTATCAGAGGTATTTAAAATATGGTCTTAACAGAGTTATTTAAAAAATCTGCTATGGGGTCTACATGCAAGCTTTCTAATGCCTTTATATCTGTCCTTGTAAATATGTAATAACAACATCAGCCAGCTGAAGAATCAGCTATATATTAACAAATCTTATAAGAGTGCATACAGTTGTTTATGTTTACTTACTATTTATACCATTCCCAAACTAATGTAGACACAGAGGGGGTGATTTATCAACTTTCAAGTTTGATTTTTTTCACAATTCAAGTTTTTTTTACACCAAAAAACTCAAAATTGAATTATGTTTCAAATACTTGAATGGTATTTATGAAGTGCAAAAAAGACCCCAAAACGTAAGAGTTTCTATAGAAGTCAATGGGAGTTGTCCTAGACAAAGTGAAGCCATATTTTCAAATACGTATTTTTGGCATTTTTGCAAGTTTGTAAGCTTAAAAAACATGTTTGCCTTATTAATACATAAGTCAGCATTTGACATCCAAGTTTATTTAATTTAGAAAATCAAACTCAAATTCACAAACTCAATAATTGATTATTAAGCCCAAAGGATAACCTTAATTTATATTCTCCTTAATAGATTGCAGGTCAGTGAGGGAATGACATTAAGGGGGCAATTTATCAAAATGTGTGTTTAGAGTTTAATACATAGAACTCACCCATATTCTATTAATTCCTATGGGATTTTTAGAAGCATATTTATCAATGGGTGAAAATTCACCATTTGATACTTACTAAAAAACTAAAAATCCCATATAAAGGAATATAATGTGGATGAGTTATTTAGCTCTAAACTCAAATTTTGACCAAAAAATTTGAATTTGAAAATATGGCTTTAATATCCCATAGGAATGAATAGAAAGTGGGTGATTTTTTTTGTGGTAAACTCTTATCTCACATATTTACAAATCTGCCCCTTATATTACATCTTGATAAATCTGCGCCTTAGTATTACCACTGTAATTTAACTTGTTCACTCTGATAGAGCAAATACGAGTATAATAAAACTTGCAAATCTTTACGCAGAGAAGTGTTTTACAAGAAGTTAAAACATTTCTTTAATAAATGATGCATCAACTGAAGGAAACGAATGCAATTTCCATGTCTATATAAACAATTTGTTTCAATATCCTTTTTAAGAGGGTAGTAAAATGGTTTCTCTGGGAACTATAAATAAAAATTGTTTTAATTTCCTTTTAAAAATCATTCTGAAGTAGGTGATCACTAGAGGCTGATAAAGGTTCACATTGATAGAGTTTCTTTAAAAACAAAGGAATATAAAAAGACCTTAAGGCGGCCATACACATAGCAATAACGATCTTTCGTGTGACCATTTGTCCCAGGAAAGATCGTTCCCGTCCTCCATTGACATTCAGGGCTGAATCGTCAGATATCTAGGTAGAAACAATAGAAATTCTACCTCCACCTGCCAATTTAGCCCTAAGTGAAGATTTTGCTCGGGTGCCTTTAGCAATATCGATATTGGTCTTCTCGTTGAGCCGCCATACATCATATGGCCAGCTTTAGTCTCAAGTCTGATAAAATACTGGGAAAGACCAGCCATGGGCATCTGGTTTTCACTTCCAATAAAGACATTACAGATTACCAGTCAGTGATTTTGCTCTAATAATTTTGGCCTACAGAAGTTAATTCATAATAGTGCATTAAATGAGAAAAAAAGGGTGAAGTTTCATGCATTGATTACTCAGCAAATCCAGTTGCTTTAGATTTACTTATACTAGATATACTATGACCTGGATGAATGAAAATCTTCATAGTCATGTTTCAAAAGATTATTATTTCCTTCTTCTACTTCAATGCAGTGTCAAGTTTTTTTCTGTCACTACAAGAATTGATTTTAATAAAAGGGGAATGGGGATGGTTGTGCTTTACATGTTAGTTGTAAGTGCTCATAATCAGTTAAACAAATCCAAAATAAAGTTGAACTTTTATAAGCAATCACACTGAAAAAACGTCATGTTGTCCTCAGTTCCATCTGCATGCTAATGTCATATCAGTGACTTCATTATAAACATGTATTTATAAAGCTCCAACATATCCCACAGCACTGTACAATAAATATATAACAGATACAAGTTATCCCTGCTCATTAGAGTTCACAATCTGAAATGACTTGATATAATTGTAATTCACTTCTTCAACATTTGTTTGTCTGTTTTTAATAATTATGTTCTATCCCACAAATTTCAGACTGTTCTGTTCCTTAAAGGGGTTGTTCACCTTTAAATTAACCTTTACTATGATGTAGAGAGAGCTATTCTAAAACAATTTGCAATTGGTCTTCATTTTTTATTATTGGTAGTTTTTCAATTATTTTACTTTTTGTTCCGCAGCTCTCCAGTTTGGAATTTCAGCAGTAATCTGGTTGCTAGAGTCCAGTTTACCTTAGTAACGAGGGAGTGATTTGAGAGAGTGACTGATATATGAATAGTAGAGGGGCTGAATAGAAAGATAATTAATAACAAGTAACAATAACAATAAAATTGTCACAGAGCAATCGTTTTTGGCTGCCAAGGTCAGTGACCCCCATTTGAAAGCTGGAAAGAGGCAGAAGAAGAAGATAATTCAACAATTATAAAAGATAAAACAATCAAGACCAATTGAAAAGTTACTTAGAACTGACCATTCTATAACATATTATAAGTTAACTTAAAGTGAACTATCCCTTTCACATTTAATTTATTCAGCACCACTAAGATGCTGTTTTATGTTGCCTCAACTAACTCTCCGCCATGAAATTGAAATGTGATATAAGACAAGAGATGGTGTTTACTTCTTCCACAAAAACAGTATTTTTTGGACAGATATAGACAATATATGGTTAGCTGAGGCTTACTGCTCTTCTGTTCTGTTAATGACACAGAATCTTGTTAGTTAAATATAACAGCCCTGTGAATATTATAGTTGTTTCTTTCTACCTGTACCAGCTTTGTCCTTGACACTTATTTTGCCTTCACTTTTGCCTAAAATCATCTTTGTGTTCCTACCTATTTGTGCATTACTTGGCAGTGCCCCAAAGATAAGTTACACACTTCTCATTTGGTAACCTTCCTCTCTTGCTTCTTTGTCATTTTCCTTTGTCACTGATGATTCTCCAAAAACAGGTATGCTGTTGAGCTTTGCCATTCAAGGAGTCATTCTGTCATATTCTTTTTTCAAAAAGTATTAGTCATTAGATTAGAAATGGGTCTCCTATAGTTTTTTTAAATACTTAAATATGAAATGTAACAATAGTTCTTAGAAAGAAAAAAAACATCTCTAACAAATATTGCAGATCAATGTTAAAAACAAAGGAGGTCTGCATTTGAGATGCTTCATTCAGAAGATATTGCGTTTCTACCAGTTGTGGGCTGTTTTATTAATACTGCAAGGTTCAGGGATCAGGTGACATAATTTAAAAATGTAAATTCTTTAACATCTAAAACCCATAAGGTATTAATTTGTATGTATGTACATTTTTTATTTATATTACACTGCTCTGCTGTACAGCAGGTTTGTTAAAAATTGTTGGAAAGCAATCCCACTCAAGGATAAAAAGCAAACTGATGCAATAAAACGCAAGCAATTTAAAGAATTCATGCATTTTTCCTATCCTATCATCTAAACCCAAACCTTGCAGCATAATAATTCAGCCCCTCGCCTAGCCATGCATGTATTCATTCTTTACAGGCTTCTGCATATCCTCTTTCACTCAAAACAGCCAGCTTTTTTTCTTATGTCAGATTCATGTGTTAAGCCTGTTGCAGCATAATATGCACTTAGCGGAGGCCATGTTATTCTCTTTTGCATGCAGCCATTTGTTGGGTAAATATGTTCCCCATCTAATCCCCACTGGGTGAACAGAGAATTCTCATTCAACCTCTTTTTCAGCTGCATCATTGGCTTGTCAAGCTGAATTGATTAAAAGAAGAACAAAAAACCTTAGCTTAGAACCATCTTTATTTCCAATGGAAGACAGAGGAGTGTAGATATAAGCTAAGGGTGTTTTGTGTTGGTTATTTACAGTGTAGCTTGAAAGATGAGCAAAAGGGTCACTGTCTGGCAGCCCAAGTAAAAGATGTTTCTGTAGGCCTTGCAAGTTCTGGCTAAGCTACTCCAGGACACTGTAAGGTTTTTGAAAAAAAAATGTGTTTATGTCTCTATTTTTTCTTGCCGGTGTTTTTTTTAATCATTATAAGCATTTCTTTTGCTTATAGCAATCTAAACTAAAATGGATTTTTGCAGGAAACCAATTTAGTAATGTGATAATGAAGGGAGGTATAAATGAATCAGTGTTTCAAGTACCAGCAATATACAAGCGTAAGAAGTGATGTATTTGTTTCAAGAGAAAAGGCTGTAGTATGTGCTTGACCAGTTTGATGCCATTATGTGCTAATACTTTTGGTAGTTTATACACCTTGTATCTAAGCATAGCAAGCCTAATAGCAGCTATGAAACACCGGAGATACAATATGCAATGGCTGACATGCTTTTAAATGGAAAAGTTGTTTGACAATAAGTCGTTATTAGGCCATGACTAAATGTTTTACAGATCCTGAAATGTATGCAAACTTGCATTATTTTAAAAAGCATTCTATATTCAAAACAGGTGATAGATGTCATAAATTATTTGTACTCCATTTGCCATTTGCATCTTCGGTGCAAAAACCAATGCTGCTCCTACAGAAGAATTTTTCTCTACCAGAGGAGGCCTGAGGTCCCTTTGGCATCACAAGGATCAAATATGGTGCTGCATACACAACCACCAAAACAACAGTGGCCTTATCTATGCGAGTGACCTTTCCCAAAAACACTGGTCTGACAGTCTCTGTATAAACTTCTCCCACTAGTTATTTTCTGTGATATTTTGCTGGGTACCTAATGTCTGTATGTCTGGGTTCAGGGTGGGAACATTCTAGTGACATGTAGCACGATTGCATTTTTTTAGATGTGTTTATAAAGTTGTACTGTTAAAAACTTTCTCTTGTTTTCTTTTTGATTGGCTTGACAAATTATGGATACTTTACCAAGAACTTACCAGCCAAGTTTCACTGTAGCATCAATAGCAGAGATGCAAAATCTACCCCTGTGAGATTTCTTAATGAAAATGCCCTGCCATGCTCCCTTCCTTGGAAACAAATATAAAAAGCAAAGTGTATTTGCATAAAGGACATATCTCAGAAATCTCAACCAGAATTATTTCTAATTTAAATATCTATTAGCTTCCTAAGATTTGTTTAAGGAGTCTTATTTCAGTAACATAATTGGTAAAATTTAATGTAACATGTATACCAGTCTATTTCAGCCCTTCACTTATACAAATGCAGGATGCACTCCAGTAAGACTCCAACATAGAATTACAGCAGTAGCTGGATAAACATTTAGTTATTTGAATATGAATGGTCTCATATCAAATAATTCAACATTATTATGTTATTACAGTAAAAATCTGTTTCCACGTTTGAGTAAATCAAACTCAGTGGATGCCCTTGTATTGATCATACCCCTTATATATTTTTTAAAAAAGTGATCATAACCCCCATAATAGCAGCTTGGCAAGCATAAATCTCTATTATTTTTATTTGCTTAGTGAGCCTCTCTGGGCTCTATATAATATGTTTGTTAGCTCAATTGCCTTACTACTGCTTTTTAATGAAAATTTTTCTCTGTTCTTTTTTTATTTTTTTCCCAGCTAGTTGCTGCATGATGACACAGCTAAAGAGCTAAATTGTTACTACTAAATATATGCACAGCATGCAGTTTTTTCAGATTAAATTCATTCACAGGGAGGCTTAAGCAACAGTGACTGTTTTTGAGCAAGTCTACAGTTGCATAACAGATAATTGGCATACATCATGATTCAAGATGGATCTCTTCTAAGGTAACATCCAAGGACACAGTGGGTACCTGTAAAGAAACTGCTTTTCCTTTTGTGGCCTTATGAATTTCCTAAAGGGCCTGGATTTTTTTTTTGTTCCTATTAAAAAACATTCCAGACCTATTTAGTACCAATAGACTTCATAGTAGGCCAAAGTAAGCTCACTAACGTACCATCTCAAATGGTTGACTTCTTGAATGGCAGGCATGGAAGGCTTCTGTGCATGTAGTTAAGCAGTGAAAGAACAAAGAAATTTAGTGAAATTTAGCAGGTTGTCTGTGTCTCTTAAGACATTTTTGGCCAGGAACAAAGGGAAAGAGAGCCAAGATCAGAATGGAACAATCTATCACAACCAAAGGATTAAAGGGATAATTCACCATCAAGTTAACTTTAGTATGTTATAGAATGGCCAATTTCTTTTTTTCTTATTTTCTTACATTTGCCTTATTCTTCTGATTCTTTCAGCCCATAAACTATTGCTATGTGAGGCTGCAATGTTATTATTATTGTCATTTCTTATTACTTATCTTTCTATTCAGGTGCTCTCAGATTCCTATTCTAGTGTCTGATTCAAATCACTGCCTGGTTGCTAATTTGGACCCTAGGAACCAGATACCTGATGAAATTCCAACTTCCAAAACACTAAATAATTCAAAAACCACAAATGATAAAAACTGAAGACCAATTGCAGATCTTAGAATATCACTCTCTAAATCTTAATAAAAGTTAATTCAAAGAAACAAGAATTAACTTGATCAAACCACCAATTTTACTGAACTTGGGGCTAGACAAAATTAGTAGTTAGGAGCATGAGCTGCAGTATGTCAAAGCCTAAAACTTTCCAAACATTTACTACTTCTTCACTAGTTCCCTGGCCCACAAATTTCCAGTTTATTCAACAGAAGACAATAATGAAATTTGTATTATGCTCACAAAAGCAACCTATTAATCTCTATATTACCAAAACTGTCAAAACAATCTGGAACTGGATTTTGTAATCAGAGAATCAGTAAGAGTCAAATGAAGAAGCAGGAGGGGAGTAAGAGAGAGACATTTCTGGTGGGAAATGCAGAAATAAGATTACCTTAGGCCTACATACTTCACCAGGGTCTGAATTAGTGATACACTGTATGGAGACACACTGCAACAGCCCAGTAGAAAGTCCAATAAAAAGTTGTACAATATTATAATACTGGCCTATACATTTTGCATATTTTGCAAATTTACTAGATTAAATTCAAGAAGGCAAGAGTCTTCTTGGATACTCACATGAGTACAAAATGTGGAAATGAGTTTTTAAACTGGCAAATTATGAATTGTGGGGAATGGTCTTTGGTAGCTTAAAGTGTTTAACACTCTTACAGATTGTTGGGGGATGCTAGAGGTATATCTAATGGCTTTAGAGCCTTCTGAAGTAGAAGCTCTGGGACTTCAGACTGGTATACCTTACTTACATCTGCTCTCAAGAGTTCTCAGGATCTGCTGACTACAACCTTTATCTTACAATTGCAAACCTTTATCAATGGCACAGGAAATAAAGCCATAATATAGCACAAAAAGATCAAGGTCATTCAGGCAATGATCCAAAAAGGGAATCAGTCTTAAAGGATTTATTGTTTTAAGTTGTTTAAGTTAATGATTGTAATGTACATGTTCCACATAGTACTAAATGATTTTCTGCGGTTCAGAATAGATAGATAGATAGATAGATAGATAGATAGAAAATGTATATTTTTATATTTCGTCATATGAACTTTATGTCTAAAACAGTCTGTCTAAATCTGTATCAAAGCTTTTTTTGTCCATCAGCAGTCGTAAAGGTCAAACAAATAAACAAAAATCAAAAGTGGTGTATAAATTGCATGGCTTAAAATATGCATTGCACAACTCAACATTGAAATGAAAAAGTGCATATCATAAAAATTAAAATTTGATAATTACTTGGGCTGCTGAGTTAGTTGCTGTTGTTTAATGACTTCTTTAATATGTCCAACTGCTGAGGTGTGTGTGTTTTTTTTTAATGCCACCATACAATACACTAGCAACAGTGATTATTCTTTGAATAGTGGGAAAGGTAGTAACATACATAAATTATATATGTTATTTGCAGTATTTCTTTGTCTTTTTTTCTCTAAAAATTAAAAATTTTCCCTTGTTTTTTGCTAAAGAATGCAACATAAGTTTTTTAAAGGGCTTGCCCAACAGCATTCATTACTCGGTAGCAGCATTCATATTCATATTATAAAGTGGCATTTTTTTAAAAAACGCATATTGCTTTGTGTGCTGAGTACCATGGGGTTGTGACTGGCTGTGCGAATTTCTACATAAACAAATAACGTTTGGAAAGGGCCGTGTGAAATCAAGTGAATGGAAAAATTGTCGATGTTTCTAAATAGGACCTTCATGTTGAGACTACAAGCACACAACAAATCTCAACTTCTAACTGAATCCAGGATACCCTTAAACCTGGTGAAACTTAATAATGTTAGGGGAAAGATTCTTTCAGTCAAAAGTAATCAATACATTTTATTGGAATTATTTTGTAAGTAACATTTTCTTCGTGTTGCCACTGGATATTTTTACCAGCACTAACAAATTTACTAATTTTTACCCTTTCCTTTTCCTGGGTTCAAGTATTTTGGGCTTTGTGCTGATTCTGTGGAAAATTGGAAAATGTTATTAGGCAGTTCCTGGACCTGGAAGTGTAAAAAGACCCACCCCATGGATGGTCTTAATCTTTGTCACCCTTCTGTCTGCCCATGTAAGGTCTGACAATTACACTTTACCCTTGATCCTAAGTTTTAGCTAGAAAAGCTGTTTTACTGTCTCTGCATAGGTACAAATATAAGATCCTTTATACGGAATTAAGTTATTTAGTGCTGAAGTACAAAAAGTCATCTTGCAATGTTTGTTTTGCTCCTGATTCCAATAGGTGAGCCTCCCAAAACATAGTAAGTAAGTAAGTTGGGTTGAAAAAAGACATACGTCCATCACGTTCAACCATAATGCCTATATATAACCTGCCTAACTTCTAGTTGATCCAGAGGAAGGCAAAAAACCCCATCTGAAGCCTCTCTAATTTGCCGCAGACGTGAAAAAATTCCTTCCTGACTCCAAGATGGCAATCAGACCAGTCCCTGGATCAACTTGTAATAAGTGCTATCTCCCATAACCCTGTATTCCCTCACCTGCTAAGAATCCATCCAGCCCCTTCTTAAAGTTATATAATGTATCAGCCAGCACGACTGATTCGGGGAGGGAATTCCACAACTTCACAGCTCTTACAGTAAAAAATCCTTTCCGGATATTTAAACGGAACCTCCAGCTCTCCCATTTTACCAGACTCCTTGCATTGGTAAACATACATTTAATACTGGTACCAGCGTGAGAATGACATGTAAACAACTTATGGGCCTCCCTGCCATTATCAGTACCCCGAAGCAAGTCTCCTCCCCCATTTTCCCTTACTATGCCCACTACCTCATCTATCCTGTCTACCACAGAATTACCCGCTGCACCCTCCCCCCCCCACTCCTAGTTTAAAATCTCCTGAGAACCCAGCTGAGATGTTTGTATAATAAAAGGCTGATTTGTCCAATGTCAAAATGGAAATTGTTATTAGATCATAGGAATCATTTTTTCTTTAGACTGAGATTTTTGACAATTTTTCTCCGTTCTTTTCACCAGGGCTTATCTTTAAAAAAAAATTTAGGAGCTCAAAATTGGCACAACCCATTCAAACCAATCATACATCAGTGTTTGTTTGAATGGAAATCCCTCTTTGTTTTTTTTAATGTTAAACACTGGTCTTACATTAAATATTTTTCTAGCATTTTAAAGGAGAAGGAAAGGTAAAAACTAAGTAAGCTTTATCAGAAAGGTCTATGTAAATACAGCCATAAGCACTTACAGTAATGCTGCACCGAGTCCTCTGTCAAAAGAAACACAGGATTTCTTGTCTTTTTTGTAAACATGATGTTCCAGTGTCTGACTTCCTCTCTCAAAAACATCCTTAATTCCCGGGGGCCAGAGTCTCCACAGTTCTCTCTCCCCTCTCCTGCTCCCCTCCTCCCACTAGAATGCTAAGAACCCCCTCCCCCCTCCTTTAGGAATGCGTGATCTAAGCTATAACGGCTAGACTGCAGGAAGGAAGCTACTTAAAATGGCAGCTGAGCAAAACACCCTTTGGTGTATAGTTGCTTTTTTATATAAATCCATCTGCCCAGTAGTAACCTGATTGTGTAGACGTGTTTTTTATTCTTTATACAATTATAACTTTAAGGGCTCTGGCACACGGGGAGATTAGTCGCCTGCGACAAATCTCCCTGTTCGCGGGCGACTAATCTCCCCTAATTGCCATCCCACCGGCGTCAATGTAAGTCGCCGGTGGGATGGCACATGCTGTGCAGGCGATTTCGGCAAATCGCTGAAGTTGCCTCACGAGGCATTTTCAGCGATTTGCCGAAATCGCGCCGCAGCGTGTGCCAGCCGGTGGGATGGCAACTTGGGGAGATTAGTTGCCCGCTAACAGGGAGATTTGTCGCGGGTGACTAATCTCCCCGTGTGCCAGAGCCCTAATCTGGAATGCTTTGAACCTGGAGTTTTAATAATAAAAACCTTTATACATTCAAAACAAAATAGAATATTATTCTATAAGTATGGATTTATTCTAGCTTAGTTATTATCATGTACAAGGTGATGTCTAATTGTTACGGGAAAAGGAAATCTGTAAAAAAAAAAAGGTTTGCTTTTTTAAATAGGACTCTCTACAGCACTTCAGAGCTTTCAAAAAATGGGTTTCTAGATAATATATCCCACATTCCATAAATAATTGCAATAATATTTCATTGTTTGCTTCCGTGTTTGTATCCCATTATAGTAACAGCTATTTGTACCCAGTAAATTGGGCGGTGCTGTGAATTCATATTAGTGTTCAGGAATTCTTTTATGTGTAACATCTATTTTCTGATGTCAGCTAATCATTTCATATTTTTGCATGTCATATTTTTGCAACTACAACTATTCCAGGTACAGCTGCATGAAATCATATATTTTATGTGACATTACTTTTACTGTTGACATCTGTACTCATTAATTGCATATATAGTCTTATTTTTCATTTCTGTAAAAATAGCTGTTAAAATATTTAGAATCCTGCACAAATACTGTTAGTTTGTTTCTATATTATTACAATAATTTCGAAAAACCTGTGACTATACATGTATAGTGTCAATGCTACCATTCATATTGAAACACATTCATTTATAGTGTAGGTCTCAAAAAATCATTAAGTACCTTTGCCAAGGTCATAAAAACTGCAGAGCCACTGAAGCTGTACTTCACAAATGATGACATTTATATACAGCCATATATTTCTCAGTACTGCAAATTACAACTAGTGAAAAGTATTGGATTAGTGCTTATATAAATTGTAAATTTGTATACATCCTACTCATTTCATGTTTTTTCCTGGCCATAAAATACATGAATATTTTTGTGTGGGTATATTTCTGTGTAAGCACAAGCATTGTGTACATCTGTGAATTTATGTTATTTTCAGTGCATAAAATTGTGTGTGAATGAAATGTATCCACACTACCCTGCCAACGGCTGTCTGTCTCTTACACAGCAGGGAGTGTTCTATACTGCAATGCAGCAGAAGCTAGCAGCCGTGGTGGGAGAGAGTAGACAGGCATATACAGGGTCATGTATTAAAGAAAATCATTATTGCATGTGCAGTGAGAAAGCGCTTGAGACCAAACATTCACATTTGAGCAATAATCTTTATTGTGTGTAATAAACACACGTCTTGCTCCTTTATTTGCACACACATTGAATTGAAAACAAAGACCTCATATTGTAAATAAGTACTACGGTAACATAATAATTTAGGTTGAAACAGACATGCATCCATCAAGTTCAGCCCTATAGTAGTAGTAGTAGGTGTCATTTAACAAACTGGAGCGACTGTCAAAAAAAGAGTAAATATTTATGGATATTTTGCTTGCTCTGTGTATCAGATGTCCGAGTGTAAAACGACAGATCATTTCTATGCTTGCTTTTATGTTGTGCCTAAAGTATTTTAGTTTTCGTATGCTTGCTACAGAAGAAAAACCGGCCTTTTAATTCTGAATTGTAACATTTTTATTTCCATCAATTTTTTTATTTTTTACAGAAATATCATAAAGTAATATTTTGAAAGCAGTGGGAACTTATGGAGTTTAGTATATGCCTGAAGGCTTGATATAAGAACACCGGGCAGTTTAACATCTATAGCTAAGATGGATTGCGCCTCAGTGGAAGGGTGGGGAGGGGTCTGCTATGCTAAGGAAAAGAATGGGAAAGAAGCCGGAGGAGTGTTTAAAGAGAATGATGACTATCGTGAGAATGTAAGTATAGACAAGATGGATTTAGATCATGAGGGGGATGTGGGGTGGTGGGATAGTATAGCAGTTAATGAAGATCTTAATGTTACAAAGAAATGAATGTAATTAAATTAATAACATTACAATTAAAATGGTAAACAGTAAAGCACAAACTGAATTTTTATCACTAAGACTTTGAGGGATAAAACCTTACTGGGATGTGAATTTATATAACCTTTTTAGAGGGGGCAGAGGTAGTACAAGATGTAGAGGTATCTGCCCTAACCTAAATCCAGAATTAAATCCATGCACTAGAGAAACTATTAAACTTATCACTATAACCAGTGTAAAGATAGACATTTCATCTAGAGATATGATTGGTAAAAAGTGCTGCAGACTTCCTTGTACAAGTAAGGAAAATTAGGCCCAACTACTATTACCTATTGAAAACGTTTTCACAGATTATGTTGCAGACACTACTGGACATGTAGTATATACATATACAATATAATCTAGTGTTTGTCCATTTTACTTATTGGCCAAATTGTAAATGATATCCTACAAACATAAGAGTGCACTATTTATAACATAAAGAGGTACATTAATCTTCACTCTAGGCTTTGTTCTTCCCCCCACTGCCTCTTTTTTATGCAATTACAGCAGCATGACATGTGGGTTTGTGAACCCCACCTCCATCCTCCAAGTGCAATAGCAATGAGGCCCCCCAAAGCGTGGACACAGAAAATCATGTATACAGAATAGGAGGAAAGAAATGTGGTGTTTTTTTCACAGAGGGCTGTAAGTGTTTATGGCTGTATTTATATAGACATTTTCGATAAAGCTTACTTAGTTTTTATTTTTTCTTCTCCTTTAAATAGTGAAGTCCAAGTCCAGTCATGGCTTCATTGTCCATGGGTAGGTCAGTGCAGGGACAATACCATTTATGTATCTAAACTGGGGATGTGCATGTAGTACTTGTACTGAACATATAAGTTCCCCTAGTAAGAGCCAGACTAGAAAGGCTATGGCAACCATACATTTTTTGTTTGTCTCCTGGCATCCTTTCTCCCCCCTTTCTGCATCTTCTCTCCATATTTCAAAGAACAAAAGGGGAGTTGCTAAAGATGTAGTTAGAGGTGCAGCAGGTTGGAGGCTGGAAAAGGGTATGAAAAGTTGGGTTTGTTTACACTGGAGAAGAGGCACTTAAGGGGATAAATGATAATTATGTATAATATAAATTCATATATTTATTAGTAAGATTTAAGGAATGGCTTTTTAGCAAGTGAGAAAAACAGGGTAACTAAAAATGGTTCTTAGTACAAAGTTAACCAGTGACTGTTGTGTTTGCCATCTTGGAGTCAGGATAATAGAGGCAAATTGGAAAGGCTTTAGATTTATTTTTTTTGCCATTCTCTGGATCATCTAGCAATTTGGCAGGTTTCATTTCGACATAAAAAGTTGACCTCAATGTTCGAAGTAACTACTATGTGATTATTTGTACTGTTTGAAACGGTTTATAAATGTATGAAATCATACATTCTAGTAAGCTGGTAAACTTTATCGATTTCTTCAGTGGTACCTACTTATTTAAAAACAGTACCAGCTTGCAAAATCATTTTGCAAATATATTTTCCCAGTAAGGATGATGGATGTTGATGATTTTGATCTGCACCCTATTAAACAGAACTGTTTTCAGCTGCTTTGCACTGACACGTTTTGTCCTTAATAAATGTGTCAGTTCATTAAAGCAAGTTCCTGACAATCATGAAAGTGGGTTAAATATTAAACTGGTGAATCCTGAAGAATTTCTGTATTTTTTGTCACATAATGGAGCAAAATATACGTGAACTTATAAAATAAATAACTTTAATTTCTGTAAAAAGATTCTTCTCTTAAAGGAGATGGAAAGTCAAAGTCACTTGGGGGTGCCAAAATGTTAGGTACCCCCCAAGTGACTTTAATCGCCTAACTTTCACCCCGGGCTGGTGCCCCTGTTCAGAGAGAACAGCACCAGCCTGGGGTAGCAGCGATTGCTTCCTCCTTCCTGTATCGCTGCGCACGCATGCGCAGTAGAGTGAAAAGCCGAACTTTAACAGAGAAGTCGGCTTTTCACTCTACTGCGCATGCGCCTGTCCCGGACAAACAGCAGCAGCGCGAGTAGGAAGGAGGAAGCGATGCGCTACAAGTACCCTGGGCTGTTGCTGTTTTCTCCTAACAGAGGCACCAGCCCGGGGTACAAGGTAAGTGATTAAAGTCACTTGGGGGTGCCTAACATTTTGGCACCCCCAAGTGACTTTGCCTTTCCTTCTCCTTTAAGTATACTTTATTACATGTTTTTCCAAATAACCCCAACCAACTAGGTAGTATATTTGTCTCTAGTTTAGCTTCTTAACCTAATTTACAGCCCAACAGAAACTGGCTATTCTGCAACTGCAAAACTGTAGAATGATTACAACCAAATTTGACTGGGACAATAAGTATAAAAAAGTATGAAACTATGTAAAAATAAGTATTTGTTGTAATACATGATGCATAGTTAACCTTCTAAATAATATACAAGAGGGCACTAAAATTCTACAGGAAATAAAGATCACCAATAAAAAAACTATATAAGAAAAAGTAAGCAATAAATACAGCAGTATAACTAGAAGCTTCTGAGCCCCACTTCAAAATCATTTAATAGTCCCAAAACTTTGGTGATATGAACTTTTAACAAAAAATTGCTCAGCAGGCAGGGCCCCACTGGGCTCTCTGATGCCAGGTACCTAAGCCACTAGGGATTTAATTCCAATAATGCCTCTAAATGAATTGCTAGTTGGCACATATTAAAATAAATATATGTTGTAAATTAGATCAGAAAACTTGAATAAGGTCTTTGATTCTATTATTGCATGTGAAACATCCAAACGAACCCAAAACATGTAAAAAAACAGAAAACCCCACATTCTCAAGGTGTGGACATGACCCCTGCTTTGCCCACCTACCACCTGCTGCTGATTCTAGGTGGCTGCCATTAGCCAGGTAAACAGGCTTACCAAAGATACCTGAACCAGGAACTTCTATTTCTTACCATAACGTCACCAAGTCCATTCTCCAGACAGCCACATGAAAACCTTTGGCACAGGCTTTTATTTTGCCCCTTACCATAGCTCTCTTTGATGACTGGATTGCCCCTTACTGACCTATTCCCAAATCATATAAGAACAAGATATGATAATCCACCTAACTATCACTACCCTTATGGAATGGCTGGGTAAGTAACTTGCCTTGGTGCAAGTTACAGAAGAGGAGGTGACCCAACATCACTTTGGTTTTAATATGCACCAGCTGAACCTCAATAATGACATAATGACAACAACCCATTTCTTCTAGATTTATCTGCCCACAGTTTTTAAATACTGTAAATGAAGCGTAAACTTTATTTAAAACTCAAAGGTAGGTGAGGTAACAGCATGCCATTTAAAAACTAATAATTAGCTATCATTGCTAGAATGTACATGTTTAGTACGTGTATTTAGATCCAGTACACAGATTTAGATCCATTTGGGGATGTTTCCCTAGTGACTAGGGTCATGAATCTCTGTAAACAGTTTTTCTTCTTTAACCAATCCATGAAACATGGAAAAAGTGTTCATATAAGTCAAAATGTATGTTGCAGGTGAAAATACAATAAGGCTCCTTTAAATAAGTAGGGATTAAATTGAAACTCAGATTATATCTGTGTGAAACCCTTTTTTCCTTTTGTGCTTCTGTAAACACCCTTCCTTAACCTATACTGTATGCATCAATAGGGCCTAACAGAATGGGGTTCCCTGCTGGAAAGCTTGATTGTGGTGCTCTCCGCCCATTAATTCATCAATTTATTTCTTAAAATAATAATCATATTTGCCCAGCTACAATCATCTCTGGAACTCCTGACATTTACATATTAAACTGTCCAGCAAGGGGGGGTCTCAACCTCTGCATAAATAACTAGGCTTGGACTTATGACTTCTGGGATGTCTAGATCTGGAATTACACATTGTGCAGCTCTATTGAGACTGGCATTATTATATTATCACAGGAAAGAGAGCAGCACTAGGACTTTTTCTTCTTGGACCCTGCAGGAACAAAATAAACAACACAGTTATAAGCAACAAAAAAGTGTAACAGAACAGAAGTATAAGAGTAATTCAGAATAGTTCATATTATTAGAAAGATATATTTTATTTCTATATAAATGATCTTCTGTGTTCTTTACCCAGAATGTCTATTTCCCTTTAAAGATATTGAAAATTCTGGACCAATGGGAAGCCTTGCATGATAAACAATGCAGAGGGGGGGCAGGTTATCAGCCCTGCTGCTGGCAGTTGAGGTGTCCTTCTCAAGACCCCTTCTGCCTTCACCAGCATTCTCCTTGAAGCCTGGTACCATTTGACCCCTTCTTTACCAGGATCACTGCAGCTTATTGGGGCCCTTTTCCTATTTACTCACTATTGTATCCACTGGTGCTTTGGACTGCAGTGCTAGGCCTAACCACTGCCTGTGTGCTTTGCTTGGCTGTATCCTGGAACCTCTTTTTGCTGAAGTATGCTCCAAATTGTCTTATTCAACCCATGATAAGAGCTACCAAATCATCCCTTATCACATCAGTTGTTTTACTGTGACCTGCTGCCTCTATTCAGAATTTTCTCCAACATTGCAAGAGTAGAAAGCAGAGGTGCACCCACCTCCACCCTTACCCTGATGTTTCTACTCAAGCTCTCTTCCAATTAAATCACATCCTCTGATATCATCACCAATCTCCCCCCACATTTTTCTACTCTCCTCAGGTCAAGTCAACCAAACGATTACCTTATCTGTGTCCATATGATTAGGGAATAAATCTAGGAAGTAATGTACTGTCTAAGGGCTCTGGCACACGGGGAGATTAGTTGCCCGCGACAAATCTCCCTGTTCGTGGGTGACTAATCTCCCCGAAATGCCATCCCACTAGCAAAAATGTAAATTGCGCTGCCGGGTATGCCATCCCACCGGCGATTTACATTTTTGCTGGTGGGATGGCATTTCGGGGAGATTAGTCGGCCGCGAACAGGGAGATTTGTCACGGCGACTAATCTCCCCGTGTGCCAGAGCCCTAAAGGTGGCCATACACAGCTTATCGGCCCATGTAGGGGCAGGAACGAGGGGCATGCCCGACCGATATCTGGCCTGAAATTGGGCAGATATCGATCGGGCAGGTTAAAAGATTTAGTCGGATCGGGGACCGCATCGGATCGTTGATGCGGTCCCCGAACCGACTGCCCCATTGCCACCATGATAATTCGATCCTTTGGCCCCAGGGGGATATCGGGGGAAGATCTGCTCGCTTGGCGACCTCGCCAAGTGAGCGGATCTTCACATGTATGGGCACCTTTACATTCTAAGGTAAGATCTGTGTAAATAAATTGAGATAATATGTTGAGTATGTTGTTAACAGTGTTTTTTAAAACTACTGAGTGCAAGATACTAAAGACTGGTACAAATCCAGAAGTCTAGAAATCTTTTTTCCAATGCTACAGCAAGTTCTTGAAAGAATTGTGTGTAAGGTGTGCTCTACTGGGAGTTTCTGGGAGTGGCAACTTGCCAGGACTGGGAAAGTGGCAAGAATCACAAAGATTGTCAAGACTGACAAACAAAATTAGGCCAGAGCATTTAACTTATAATTGTTCTAGTTCTTCTCCTAAATGTATTTGTCCTAAATATTCTCTTTTGATGTAGATATATTTCATTACTTTTTTTTAATGTGATTTTTGCAGCTAGAATTACTGCTTCTGATTTTGTTATCCAGACAGTTCCTTATTACAGGAAGGCCATCTCCTATAGCCTCTATTATAAGCAAATTTTTCGATTTCCTTTTTCTCTGTAATAATACAACAATACCTTGTACATGATCCCAACTAAGTTAAATTTAATCACTCTTGGTAGCAAAACAATCTATTGGGTTTAATTCATGCTTTAATTATTTTTCTAGCAGACTTAAGGCATGGAGATCCAAATTATGGAAATATTCCTTATCTAGAAAACCCCAGGTCCCGAGCATTTAAAACAGCATTACATCATGGGCTTTGCCCCTATGACACACTCATGTTTTTTAGACCTTTGCCGACTGTTCTAGGAAGATCTGTAATATGCTAATTGTAAAATTTACTATTACATACACAAAACCCAAAAGAGTAATTCTACCGTACAGTGCTGTAGCACTTTATAAATAAATATATGCATACATATGTACAATACTATCTGTAAGTCTGCT